>NC_063341.1:4034352-4038747 GCF_021869965.1 Rhincodon typus
GTGAGGGGTTTAGGGTGTCAGGAGGGTGAGGGGTTTAGGGTATCAGGGAGGTGAGGGGTTTAGGGTGTCAGATGGCCTACTATCCCATAAGCCATCACAAATGTGCCAATCCCCAATGACAGGACCAAGATGGTCAATTTGGCTGAATGAGTGTTAAACGGGTCAGAAAAAATTCACCCCAGGTTTCATCCATAACAGGGAAGGAGCCATTTTTTATTGGAAACAAGCACATTTTTATCACTTTTTCAATAGACCCTGGACAATCCCTGCAGACTGGGGGGTAGCTAATGGCACTCCAATATTCAAAAAGGGAGGTAGAGAGAAAACAGGGAATTATAGATCAGTGAGCCTAACATCGGCAGAGGGGAAAATTCTCGAATCCATTATCAAGGACATTAAAGGGGAGCATTTAGAAAGCAGTGGCAGGATCAGACAGAAATCAGCATGGATTTATAAAGGGGAAATCATGCTTGGGAAATCTGTTGGAATTCTATAAAGATGTAACTAGTAGAGTTGACAAGGGGAAGGCAGTCGATGTGGTATATTTGGGCTTTCAGAAAGTGTTTGACAAAGTCCAGCATAGGAGATTATTGTGCAAGATTAAAGCGCATGGGATTGGGGGGAATGTATTGAGATGGATAGAAAACTGTTTGGCAGAGAGGAAACAAAGAGTAGGAATTAATGGGTTCTTTTCAAATTGGTAGGCAGTAACTATTGGGGTGACATAGGGACCGGTGCTGGGTCGCCAACTATTCACAATAAATATTAATGATTTGGATGAGGGAACAAAATGTAACATCTCCAAGTTTGCAGATGATACCAAGTTGGGTGGGAGGGTGAACTGTGATGAGGATGCAGAGATCCTTCAGCATGATCTGGACAGGTCGGGTGATTGGGCAAAGCAATGGCAGATGAAGTATAATTTGGATAAATGTGAGGTTATTCACTTCGGAAGCAAAAACAAGAAGGCAGATTACTACCTGAATGGCTGTAAATTGGGAGAGGGGAGTGTGCAGCGGGACCTGGGTATCCTTGTGCACCAGTCGCTGAAGGTGCAGCAGGCGGTAAAGGAGAAAAATGGTATGTTGGCCTTCATTGCGAGAGGTTTCGAGTACAGGGGCAGGGATGTGTTGTTGGCAGTTATACAGGGCCTTGGTGAGACCACACCTGGAATATTGTGTGCAGTTCTGGTCTCCTTTTCTGAGGAAGGATGCTCTTGCTGTTGAGGGAGTACAGCGAAGGTTTACCAGGCTGATTCCGGGGATGGCAGGTCTGACGTATGAGGAGAGATTGACTAGGTTGGGATTGTTTTTACTGGAGTTCAGTCAAATGACAGGGGGATCTCATAGAGACTTATAAAGGTCTAACAGGACTAGACAGGGTAGATGCAGGAAGGATGTTCCCGATGGTGGGTATGGGGTCACAGGGGTCACAGTATGAGGATTTGGGGTGCATGTTTTAGGAAGGAGATGAGGAGACATTTCTTCACCCAAAGAGTGGTGACCCTGTGGAATTCATTACCACAGGAAGTAGTTGATGCCAAAACATTGAATGTATTCAAGAGGCAGCTAGATATAGCACTTGGGGCCAATGGGATCAAAAGTTATGGGGAGAAAGCAGGGTTAGGCTATTGAGTTGGACAATCAGCCATGATTGTGATGATTAGGGGAGCAGGCTCGAAGGGCTGAATGGCCTCCTCCTGCTCCTATCTCCTATGTTTCTATGTTTCTATTCCTTTGGACATAGAGGGTTAAAGACGATCGAATTCGGGGCAAAAATCCTATTTACTTTGAAACAACGTACTTTATTTGGGAATTAGTGGGAAGTTTGGATGGGATTGATTTCAGTGAAAACTGTTGTTTAATGTCGCCACGCTCCAGCCCCACCCTGCGACACAGAAGTCAGAAGGAAGACACAGAAGATAAAGCCGGAAAATAAATCATTGCGTTTCCTTCTTGCTACGGCCTCCGGAATACAAACATCTCCTCCAGCCTGCCAAGGGCCTGGCACTAGCTGCCACCGACTCACTGGTGCTGCCTCTCTCCACCAACACCATCACCTCCATGGCAGACCCAATGCCGTCACTGCTACTGCCATGATGCCACCCCTAATCTCCTAATGGGCATTTCCCCTGGTCCCCGGGACCCTCCGCTAATGTCACACATTCCGATGGTTCTTCAGGATCAGCCTGGATTCTTACCTCAGAGTTGTTCGAGACAGATTCGACCTTGATTGTGGTGCGTGTGGAACAACAGGCCAGACTCTAAACTGCCCAACTCTGTCTCTCATGCAGAGCTCTCCCCTCCCACTCGCGCGCACTGACCCCCTCAGTCACTGACCACCCCCCCTCACTCACTGACCCTTTAATCACTGACCTTCCCCCACCCCCTATCGGTCACTCACAAATCCACCCTCCACCCCAAATTCCCCAAACCTACAGTCTTGGCCTACTCGTGGGGTGCTTCCGATCGGTCACAGTGGGTCATCCAGACTCAATCTCAGGAGTATGGTGACTAAACAGTAGGCCACTCTGCCCCTTGAGGCTGTTCTGTCATTTAACAGCAGAGCTGCCGACACCTTGTAATGAAGCCAACATGAGCCCAAGGAGGCTGTGGTTTACGTATTGGTACATACTGGGATGTGGCTGACACCTCAACAAAGAAATCTTCCTCTATTGGTCCTTCAAAGCAAGGAGAACACATGCCAATGTGCGCAGCCGGCAGGTTTTTCTTTAACATGGGAGAGTCGTTGAGCTGTCGTTCGCACATAGATCTGGCTGACCAGGAGACTCTGTCATTTACCCCAGGAACAGGGGTGTCTTGCTGTAACTGTGCAGGGATGTGGTGAGACCTGCACTGGGAGTATTGAGTGTAGTTTTGGTCTCCTTACCTGAGGGAGGACGTTCTGGCATGCAGAGAGTGCCACAAAGATTTACCAGACCAATTCCTGGGATTTCTCCCATGTACGATGAGAGATCAGTTAGGACGATAGCCCCTGGAGTTTAGAAGAATGAGCGGAAATCTCATTGAAACTTAAAAAAATTCTGACGGGATTAGACCGTGTTGGACACAGGAAGGACATTCCCGGGAATCGAGAACTGGGCGGTCACAGTCTGAGGGGCAGGCCATTTTAGACTGAGATGGGAAATTTCTTCGCCCAGAGAGTGAGGAGCCTGTGGAATTCTCTGCCACAGAAAGCAGTTCAGGCCAAAACATTGAATGTTTTTGAGAAGGAGCTAGATATAGTTCGTAGGGTGAAAGGGAATCAAAGGGTTTGAGGGGGAGAAAGCAGGAACAGGACGCTGAGTTGGATGATCAGCCATGATCGTATTGAATGGGGAAGCAGTGTCAGAGGGGCCAAATGGCCTACTCCCTGTTCCCGTCGTCAATGTGCTATAAATATACCTTCATTGGCCAAGTCCTGAAGTGGGACTCAAACTGGAGCTTCCGGCTCAGAGTTAGCGATCCTACGTATCCATTAAAAACCACCAGACCTCACTAAACATGGAAATCATTCATATTGTGAAGCACTGTCATCAGACTCCGAATGTTAACCCTGTGTTTCTCTCTCTGTCGATGTTGCCAGATCCGCTGAGTCTCTCCAGCTCCTTCTGTTTTCGATTGGGACATAACGTATCCCAGAAAGCTGCATTCCCTCAGGAACAATTGGGCATCATACCTTCGAATCATTTGAGGACCATGTGCGTTTTGGTTCGAACCTGGAATGTTAACTCTGTTTCTCTGTCTCTCTCTCTCTCTCTCTATCTCTCTCTCTGGGCAGAATGAGCAGACAATCCCTCCAACCCTTTTCTGCCGTACATTTCAGGCTCCCAGCACCTGCTGTGCTCTCCCATTCGTTGCATTTGTGTAGCACCCTTTCACAACTTCAGCGCTTTCCAGGGGGTGGGGGGGGGGGGGGGGGGGGTGGGGGGGGGGGGGGGGGGGGGGGGGGGGGCCTTCAACAGCTGTTTGGGGGGGGGGGGGGGGGGGGGGGGTGGACGGTGTCCCAATCCGACCGTCACCAGGCCTCATCTTAACGATAGGCGAATAGGCCTGAGCTGCCAAAGCACACCCCTGCTCTGCCTTGCACTCGGCAAATGAAAGCGGGAGGGATGACAGGGGCGTGCGGCGCCAATGTGAATTTCACTCGGCCTCAGTTCCCCTCTGGCTGGTCAATGATGGGGGGCAGGGAGGGGGTGGTTTGCTACGGAGATGCTTTAGGAGGGGGGGGGTGGGGGGTTGGGTTTTGGGGGGGATGTTGCGTGCTTGGGCGGGTGGTATGTAGAAGGATTTCCAAATCGGGAAACAGCTAATTAAAGGGCTGGCAAGCTGAAGACGGCTCCTGTGTGATGCCACAGTGACGTTAGCGGGGAGGGGAGGGGAAATGGGGAGATGT
>NC_063341.1:4038847-4074214 GCF_021869965.1 Rhincodon typus
AGGCTTGCTGAACAGAAACCAGAGAGCGTGAAATCCTGACGGATTTGCCGAGAAAGCCTGGCTGCCTGTATCCCGGATGAAACCTCGGCCCGGGGAGGTGGGAAGTCTACCTTGAATTGGGTACCCACCCAATCTCTTCATTCTCTATTTTAGCAACCTCACCAACCCTTTGCCTTGTGTGGGATGGGATCGGAGTCCCAGTTAACCCCCACCTGTAACCCCCCCCCACCCCCCCCGCCCCCTCCCCACTCCCCAAACCCAACTCCAGTGAATTGACAAGCGGTCTTGGTGCTCATCAGTTTCAGTCACTGTTCCTCCCTGGGATGCGACAAGGGCCAGTGTCTATTGTCCATCCCCTAACTGCCCTTGACGCGTCTCACCAGGGCCATTTCAGAGGGCCGCGTTGGGTTGCAGCGGCTCTAGAGTCACGTGTAGGCCAGATCGTGGCAGGTTTCCTTCCCTGAAGGACATTAATGAACTGGATGGCTTCTTTTCTTTTTCCCCTTGAAAATCGGCAATGGATTCACGGTCATCATTAGACTCTGAATTCCGGAGGCATTTTAATCGGCGACTTACCGCTGGACTTGGGTTTTGACCGCAAATGGCAGCTGCTAAGAAGCTCCGGAGATGGCAGGCACCCCTTTACTTTCACCTCTCCTTACCCCCTTGCTGCTGGCTTCCAGGCCAACCTCGAGGCGCTGGTAAAATGTAGGCCCTATTGAATGTTCCAGGCAGTGAGGGTGAGGGACTTGCGCTGTTGGGTTGCGCTCTGACAGATGTTATCCATGGCTCAATACCCGCTGCCCCACTGACACTTGGGCACACGATCCAGGCTGACTCTCATTGCACACCCCTGTCTCCTACTGCAGATGAGGAGCAGCTCTGTGCTCTGAAAGGACACTTCATCGTACTGAGATATGCCTGCTCATGCCCCAGGATCTTCTGCAGGTTGCCTCTAATGCCCGGGTGAGGGGTTATGTGCCCTGCCGCTGACAGCTGGAACCTGCCAGGCTTTGTACTCAGCGGTTTTGGTGGGGAATGTGGGGTCTCTATCACTTTAAGGGCAACAACAGATGAGGTATTCAATATTCCAAATGGCTGCCTGCTGCTGGGTAGTGTTCCTGATGATGGACTGTTTTCAAGAGCAGGGAATGTCAGGCCATTGACATGATGCTCCCATTTTGGAAATTTCTTTCACTACCACCTTCAACTTTATCTCGTCATAGAGTCAAACAGCACGGAAACAGACCCTTCGGTCCAACCAGTCCATGCCGACCATAATCCCAAACTAAACGAGTCCCGCCTGCCTGCACTTGACCCATATTCCTCCAAACATTTCCTATTCATGTACTTATCCAAATGTCTTTTAAATGTTGTAACTGTACCCACGTCCACCACTTCCTCTGGAAGTCCATTCTACACATGAACAACCCTCTGTGTAAAAAAGTTGCCCCTCGTGTCTTTTTTGAATCTTTCTCCTCTCATCTTAAAAAATATGCCCCCCCAGTCTTGAAATCTTGGAAATCTCTACAGGACTGTGAATATCCACCCCTCCAGTATAGCACTGAGGGAATGCCGCACTGTTGGAGGTGCCATTATACCAAGGAGACATTAATCCGAGGCTCCATCAGCCCTCGATAAACGTAAAACAGCACCGGATGATATTAAGCCTTCAATTAAAGTCAGTACAAAAGACGGTTTGGTTATTTATCTTGTTGAGACTTGTGACACTTGCGGTGTGTGTGATATTGAATTGTTCAGTTGCTGGATCGTGTGAATGAGTTCACTGTTGGCTCTCACTGTGCTCAACTGGCTCAGCCGAGGGATGGGCTCAGAGACGAGGAAACAAATTGCCAAAGGTGCTGCAATGTGAAGAGCGTGCAACTGACATTTTAAAGCACATGTTGAAGATTTCTTATCACCCACATATGAGCCGGTGTGTCAACGCTAGCTATCTCTCAGATACCAAATATACATCAGCATGCAAATTGATGAGTGGATTTCCTAAAGTGCAACACTCATTACACTTTGAAACAAACTTAATTGGCTCCGAGATGCTGTTCCCATCTCCTTTTCGATTTAATGAGGTATATGTCCCGGTGGATTAAATAGCATGTCCATTGACAGCAAGCAGGCTTTTGCTGACAGTATTTATTAATATTCTGCTCAGATCAAGGCAATGTGGAAACGAGGATGTTCAGCACTGTTATGAACACGGCATTAGGTTTAACCCATTCTAAGCTCAGGCACGTAGTTTCTCATGTGGACATTGAAAAATATGAATTAGGAGGCCGTTCAGCCCCTCCAGGCCTCTCTGTTAACATGGCTGATCTGATTGTAACCCCAACTCAGCCCCATCACTGAGCAAAAATCTATCCATCTCTGCCTTAATATATTCTGCTTCACCCGCCCACCTTTTCCAAAGAGTTTCAAAGACCCATGCCCCCACTTCCCCTCCGACAGAGAAAAAAAGAAGAGTTCTCCTCATCTCTGTCTTAAATGAGCCACTTCTAGTTTTTAAACTGTGATCCCCCTCGAGTTATGGATTGTCCCGGAGGAGGAAATATCCTCTTCGCACATCATGAAGACCCCTCAGGATTTTTCATGTTTGAATCAAGTCACCTCTGGATCTTCCAAACTCCAGCAGATACAAGCCAAGCCTTTCTTCATAAGGCAACCCATTCAATCCAGGAGATAGTAGGAACTGCCGATGCTGGAGTCTGAGATAACACAGTGTGGAGCTGGGGGAACACAGCAGGCCAGGCAGCATCAGAGGAGCAGGAAATTTTCTGAAGAAAAGGGCCCCAACCCGAAACGTCGGCTTTCTTGCTCCTCTGATGCTGCCTGGCCTGTTGTGTTCCTCCAGCTCCACACTGTGTTATCCCATTCAATCTGGGACACCTTTCTTAATTGCCTTCAGAATATCTTTCCTTAAATAAGGTGACTGATACTCGACAAAGTACCCCAAACGTTGTCTCACCAATGCTCTGTGTAACTGAAGCATAACATCTCTACTTTTGTATTCAATTCCCTTGAGGATAAATGCAAACATTCTATGATCTCTCCTGATTACTTGTCCTGCCTGCGTTTTGTGATTCACGCACTAGGACACTCACATCCCTCTGCATCTCAGCTCCCTGCAACCTCATACTATCATCCTTTTCTCATTTCTGCCAATTTCACATTTTCCAACATTACACTCCATTTGCTGCATCGTTGCCCATTCACTTAACCAACGACATCATTTCATAGCCTCTTTAGATGAGATGCATAGATAGAGTGGATAGTCAGAGACTTTTTCCCAGGGGGGAAATGACTATTGCGAGGGGGCATAATTTTAAGGTGACTGGAGGAAGGTATAGGGGAGATGTCAGAGGTAGGTTCTTTACACAGAGAGTGGTGGGCGTGTGGAATGCGTTGCCGGCAGTGGAAGTGGAGTCAGATTCTTTAGAGACTTTTAAGCGACTCTTGGATAGGCATATGGAGGATAGTAAAATGTAGGGTATGCAGGGTAGATTGGCCTTAGTAGGATAATAGGTCGGCACAACATCATGGGCCGAAGGGCCTGTACTGTGCTCTACTGTTCTATGTTCTGTGTTCTTTTACGTCCTCCACAACTTAGTTTCCCTACCTGAACATTTCTGACACGAGGAGAACTCTCAGTGTGGTTCACACATGAGAACAGCAGAAATAAGAGTAGGCATTTGTTTTGCAATCTTTACCCCCTTATCTCCATTTTCCCATCTGATCTCCAGACAGACTATTTTATAATTTCAAAAATATACTTTATTGATAAACATATCTTTATCTACATACATAGTCACTAAAGAAGCTTGGTTCTGTACAGCAATATATGAAGAAACAAACAAGCATTGGAGTTTGACTCTATCCAACAAACAAATTCAAGGCATTTGTGACTTGTACAAGCTCATATTTATATATATTTGAAGCACAGGGGGTGCCCGATAAATGAACAGACCCCCATTTAACTCCGGCAGAAAGACAGTGGTCTTTCCCCCACCGCACCTTGGTAGCAGCTGCCCCAAGCTTTCGTGCATCCCTCATCACTTAGTCCTGGACCTTGGAATGTGCCAGTCGGTTGACATCAACTTCTTGCTCTGGAAGACCAACAGGTTTCGGGCAGACCGAAGAGAGGCTTTCACCGAGCTGATGGTCCTCTGGGCACAGTCGATGTTTATATCGGGGGGTTTGCGTCCCTGGGAACAGACCACAGAGCGTAGAGTCCTGTGTCATGGAGCTGCTCGGGACGAACCTCATCAAAAAGCACTGCATCTTTCTCTAGACGTCCTTTGCAAAGGCACATTCCAGCAGGAGATGTGTGACAATCTCTACCCCCAACCCCCCAGCTAGTTCGAGGGCAGCGTGCAATGGCACAGACCAACTGGGCACACATGAAGGATCTCACAGGTACAGCCCTACTCACCACCAGCCAAGCAATGTCTTGGTGCTTGTTAGAAAGTTGCTGGCGATGGGTTATTCTGCCAGAGAGACCTAAACAATCTCAAGGGGACACGGGTGCAGGACCACTCATCACAGCGGGTGTGGGGAGTTACCTGGAAAGCACGGGGGTGGAGGTGAAGGTGGTAGGGGAGAGGAAATCCTCCAAGCCAGACTGACCATTCCACTTTACCTCCATCCCTCACACCCTCAGACAGGGCTGTCACTCTTCAGTCTGAAGCGCGAGATAAGCAGTTCACCTCTTTTACAAGAAGAGACAACTAGGAGCCAGCCGTTGCTGTTCTACCACCAGTCATCCTCCCTCGGTTATCCGAACTGGAGCGTTCAGGATTCAGGGCTGGAAGAGGGATCTCGGCAGAAGAGGCCTGTATCTCAGGGAACAAGAATATCTCCACAACTGGACAGATCTTGCAACAACTCTGAGGCACAGCAACCATGACAAACTCCAGAAGGATGACTAAAGTTGCTGCTAAAGTTTGGAGTCTGCCCTCAAAAGCTCTAACAGCTCCTCCAGTGGCTGTGTCAAATATCAAGATAGACAGAGCTGCAGCTCAATTCACATTAACCCTTTCACATCCATGACCCAGTGCAACAGAGACTGGAGTCCCCAGAGTCAATGCAAGGTGATGTCTGAGAGAATCGACCAAAACACAATGGCAAAATAGAACAGAAAGGAATAGGGTTAGTTTTATAATCACATGCACTCAAATGAGTGCAGTGAAAAGTTTGCAATGTCGCCAGTTACAGCGCCATCTTAGGTACAAGGTGCCTAGGAAGAGACAATTAAATATTTCGTATAAAATTGAAAAATAAATAAAATGTCCAGCATAAGAATAAAAAGGAAAAAAAAAACTACTCAACTTACAGTCCTTCCACCCCAGTACGTGCCAGCACCTAATCTCCAGATCACACTGGGCGTAGTCTCCAGTCCATACCGGGACTACTTTCCAGTCCGCATTGGGCCTAGTCTCCAGTCTGCACTGGGCCTAGTCTCCAGTCCATACTGGGACTAGTCTCCAGATCACACCGGGCCTAGTCTCTATCCACACCAGGCCTAGTCTCTATCCACATCAGGCCTAGTCTCCAGTCCCCACCGGGATTAGTCTCCATCCACACCAGGCCTAGTCTCCATCCACACCGGGATTAGTCTCTGGATCACACCGGGCCTAATCTCCAGAATGCACCAGGCCTAGTCTCCAGTCCGCACTGGGCCTAGCCTCTATCCACATCAGGCCTAGTCTCCAGATCACACCGGGCCTAGTCTCCAGTCCGCTCCGGGCCTAGTCTCCATCCACACTGGGCCTAGTCTTCAGTCTGCATTGGGCCCAGTCACCAGTCCACACCGAGATTAGTCTCCAGATCACCACTGGGTCTAATCTCCAGACCGCACTGGGCCTAGTCTCCAGTCCGCTCCGGGCCTAGTCTCCATTCACACTGGGCCTAATCTCCAGACTGCACCAGACCTAGTCTCCAGTCCACTCTGGGCCTAGTCTCAGTCTGCACTGGGCCTAGTCTCCATCCACACTGGGCCTAGTCTCAGTCCGCTCTGGGCCTAGCCTCCATCTACACTGGGCCTAGTCTCCATCCACACCGGGCCTAGTCTCCAGATCACACTGTGCCTAGTCTCCAGTCTGCATTGGGCCCAGTCTCCAGTCCACACTGGAATTAGTCTCCAAATCACACCGGGCCTCGTCTCAGTCTGTACTGGGCCTAGTCTCTATCCACACCGGGCCTAGTCTCCAGATCACACTGGGCCTAGTCTCCAGTCCACAACGAGATTAGTCTCCAGATCACACTGGGCCTAATCTCCAGACTGCACTGGGCCTAGTCTCCAGTCAGCTCCGGGCCTAGTCTCAGTCCAGGCCTCGCCTCCCCATGATAGCCTCCAGTGCAGTGAGGTGGAGGTAGGTAATCCGATCAGGCTGTTGAAAATAACAAAGGGAACCAAATGGGCAAACGGAGAGCAGCTTATACCCAGGCAGAGAGATTTAGAGATGGAGGTTAGAGACTGAGATATTCAGAGAGGGAGTTTTAGAGGCTTAGAGATTTGGAGAAGGAATTTAAAGGCAGTGAGATTGAGAGAGGCATTTGACAAGCAGTGATATTTAGAGAGGGAATTTAGAGGCAGACAGATTTAGAGAGCGATTTAGGGGCAGAGATATTTAGAGAGGGATTTGAGAGGAAGAGAAGGAATTTAGATGGAGAGATTTAGGGTGGAATTTAGAGGCAGATTTACAGAGGAAATTAGAGATTGAAATTTAGAATTTACAGAGTTGAAACGGAGAGTGAGAGGGATTTTTAAAAATTATTCCACAGAATGTGGGTGTCGCTGTCTGGGTCAGCATTTATTGCCCGTCCCTAGTTGCCCCTTGAGAAGGTGGGGGTGAGCTGCCTTCTTGAACCGCTGCAGTCCATGTGCTGTGGGTTGAGGGAGGTAATTCCAGGATTTTGACCTAGCGACACTGAAGGAACGGGGATATATTTCCAAGTCAGGATGGTGAATGGTCTGGGGGGGAGCTTGCAGGGGCTGGTGTTCCCATGTATCTGCTGCCCTTGTCCGATTCGATGGAAGCGGTCGTGGGTTTGGAAGGTGCTGTCTGAGGATCTTTGGTGAATTTCTGCTGAGCATCTTGTAGATAGTACACACTGCTGCTACTGAGCGTCGGTGGTGGGGGGGAGTGGATGCTTATGGATGTGGTGCCAATCAAGCGGGCTGCTTTGTCCTGGATGGTGCCAAGCTTCCTGAGTGTTGTTGGAGCTGCACTCATCCAGGTGAGTGGGGAGTATTCCATCACACTCCTGACTTGTGCCTTGTCGATTGTGGACAGTGTTTGAGGAGTCAGGAGGTGAGTTACTCGCTCAGTATTCCCAGCTTCTGGCCTGGTCTTGTAGCTGCCATATTTATGTGGTAAGTCCAGTTGAGCTACCGATCAAAGATAACACCTACGATGTTGATAGTGGGGGATTTAGCGATGGTAACACCATTGAATATCAAGGGGCGGTGGTTAGATTGTCTCTTGTTGGAGATGGTCATAGTCTGGCATTTGTGTGTCGCGAATGTCACTTGCCACTTGTCAGCCCAAGCCTGGATATTGTCCAGATCTTGTTACATTTGAACACGGACTGCCTCAGTATCTGAGGAGTCACGAATGGTGCTGAACATTGTGCAATCATTATTGATCATTATCACTTCAACTCTTAAGATGGAGGGAGGGTCATTGATTGGATTAGGTCCAGGACACTACCCTGAGGAACTCCTGCAGAGATGTCCTGGAGCTGAGATGACTGACCTCCAACAACCACGACCACTTCCTCTGTGTCAGGTATGACTCCAACCACCGGAGAGTTTGCCCCCTGATACCCATTGATTCTAGTTTTGCTAGGGCTCCTTGATGCCACACTCGGTCGAATGCAGCCTTGATGTCAAGTGCTGTCACTCTCACCTCACCTCTGGGATTCAATTCTTTTGTCCATGTTTGAACCAAGGCTGTAATGAGGTCCGGAGCTGAGTGGTCCTGGCGGAACCCAAACTGGACGTCACTGAGCAGGTTATTGCTGAGCAGATGCTGCTTGATAGCGCTGTTACTGACACCTTCCATCACTTTCCTGATGATCGAGAGGAGACTGATGGGGCGGTAATTGGCCGGGTTGGATTTGTCCTGCTTTTTGTGCACAGCACGTACTTGGGCAATTTTCCACATTGTTGGGCAGATACCAGTGTTGTAGCTACACAGGAACAGCTTGGCTAGGGGGAGCGGCAAGTTCTGGAGCACAAGTCTTCAGTACTATTGCCGGAATGTTGTCAGGGCCGTAGCCTTTACATTATCCAGGGTTTCCAACCATTTCTTGATATCACGTGGAGTGAATCGAATTGGCTGAAGACTGGTATCTGTGATGCTGGGGACCACTGGAGGAGGCTGAGATGGATCATCCACTTGGCACTTCTGGCTGAAGATTGCTGCGAATGCTTCAGCCTTATCTTTTGCTCTGATGTGCTGGGTCTTCCATCATTGAGGATGGGGATATTTGTGGAGCCTCCTCCTCCAACGAGTTGTTTAATTGTCCACCACCATTCGCAACTGGATGTGACAGGATTGCAGAGCTTCGATCTGATCCGTTGGTTGTGGGATTGCTTAGCTCTGTCTATCACTCACTGTTTGGTGTGCAAGTAGTCCTGTTTGGTGGCTTCACCAGGTTGACACCTCATCTTCAGGTATGCTGTTCCTGGCATGCCCTCCTGCACTCTCCATTGAACCAGGGTTGATCCCCTGGCTTGATGGTAATAGTTGAGTGGGGGATATGCCGGGCCATGAGGTTACAGATTGTGCTGGAGTACAATTCTGCTGCTGTTGATGGCCCACAGCACCTCATGGCTCAGGGGAAGATTGAAAGACAGGGATGACAGAGATGTGAGAGAGGGAGTGTGAGAGCTGAAAGAATGCAAAAGGGAGAAAGAGAGAATAGGTGAGGGTGTGAGAGGTCATAGGAAGCCCGAGAGAAGGAGAGAAAGTGAGAACTGAAATGGAAAGTGAGAGCGTGAAATGAGAAGGGAAATGCGAGGGTGAACGGCACAGATAGAGAGAGGGAGAAAGAGATAGGGAGGGAGAGATAAAGAGGAAGAGACAGAAAGACAGAGGGAGAAAGTAGAGGAAAGGAAGAGATAAAGAGAAGAAGATAGAGAGGGAGAATGAGAGAGAGGGAGAAAGAGAGACAGAGACAGAGTAAGAAGGAAAGAGAAAGTGAGAGGGAGGAAGAGATAAAGAGGGGGAGATAGAGATAGGGAGGGAGAATGAAAGAATGAGAGCGAGAAAGAGAGGAAAGTGAAGAGGAAGGAATGAAGAGAGAGGGAGGAAAAGATAGGGAGGGAGAATCAGAGAGAGGGAGAAAGAGGAAGGGAGAGTGAGAAAGAAAGAGGGAAAGAGAATGAGAGAGAGAGAGGGAGATTGAGAGAGGGGGGAAAAAGAGAAAGGAAGGGAGAACGAACCTTCAGTTAAAGCTCCCACTGGGAATAATGCATTGGTGAGGAGGCTGGCCTGTTTCTGTCAGGAAATACTGCCACCTTGAGGTTCCTGAAGGCAGCAGCTCTTAATCAGAAGTGAAGCCAATCGAACAAAGGGGCTACACTTCAACTGTGAATGTTTAATCCCCTCCGAACATTTCTAGCACAAACATGTTAAAAATAAGTGTGTGCGGGAAGGCAAGTGGCAGGTCTGCAAAAGTGACTGAATGCCATCTACTGGCCCACGACTGTTCGGGGAGTGAAGCAGAAAGATAACAGGCGTACGTTTTGTTTCAATATCCCTCAGACAGGTGGATCCTTCTATGGCAGCCTGCTTCACCCACTTGGGAGCTAATAGCTGCGATGTGTCACAGAAGGTTCCCTCTCTGTCGTTTCCTCTCTATTGAATCGTGCCCTCTGTTTCCCAGTTGGGAAGGAAACAGAACCAAAGTTTTTGGAATATTTCCGAAAAAAAAAAGAAACATTGCACTGATCAGGATAGCATTGCCAGAATATCAAATCTCAAAGGGAACAACAATTTATATTGCTTGAGACATGGATGCTAATCATGCGCACAGCCCGCGTCCCAAGGACGGAATTTTTTTTAAAGAGTTGGTGCGTTTCATTTTTCATATTACTTTTAAATACGTAGTGTTTCTTTAGCCATGCCCCATGTATTCACTCGACCATACAAATGCTTCTGTTCACGTAGCATCGTGAGAACGTCAGGAGATTCTAAGGTGTTTTACAGACAATGAAGGGCTTTTCCGAGTGCGGTCACCAAAGTAGGAATGACATCAGCCAATCCATGCACAGCAGGATCCCACAATCTGTTCTGGGTAACATTGGTTGAGAGATAGGTATTAACCTAGATACTGAGGAAAGACACCCTGTCCTTCTCGAAGAAGTGACATGGGACATATTAGAGACAGACAGAGAGAGGATAGGGTCTCTGCTTAGCTAACAGGGTTTTCCCAGTAGCCAGTCTGTCGAGCAGGAATGGCCAAGCTTAGACAGCACGTAGGACTCGGGCCTGGTTTGGTTTAATTTAACGAGCTGGAAATTTGATCAGTCTTGTGCTCTAAGCAGCTTGAGTCACTGAGAGCAACTGATTGAAGACATCAGGTCAAAGGTCCAAGGAACATGTCCCCAGTGCAACGTTGAGCATGTTTGTTCTAATGGGCTGGGAGACCTTGGGTCAACACCTTCTGGAGCCAGCAATAATTACAACCTGCACAAAAGCAAAATGCGCTGGAGGCTGGAACTCTGAAATAAAAAAGAGAAAACATCGGAAAACTCCAGATTGGAGAGTTTATGGTGGGGTGTCTCAGTGGTTAGTGCTGTTGCCTCACAAGAACAGGGTCCTGGGTTCAATTCCCCCCCTTGGGTGACTGTCTGTGTGGAGTTTGCACAATCTACCTATGTCTGTGCGGGTTTCCTCCCACAGTCCAAAGATGTGCAGGTTAGGGTGGATTGGCCATGCTAAATTGCCCCATAGTGTCCAGGGATGTGCAGGCTAGGTGGATTAGCCATGGGAAATACAGGATTACAGGGATAGGGTAGGGAGTGGGTCTGGGTAGGATGTTCTTTGGATGTTCGGTGTGGACTTGAATGGCCTGCTTCCACACTGTAATGATTCTACAATTCTAAGTTGCATTAATGATCAAAATTGTCCTTTCAGAGTTGGCTGAATTCTGGGATCAATGTCATGGGAGGCAGGATTTTCATCTCTGAAACTGTGTGCGTGTGTGTGTGCTGGTCTGGGTTCAGTCCTGACACAGAGCTGGAGGTTGGAGCAGGTGTGGGGATGCCGTACTACGATAGTTACATTCAAAGGCCCGCCAGTGCTCTGGAGAATTTCCGCCCAGTTATTCAAATCATTGTAAACAGCCCCAGCCCCTTCACCTTCACTTTCCTCATCGCCCTGCTCCCCTCACCTCACTTCAACAGCCTGAATCTCCTCTTTCATGTGCCCTTTACTCCTTCACTCCCCTCCCACCCTTTCATCTCTCTACACCCCTCAATTCCTGGCACTGATCATCTGCCATTCAGCCTCAAGTCTCATAGAGACATACAGCAGGGAAACAGACCCTTCAGTCCTACCAGTCCGTGCCGACCATAATCCCAAACTAAACTAGTCCCACTGCTTGGCCCTTATCTCTCCAAACCTTACTGTTCATGAATTTATCCAAATGTCTTTTAAACATTGTAAATGTACCCACATCCACGACTTCCTCTGGAAGTTCATTCCTCACATGAACCATACTCTGTGTCAAAAAAGTTACCCCCATGTCCTTTTTAAATTTGTCTCCTCTCATCTTAAACATATGCCCCCTGGTCTTGAAATCCCCCACCCTCGGGAAAAAGGCACCTGCCATTCACCGTATCCATACTCCGCATGACCTTATACACCGCTATGAGGTCACCCCTCAAACCTCCTACGCTCCAGTGAAGAAAGTCCCAGCATATCCAATCTCTCTCAATAACTCAAACCCTCTATTCCTAACACCATCCTGGTAAATCTCTTCTGAACCCTCTCCAGCTTAATAACATCCATCCTATAACAGGGAGACCAGAACTGGACACTGTACTCCAGAAGAGGCCTCACCAATGTCCTGTACAACCTCAACATGACGTCCCAACTCCTCTACTCAAAGGTCTGAGCAATGAAGGCAAGCGTGCTAAACGCCTTCTTAACCAGTCTATCTACATGTGATGCAAACTTCAACGAATTTTGTTCCTGAACCCCTAGCATCCACTTTATGAATTGACATCTAAGCCCTATAATAATATTTGGAAATCGTCACAAAGCACATAAATCTGTCAAAACGATCAACTATCACTTTGATAGGTACTTCATATCCATTATTATCTTTTGAAGTTTGTGAATCTTTCAAAGTGTCATGCTTAGAAACTCATTGAAAGCTGAATAAACAAACTCTGCACTATAGAATCCCTGAAGGCAGCCAAAAGCTCATAAATCTGTCAAAATTATCAGACAGCCAAACAGAAAGCTCAGCTGTTCTGTAAATAATAAATGAAACATCAAAAGGAAAGTGTAAACAATCAGCCCTGCATCCAAAACAGGGTAAGCTTTTCAATGTTATATAATGCAATGCAGCACTTGATCCACTGGATAATCTATCCAAGATGGCGCTGAAGCATGGCTACTCTTTGCAAGATCGCTACAACAAATCTTAATTTTACATGTTGTACAATTGTTCTGCACTTTTAAAACTCAATTCTAAGTCTGTTTAAATTACTAACAATATTCTTTTAAATCTACATGCAGGTCTGAAGTTTCTATGACCAACCATGCCTGATTACCACACCCACAAGCCTAGACTGCATGCAAGCCAGCCTTCCTCCATCTATGTTTCTCGCTGCCTCGGGATGGCAGCCAACATAATCGAAGACCCCTCTCACCCTGGTTGTAACCTCTTCTAACCTCTTCTGTCAGGCAGAAGCTCAAATACCAACAGATTCAAGAACAGCTTCTTCCCCGCTGTTATTAGACTTCTAAATGGACCTCTCAAATTTTAAATTTAATGTTGATCTCGCTCTTTGTGCACTTTCTCTACAGCCTCCTCGTTCTGTTCTATTACTCTAATGCACTTTGTATGGTATGATCTGCCTGTACTGCATGCCAAACAAAACTTTTCACTGTACCTAGAGACATATGGAGATAATAAATCAAACCAAATCAAATTTTCTGATGGATGTGAAGAATTTCTCATTTATGCAATATTGTTCCATCTCTTGACAGCTTGCCGTTTATCAGAAATAGCGATTGTGCATCCACATTATTAAATAGTCACCTGCAAATTTCCAAATACCTTTTCCATTAACACCGTCATCACTCACTTTACTAAATACAGAAACAAGCCAGGCTGCAGAACCTTGTGAGCAACGGTGAAAGTGGCAACACTTTTGTTTTAAGTATTTTAAATGCTTCCCATTTCCAACCTGTTGATCATACTTTCCCTGTTCAGGTGTGAACCTGGGTGTCACAGAAAGAACTGTCCCTCTGGTGTGCTGAAAGAGAGGAGGTGAAGACAGCAGATGATGAATGCTCCAGGTTGAGGGATGTAGCGATGTGAAGGGGTGAGGTACAGTAAGGGATTGAGGACCATCTGAGGGATACTGACATTGGGCTAGGGGTGGCAGAGGGTTAGAAGGTGAGGGAAAAAAGGGAACCCTGGCGGGGGGAAGGTATGGAATAGCTCAGACCAGAAGTGCAGGAAATGTCAGCCAGGTTGTGATTCTGTTTCCCAAAGCATCATCACCTCAGTGAAAATTCCAGGAGTTGTGAAATCCTCAACTTTACAATGGTGTCAGGAACTTCTAAACAGCCATCGCTCCCCCCACTTCCCTACATCAGTGCAAATGGCCCAGGATGGAATTGGTGGGGTTTGGGTTGTTTGGATCGTATGTACCCTGCCTGCCATTTCTGCTTCTTACTCAACTTTGGGCCAGGCTTTCATAAGCAATGTATTAGGCCAATGACCTTTCATGAAAATCTTCTTTTGGAAACAGAGGTGGCAGGATTTGAGATGTTCCCTGTTCTCAATGTGTACTGAAAGATTTAATCAACGTCGCTTCAAATTTCTACCCATGTTGCACATCCGCATGGTCCACATCCAACTCTTTCCTCCTCTTCCTCAACTTCTCTTTCCCACTAACAAATATTGCCCATTTCAGCCCATTAACTTTAACAGCGACCTTGCCTACACTTGCACACATCCCACTTCCTGTCAGAATTCCATTCCATTCTCCCCATCATTCTGCACTTCCACACCAACACTTTGATTAGCTTCAATTGAGGAATCTGCCTCAAAGCCCCACCATGTCCTCAATTGGGCCCATCCCATTTCCCAGAGCTACAATCGGGTTCCCCTCTTGTCCTCACCTTCCACCTCAGCAGCCATTGTATCCTCGAAACCACCCTCCTCCATATCTGTCACTTTTGTTGTCCACTTCCCCTCGCAGCCTCTCGAAGGGACTGCAGCCATGCTTCACTCCTCCAGCACTCTCTCCCTTTCCCCATCGTACCTTAATGTGCGAGTGATGGAGACCCAAAACCTCTCACTCTTCTGCCTCCTTCCTCCTCACTCTCAGGCCCCCAGAACCATCTCACCAAGTGAAGCAGAGATAGATTTGATCTTCTCTTACCGCATTGGCCACTCGTGATGGGGCCTCCTGCACACTAGGGCAGCCAGCTTGCCACAAGGGGGCAGGAGATTCAGAGGGGATTTAGGAAAAGACTTTGTCACTCAGAAGGCGGTGGGAATCTGGAATGCACTGTCTGGGAAAGTAGGTGGAGGCTGGAAACTTTACAACCTTTAAAAAATTTTTGGATGAGCACTTGAAATATCATAACATTCAAAGATATGGGACAAGTGCCGGAAATTTGGTTTAGGGCACTTTTAGTGGTAGTTATGTTGGTGCAGACTTGATGGCCTGAAGGGCCTTTTCTGCGCTGTGTGAATCGATGAATATAGAAATCTCTGGCCATTTAAATTCTCCACCTTGCACGCATGTTGACCTTCTTCTCCTTGGGGTGAATATACGCTGAAAAGAACAAACGGCCATCTTTAGACCAGGCACTTTGAAGCATCAGTGAGTTCATCATTTTCACGAAGTACCCTCTGACCTCACTTTGGTTCCTTTCTCTCTGCTGACTTTGTTTTAATTCCCTAGCTCCTCCCCTTTACATTTCTGTTGATTTTTGGGGGAAGCTGCTCATCATTTTACCATTCGCGCCTCTTCTGGACCCAGCTTCTGCTTCTTTACTTGTCCCAGTGTCACTTCCTTTGGAGAAGACTCACAGTCCATCTGCTCACACAGTTCTACAGAGAGAGGTGAGTAACGGCGCCACCACTGGAGGATGTAGAAATAGCAGGAACCACCATTAATTTCTGATCGTGACAGTAATACATGAATTTACCCAATGCATAGCGGGATGTTCTTCGGAGGGTCAGTGCAGACTTGATCGGCCGAATGGCCTGCTCCCACAATGCAGGGATTCAATGATTCCATTGATTTTGTCTGCTGGAAATGCTGGAATTAGTCAGTTTAAGGGACATACCTGGAGTTGGGTTTATGTGGTAGGTGGAGCCTGGCATAATTGGGGGCACACGGGGTGCACAGGAGAGCATGTAATCCATGTATGATTGCCAACATTTGGTGATTGCGATGATGAGGTTTATCAGAGGGCACTAATACCAAACAATGGGAGGGACGGGGAGCCCAACAACATTGTTATCCCGGCTGAGGGGACGGTTTCCGTGAGGGATGGGATGGGATTGACGTGAAGGATGGGCAGTGGAAAGTTCTTGGGATGGAAACAGGTCTAATATTCAACATTTAGAATTAGAAATCCATTGGTTAATCTTCGGTCCTCTATTACTGAACCTGCTTAGAAGACTCCCTCTGCTGGTACATGTGTACATGGGAGCCTCAAGTGGACAAAATGCACTAGAGGATGGCAAGGGTGAATGGGATGGCAGAATTGGTTAAGTATGGCAAAATGGGGAGGGACAATTAATTAATATAAATCATAAAGCTATTCTTGTGCTAAAAATGAACAAGAAAAACGGCCAGTAAAATTTAAAAACAAAGACAGCATTGAGTCTATGGATAAGACAACAGCTTGCACCCTCCAAAATTTCTACAATATTCGACTCCAGTGTCATGCAAACTTAGATTCAAAGGAGGAGCAATTATAACAAGGCTTGAATCCTAAACTGAAAGATTGGAAGCTGCTTCCTTTAACAGTAGACATTGAAGTTATGTCATGCAGATTTTCCAGCAAGCGTGTTTAGTCCTTGAATAATATTGAAAACGTCTGATGTGGCTTTTCCAGCTCTTGAAAAAGGATTGTGCAATTAGATCCTGCTGTCCTCTGACTATAAACCAATCACAAATGCAGAGACTTGAGTAAAGTTATATCACTAATGCTCAGCTTATCCAGACCCTCAGATAGTTTCATGCAGCTTTTATCCACAGTGAGACGTTTTGATTTGGCTTTTGATTCGGCCCCAGCTCCTGTACTTAAGGAAATTCTGGTTCGAATTTCACCGCACACCTTTTTCTTTCATTGCAGCCTTGCTCACTGATTCCGACAGAGAGTGGGAGAGGGTTGGGAGGTTGGCGATGGAGAGAGAATGTTTGGCCATGTTACCAAACCCAAGTATTTTGTGTGCAATGGAGCCATTAAAAATAGCAATCACATCTGCATAAGGTTAAATCTAGCAAAGCTAGTGCGGATGGGTTAAAATGACAAGCAGCTCAGGCGAACTGTGAAAGGACTGTCACTAATCTGTGCATGGCTCTGGGATTGATATTCCCTTCCAGCTGAGTTCCAACATGGATTTAAGGTGAGAGGGGGCGAGTTCAAGGGAGATGTGAGGGCCAAGTCTTTGACACAGAGAGATGTAGAAGTTTGAAATGAACGGCCAGGGGTGGTAATGTAGGCAGATATGATAGGGGCATTTAAGGGACGTTTAGATAAGCACATGACTCTGCAAGGAATGGAGGGATATGGACCAAGGGCAAGCAGAAGGGATTAGTTTATTTTGACATCATGTTTGGCATAAAATTGTGGGCCGAAGGATCTATTTCTGTGCTGCACTTTCCTATGTTCTATGTTCTGCTCAGGGAGCACTGCACTGACCCTGCGGCGTCTCATTAGTTTGAATGTCCACAAACTTCATACAATGGGTTAGCATGCTGGGTTCACACAGAGAGTGGAAACCTGTAAGCCAGAGTCAGGAGGTCCATGGTTCAAACCCCAGTCCAGGGTTTTCCCACATTCCCCACCACTGCCCCTTCCAAAGCAGCTCGAAGGTAGTGCTACACCACCCTCAGGGCTGTGGCTCTCTTGAAATGGGAGAGCCGCAAGTCACATCAAAAACCATGGAGCTCTTCACTTCTGCATTACCTTTGACTCCGTGTCAGCAAGCCTATTCTCTGCTGACCCCTTCAACAATTTGGAAAAGGTGCCTCTTTTCTTTGATTCAATCCCATCCCTGACTGCTGCAACTGAGTGGGAGCGGGACTGGGTTCCACACTCTGGGCTGTGGTGTGCTGAATGGGCACTAGGAACTGTGAGCATTGGAAAGTGGGACATAGGATCTTGGCTGATCTGACGGCGACATCAATTTCACTTTCCTGCCTGACCCTGTAACCCTTCGCTCTCATGTCTTTAAAAATCTCCATCTGGAATAAATCAATGACCCAGCTTTCTTTGGGAAGAATTCCAGAGAATTATCTGGGAAGAGACTGACCCGTTTGAGAGAATCAATTCCACTTTCCCATCTTCTCCCAAAGCCTTCGATCCCCTTCTTGATTAAAAATCTGCCTATCTCAGCCTTCAATACACTTCATGGCCCAACTTCAACAGCCCTCAGTGTTAAATAATTCCACAGATTCACTCCCATCTGAGAGAAGAAATTCCTCCCGTTCCACTTTGCATTGTATTCATCCTATCTCTTCCCTTTCTTCTTGGCCCCACTTCCCTTTCATCCTCTCTTTCTCACTCCACTTTCCTTTTCTGTCACCCCTTCCGCCTCCTCTTCACCGCATTTAACTCTGCAACTCGTGTCCCTCCCTCTATTTTGTGTCCTTGTCCCTGTGATACCCCACACCACCCACCCCGCACTTCTCTGCTCCCACAGCCCGTCCCCACCTCTAGCTGACCTCTCTCTCTCTCTCTCTCTCTCCAGCCCTGCACTTCCCTTGTCAATTACCCCTTTCTTCCTCCCCTGTACATTTCACTCCTCCTTGTCCCAATCTACTGCCTTGCCTGCCCTCTCGATCTCTCTATTAGCCTGCCTGTTTCTGTGCTCTGTGTCTCTGGTGTTTAGTTTTGCTCGGTTTACACTGGGATGCAGACTAGAGGAAGGTATCTATTGGGATAGGGCACGCAACTTAACATTGATTATTGAAAAACGGGCAACATTGATATCCTAAACGTTTGCTTAATTCTACCAGTACAGCTAGCTTCATCCAGACTGTGCAGTTAAAAAGATACACCACCCGCAGCCAAGCTCTAAATTAGCTTCACTCGCTCCTATCTCAGTGCTAAGTGTGCTGAATACTGGCAGTTAATTACCCAATTCGGCATATGTTAGATCTCTAATCATCATACACATTAACACCTAGTTGCAGAACAGATGAATTAATTCCTGGTGCTGTGGCAATATTCTGGGGACAATCCAGCCAGGATCCCTCGAAAAGGGATAAAACGTCAAGTAACAAAGAGGGAAAGCCAGAATGTTCAAACGTGCTTCAAAGCAAGTGAATTATTTTATAAAGGTGTGAGCTTTGTAGAGATCGCCAGCAGACCACTAACACAGACCAAGCACCCACCATCAGTCTCGGCTCCCCGCTCTGTAACTGGATTCTCAACTTCCTGACCAAAAAGATTGTGATCAGCAAGATGGGGGGAGGCAATGGCCGAGTGGTATTACGGCTGGACTGTTAATCCAGAGACCCCAGATAACATTCTGGGGACCCAGGTTCGAACCCTGCTAAGGCAGATGGTGGAATTTGAATTCAAATTCAATAAAACATCTGAAATTAGGAATCTAAAGATGACCATGAATCAATTGTCAGGAAAAAATCCCATCTGGTTCACTAATGCCCTTTAGGGAGGGAAACTGCCATCTTTACCTGCCATCTTTACCTGGTCTGGCCTACATGTGACTCCAGACCCACAGCAGTATGGTTGACTCTCAAATGCCCTCTGGGCAATTAGGGATGGGCAACAAATGCTGCCTGGTCGGCAACACCCTCATCCCGCGAATGAATAAAAAAATTAGCATCATAGAGCTGTACAGCACAGAAACAGACCCTTTGGTCCAACTCATCCATGCTAACCAGATATCCAAATTAATCTGGTCCCATTTGCCAGCATTTGGCCCATATCCTTCTAAACCCTTCCTATCCATATACACATTTGGATGCCTTTTAAATGATGTAACTATACCAGCCTCCACCACTTCCTCTGGCAGCTCATTCCATACACGCACCACCCTCTGTGTGAAAAACATCAAACATTATGGCACTCGGAGCGCTAAGTAATATTCGAAAGATTTGCATTGATTTAGCACTTTTTCATGACCAGAGGAGGCCTTAAAGTGTTTGGAACCAGCGGAGCACTTTTGTAGTGCAGTCACTGTGGTACTGCAGTAAGCAAAGCATCTAATTATTGCACAGTGAGCTCCCACAGACAGCAATGAGACGAACAAGGTCATGTGTTTTGATCAGATTGGTTGTCAATATGGATTGTTAAGGACAGAAGGGAGAGGTTCTTTGAAATAGCACCATGAGATCTTTTACGTCCATCAGCACTGGCAGTAGTCCCTCAGTACTGCACTAGAGAGTCCGTCTCGAATAAGTGCTCAAGCCCCTTAGGTTGGATAGGCGACACCATCTTCACGATCATCCTCAACACCAGTGCCCCGCAAGGCTGTGTACTCACCCCCCTGCTATACTCCTTATAAACACATGACTGTGTGGCCAAATTCAGCACCAACTCCATTGGGCTAAATGGTAAGATTCTTGGTAGTGTGGATGAGCAGAGAGATCTCGGTGTCCATGTGCATAGATCACTGAAAGTTGCCACCCAGGTTGATAGGGTTGTTAAGAAGGCGTATGGTGTGTTAGGTTTTATTGGTAGAGGGATTGAGTTTCGGAGCCATGAGGTCATGTTGCAGCTGTACAAAACTCTGGTGCGGCCGCACTTGGAGTATTGCGTACAGTTCTGGTCACCGCATTATAGGAAGGATATCGAAGCATTGGAAAGGGTGCAGAGGAGATTTACCAGGATGTTGCCTGGTATGGAGGGAAGGTCTTACGAGGAAAGGCTGAGGGACTTGAGGCTGTTTTTGTTAGCGAGAAGAAGGTTAAGAGGTGACTTAATAGAGACATACAAGATGATCAGAGGATTAGATAGGATGGACAGTGGGAGCCTTTTTTTTCGGATGGTGGTGGCTAGCACGAGGGGACATAGCTTTAAATTGAAGGGTGATAGATATAGGAAAGATGTCAGAGGTAGGTTCTTTACTCAGAGAGTAGTAAGGGCGTGGAATGCCCTGCCTGCAAAAGTAGCAGACTCGCCAACTTAAGGGCATTTAAATGGTCATTGGATAAACATATGGATGATAATGGAATAGGTTAGGTTAGATGGGCTTCAGATTGATTTCACAGGTCGGCGCAACATCGAGGGCCGAAGGGCCTGTACTGCGCTGAAATGTTCTATGCTCTATGTTCTATGTTCTATTTACAAGTTTGTTGGTTGTTGGTCGGCTCTCAAATGACAACGAGACAGAGCACAGGAAGGAGATAGAGTGCTTAACAACATGGTGGGAAGACAACAGTCTCTCCTTCTGTGTCAGCGAAAGGAAGGAGCTGGTCACTGACGTCAGGAAGCAGAGTGAAGGGCACGCCCCTGTCTGCATCAATGGTTCTGAGGTGGAGATGGTTGATAGAGTCAAGTTCATGGGAGTGACAATCGCCAACAATCTGTCCTGGACCATCCACATTGACACAATGGTCGAGAAAGCACAGCAATGCGTCTGCTTCCCTCAGAAGGCTAAGGAATTTCAGCGTGTCCATAAAGACTCTTAACAATGTTTGTGGATGCACCATAGAAAGTATTCTATCCCAATGTATCACAGTGTGGTATGGCAATTGCTCTTCCCAAGACCAAAAGAAGCTACGGAGAGTTGTGAACACAGTCCATTCCTTCAAACAAACCAGCCTCCCATCCATTGACTCCATCTATATCTCCCGCTGCCTCTGCCTTTGGCCAGACAGAAGATATAAAGTTTATATACATGTATGAACAGATTCAAGAACAGCTTCTTCCCTGCTGTGATCAGACTTTCAAATGGACCTCTTTAACATTAATGTTGATCTCTCTCTGCACCTTCTCAGCAGCTGTAACACTGTACCCTGCACTCTGCTCTGTTACACTGATGCACTTGTATAGAATGATTGGCCTGTAAAGCATGAAGACAACACTTTTCACTGTACCTCAGTACACATGACAGTAATAAATCAAATCAAATCAAACAAGCCAAATCAAAACATTAGGGGTAAATGGTCATCATGCTGGGTGAGGCCAATATCTGTTTGGTTAAGCAAAGTCAACTTTTTTTTTATTTCCCACTTGTTCATGACATCTAAGTGTCACTGGCTAGGCCAGCAGTTTATTGCTCGTTCCTAGTTACCCTTGAGAAGGTGGCAGTGAACTACCTTCTGGAACCACTTAGAGTGCAGGTATTTCCACATTGCCCTTAGAAAGGGAGCTCCTCACCCATTTTGCAAAGAAGAATAGGAAATCAGCATGTTACTCAAACAGACGGAGATTGCTGAATGCTTGGATGCAGAGTCATAGTGTGATACAGCACGGAAACAGACCCTTCGGTCCAACCAGTCCATGCCAACCATAATCCCAAACTAAACTAGTCCCATCTGCCTGCTCCTGGCCCATATCCCTTCAAACCTTTCCTATTCATGTACTTATCCAAATGTCTTTTAAATGTTGTAACTGTACCTGCATCCAACACTTCCTCTGGAAGTTCATTCCACACAAAAACCACTCTCTGTGTAAAAAAGTTACCGCTCATGCCCTTTTTAAATCTGTCTTACAACCTCTCTTCAAAAATGACAGGACAAAATAACCTCTTAAAGTGACAGCATCATCACAAGAGTTTCTGAATAAAGGGTCTCACATTTAAGAGAGACATGAGGGAAAGCACTTTCTCTGAGAGGGCGATTTAAAACTCTCTTCTCCAGAGAGCAACTGAGACTGGGTCCTTAAATTTATTCAGGACTGAGTTAGACATAGTGTTTTTAGACAGGGAGGAAGAAAAGTGAAGTTGATGGAACGGGGCAGCAGGCTTAAGGGGCTGAATGGCCTCCTCCAGCCCCTCATTTGTGCATTGGCATGTTTGCAAGTGTAATACACAGGTAAATTGATCTAGCTGCCTGGGTTGAGTGTCCTACTCCAGTTCCCACAAACTGTTCTGGTGTGGTTAGTTTGAGGAGGAAGGTAAAAGAGAAATGAGAACCGTTAACACAGAAAGCTGTTGAGCTCTGGTCGACATCGCCTGTAAGACTGGTAGGATCAGATTTCACATGAAAGTCTAGAAAGCAATTAGAGATGCACTGGAAGATGACAGATTTGAAGTTTTCTTGGGAAAATATTGGAGTCTGTGACTAGCTTGTATATTCAATTAAAAAAAACAGGAACAATGGGTCAAGTGATGTTCTTTTGTATGATGCTATGGTTCAAGGGCACCAGGAGAAGCTCTTCATTTGTCTTGGGTTAGTGACATGTGGCCCCTTACATGATCATAAGTAGGAATGGATTAATTTTATCCTGACTGAGGAGGACATTGATGTCTGGATTGAGGAATCAGACCAGGGACCCAGCTCTTAGTCAAGAGATGATGTAATATTAACCAAAGCATTACTGTCCCTCAATCCCAATTGAAAACAGGGGCTTGTCAGAGGATCTAGCAAGGTGATCCATGCCTAAACCTCAGGGAGGGATCGACACGGACCATCTTCCACTATAACTGAAAAGTGTAAGGGGTATTGTATTCTTTAAAGCATTGGAAAAATACTTTTTTGCAGTAGACCCTGCCTTGGAAGATAAGCTAAGTTGAAGCTGGGTATGAGTCCTGGTTGAAGGGACATGGGTCAGCAAGATGCCTGAATGATGGATTGTTAGTGTGAAAGTACTTAACAGGGTCCTGAGCAAAATGATCACACGCACTTCAATGTATGGCTAATTTATTAGCTTGCTCTATTGAATGTATATGCACAAACTCATGGGTGAATCTATAAGCTTGGGCTATGTTCTATTGACACAAACTAATGAATGTCACTGCATTGTCTTCACACCAGGGACTTTAGACAGCTCACATTGAAAACTCCAGCCCACATCCCACGGCACTAGTCCCACGATCCCTATTCCGATGGGAATCTCCCGGTCTTACGATCCCCAGCTGAAGGGGGACAGACCTACGAGTGGGACAGTGTCCCTGATATGGATCCATTTTGTAGCACCTTTAGTACTTTCCCGGCAGAAAACAAGCTGGAAACAGCGCCAGGCGGCTCTGTGTTGACTACATAAAAAAATGGTTCCCAATAACAATCAAGGTACCTCCCTGTCAAAACAGGCTGTTTTCTTTACACATATTTTCATGTATTTTACTACATTACTTCAGTTACTCATTGTCATGTCCAATTAACCATTAACCATTAACACCTACTGATCTGGTTTGGAGATGTCTTCAGTAAACCAACACTCCACGTGACCACAAGACACGCAACACGTGTGCAGAGACTAGCTCACGTGTCGAGATTTGGGGGGAGGTGCCTGTGAATAGCTCTGGTTGTCTGCTCAGCCACAGAGAGCTACATGGGCAATGGTGCCTGCTCAACACAGTTCAGTGGCGGGGACGGTGTTTATGAATCAATGCTGGCATAAATCTTGGCCAACCCAGGGACACCCATAACTTGAGAGATCAGACTGGGTGACCGGGAGGCAGCTAGCCTGTCAGCCACTCTGAGTTTGACTTCCATTGCTCACAAACTCCTTGCAGAGCGAGTGATAAAGCCCCCGACTGAGCCAAAGAAAATGAATCAGTGGCTAAATGCTCACAGGAAAAGAGCTGGGTTTCCTTTATGAGGAAGAGTTGATGGGATTTATGACTCATGTGGCAATTCGAAGTGCTCTACTGAGACATATTGTAAGATAACTTATTTGTATCTGACGTTTCAAGAGTAAAAAGTGGCTTATAATTGACTGTAATTTTCCTTTCAATTCATGTTTAACTCCTGTTAATGCTGGATGTTAGAGTATAAGATGGATTGTCTTTTGTGTTTGCTCTGTTGTCTGTGGTAAAGTAAGAATTCTGTTGTTGGAAACCTGTGGCTTTGTCCTTTCACGAAATTTCGTCGACTAACAGGAACTGGCATTCACTGAGTAGGGTACTAATCATCTCTTGATGCAATTGCCAGCATCTCATTGTAAAACAGCAGCTAATGGGCCCAGCATCAGTGGTGGCACAGCGACGGTGAGGCTGGTTGCATGAATGTGACCATGTTGCCCGCAGAGGTCAAAGATACACCTAGGGATCTTTGAGAAAGTGTCATGTTTGTACATGGGAGCTCAGGGCAGCATGGGCCCTCTGGAAAAGAAAAGGAAAATCCACTTCAGTTCAATTAAATAATTTGAGCGTAGGGAATAAAAAAACTCATGAGGGGTGG
Source organism: Rhincodon typus (assembly GCF_021869965.1). Lineage (NCBI taxonomy): Eukaryota > Metazoa > Chordata > Chondrichthyes > Orectolobiformes > Rhincodontidae > Rhincodon > Rhincodon typus. The sequence goes on from NC_063341.1 coordinate 4,063,617, forward strand.
AGGGGAGTTGTGGTTTCAGTATCCATACGAGGGGAGGTTGCAGAGGAGGGGAAGATAGTATTTCCGCACCCAGTACCTCTGGGGAGCTTGGGAGGGCTTGTTCTAATAGATGTGGGTCAGGGAGGTGTAGAAGCAGCCGATTTGGAGGAAGGGTAGAAGGGGAGGGGTTTTGTGTTCTGGAGGCAGGGGGCCGATTATGGGTCGAGTAGGCTTTCTCTGCAGGTGATTGGTCCCCTGTAACCAGCCTTTCCCTTCAACAAAAATGCCGTTGTGTGTTTTGCCCACTTGAGGCTACCATACACACACGTACCAGCAAAGGGAGTCTGCTGGGAAGAGATAATGAATAACGTATGTTTAACAGCTCATGCAGTCAATTCTAAGTGCCTTTGGGCTGAGTTTATGGCAGCTCTGTCACAAGAACTTCGTCTTGCTTTGCAGAATGGTTAACAGAAGGCTCCTTTAATAACATCGAGCTCTACTTTCGAACAAAGAACCTTCTATTTGTAATGCCTGCTTCTATTGGGACGTTCTGTGTGTGTCAGTATGTGTGCGAATGTATGAGTGAGTGTGAAGCATGAGTGTGTGTCCGTGTGTGAGTGTGTATGAACTTGTGTGTGTGCGTGTGTGTGTGCATTTGTGTGGGTCGTGCGAAAGAGAGCGTGTGTGAGTGCTTGAGTGTGTGCATGTGAGATAGCATGTGATTGTGTGCACGTGCATGTGAGTGTGTGTGTGTGCATGAATGTGAGTGCGAGAGTGTGATTGTGTACATGTGTCTGAATGTATGTGTGTATATGCATGAGTATGTGTTAGTGTATGAGCGTGTGTAGGTGCGTGAATGTGTGTGTGAGAGTATGTGTGGGTGGGTGAGTGTGTGTGCATGTGAGAGAGACAGTGTGAGTTTGGACATGTGAGAGAGTGTGAGTGTGTGTGTGACTGTGTACTTGTGAGAGATAGTGTGAGTCTGTGTATGTGTTAGTGTGTGTGGGTGCGTGAGTGCGTGTGTATGAGTGTGAATGTGTGTATGAGTGTGTACATGTCTGTTTGTGTGAATGTGTGAGTTTGTATGAATGTGTGTATGCGCATGTGTGAATGTGTGTACTAGTGTGTCTATGAGTATGTCTATGTCAGTGTGTGCGTACATGTATGTGTGTGTGAGTGACTGTGTGTGTAAGTGTGTCTATATGTCTATGTGAGTGTGAGTGTATGTGTGTGAGTGAATGAGTGTGTCTGTGAGTATGTCTGTGTGAGTGTGTGTACATATGTGTGTGTGTGTGTGTGTGTATGTGTAAATGAGTGTGTGTGAGTTCGTATTTGTATGTGTGTTGGAGATTGAGTGTGAGTTTGTGTGTGTGTGTGAATGTGTGTATGTGAGTGTGTGCGAGCGTATATATGTGACAGATTGTGCTTATGAGAGAGAGAAAGCGTGTGTGCATGTGAGACACTGTGTAAATGTGTGTTGCTTGTAACCAAGACTGTAGGCTAAATTGAACAAAATACTGAAGTCATTCAAAAATGTGAATGAACTCATGCTGTGAAATTTAAAGTTCATGCCATTGTTTTCATATTATGAGCCACACCGTCGACCTAAGAAAATAGATATTTCAGTTTCTGAGGGAACAATGGCATATACAGTATTGGCACAAACGGATTACTCATTCATAATCAGTTGCCTTAATTCATCTTAACAGTTTATCATTGGTCAGTTTGTATTGCATTTTCACACTTAGGTTCCTGGTTGCTGCATTAATTGTGAACAAACTAACAACGGGAGGGGCAGCAAATGGGAGACAGGTCCCTGGTATTCTTTCCCTCGGAGGTAAGTCACTTAATTATTAAAGGATTGCAGATCCTACATGGGATTACGATTAATGTCGAACCTTCATCAAACAGGAGCTGAACAAAGTATCAGAGGTAACAATGCTGTCAGGGAAGGGACAGACCAGTTTGTAACCAGCTTTGCTGACAACACATGGGAAAGTAAGTTGTGAGGAGGATGCAAAGGGATAAGTTAAGTTGTGGGACAGAAAAATTGGCAGAAGAGTGGGAAAATATGACATTCTCTTAGGCAGGAAGAATAGAAAAGCAGTGCATTTTTTGATTTGGTTTGATTTATTAGTGTCACACGTACCTAGGCACAGTGAAAAGTTTTGTTTTGCGTGCAGTACAGGCAGATCATACCTGCATCAAGGTAATAGAACAGGTCGAGGAATACAATGTTACAGCTGCAGAGAAGGTGCACAGAGAGTGAGGTCAACATTAAATTTAAAATCTGAGAGGCCCATTCAGTGGTCTAACAGTGGGGCAGAAGCTGTTCTTCAATCTGTTGGTATGTGTGGTTAAGCTTTTGTATCTTCAGCCTGGTGGAAGAGATTATAATTATTATAATTATGCAATTATTATGAATGGAAGGAAACTGCAGAACTCTGCTCTGCTGAGAGATTCAGGAGAAATCCACACTTGAGTCACAAGCATTCATGTGTAGACACAGTAAGTAATTAGGAAGGCCAATGCAAATTTGACCTTTATTGCAATGGGGAAAAGGATGTAAGAGACGGGCAGTCTTGCTCTAAGTGTACTGGATGTTGGTGAGATCATATTTCAGTGTAACACAGTATACAGTTTTGGTCTCTGAATTTAAGGAAGGACGAGTTCACACAGGAGGCAGTTAAGGGAAGGTTCATGAGGCAGATTCCTGGGATAACCAGTTGACCTTGTAAGGAATGATTGGTCGGATCTGCACTCATTGGAATTTTGAAGGAGAGTTGACCATTTTGAAACGTTCTGAGGGGTAGGGGGGACCTGGCAGGGTCACCATTGAGGGGACGTTTCTTCTCTTGTCAGGGGGAATGTGGAACTAGGAGACCCAGTTTAAAAATAAGTGCTGTCCCACTGAAGGTGGGGTTGAGGATAGAGCTGTATGGAGTCCTCTTGCCCAGATAGTGGTGGGTGATGGGTCACTGAGTATCCAAGTAAGGTATCCAAGATGGCAGCAGAGAGGGGCTCCTGAGCTTGAGCCCTTCTGCTCTGTCCATTTCTTTCCTTTTTTTCTGTTTTCATGTTTTCTTTTATTTTTCCTTTCTATTACCTTCTGTCCTCAGACTCCATTGGTGGCAGTGAGTTGAGCGAGTGTGGCCTTGAGGTGAAGCCAAGTGTGGACTCCCAGCGTTGAGGTGAAGCCAAGTGTGGGCTCCCAGCGTTGAGGTGAAGACCGGCACAAACTCAATTGCTTTGTCTGCTTATTTTTTCTGCCTCTCCCTTCTTCAGAAGGACTGTAATGCTGAACTTTTAGCTTTATTTCTTTATTTTTCTCATTTACATTGTATCTAGGCACCTTGTTACTTAAGATGGCACCAGAAATGGAGACTATGTACACTTTTCACTGGATTCCAGTGTCCCTGTACTTGAACACATGTGACAATAAAACCTAATTCTAATTGAGTATTAGCAAGACTGAGTAGGACAGACGGTGAACAACAGGGGGATTGAGGTTCACGGAGAGCAGGCAGGCGCATGGAGTCAGATGCCACAATCAGGCCAGCCATGACAGGATCAATCTCAATGGGCTGAATGGCCACTCCCATATCCTGTGATTTCCTGCCCTGGTGAATATTCTGAGAGACAGAATCGGGAGTTTCCTCGGGTTGGATGAAAATGCCCGGCAACACAATGTGGAGGTTTTAAAAGGCCCATTCCAACTTCATTTGTTGGTTTGTTCTGATGTAATGGTGGGATCCTCAAAGCAAGAGGGCATCAGGCGAATATTTCAGGGCACGGGGTTTGGGTGGGTGGGGGTTGGTGGGTTGGGGGGCAGCGCGAGAAGCTGTCGATCTGACTCAAGGATTCCAGGCTGTCGCAGAGCTGCTGGGCACTTCCGTTTCCCAGCACGACCCATCCTGCCTCTTGGATGACCAGCGGATTATTGTTATTCTGTTATTCTGACGGGGCACGGGGAGAGGGCGCAGAGTCCTTCTTTCGAAAGCTGTCAATGTTGCCTCTTCGTGGGGTTGTTTGGGCCGGGGGGGGAGGGATGGGACAGGGCTTTCCTTCTCAACAACCTCACAATAAAACCTGGACAGCGTCCGTTTCTACGCTACGTCACCCCTCTCCCTCTCCCTTGCCCACCCACTGCCCTGCTTGTGCTGTTTTGACGTGATTTGGCTGGTTGCGGACTTGTCGGTGTGAATTATTTTCACCTGCCTCTCCATGTTCGCAATTGACTGAGTCTAGGATGATGAGAAAGTGCCTATAGCAAAAGTCTGCCTGGTCATTGGAGCCGAATCTGCCCACTCTAACACACCAGGGAAGACTAGAGCTGCCCTCTGCACCTCTCCTCTCTCTCTCTCTCTCTATTGTTTCACCTCATATATCCATCCCTCCCTCCCAATCTCCTCGTACCTGGCAGAGAATGTACAGATACTGAGGGGTTTTTTTTTATTGTGCCCTGATGTTAAGGTGACTGAAAGTCAGCAGATGGAACAGCAATCCTTGCATCAAGCTCTTCAATTTTTGGGCCTGGGAAGTAAAGAAACTGCCAGCAACTGCCTGTCACAGAGTCACGCAGGACGGAAACAGACCCTTCGGTCCAACTTGTCCATGCTGACCAGATATCCTAATCTGATCAAGTCCCGTTTGCCAGCATTTGGCCCCATATCCCTCTAAAACCCTTCCTATTCATGCACCGATCCAGATTGCTTTTCAATACTATAACTGTACCAGCCTCCACCACTTCCTCTGGCAGCTCACTCCACACACGCACCACCTTCTGTGTGGAAATGTTGCCCCTTGAGTCCCTTTTAAATCTTACCCTTCTCACCTTAAACCTGTGCCCTCTAGCTTTGGACTCTCCTCTTCTGGGAAAAAGACCTGGGCTATTCACCCTATCCATGCCCCTCCTGATTTCATAAACCTCTATAAGGTCACCCCTCAGCCTTAACGCTCCAGAGAAAATAGCCCCAGCTTATTTTTTTTTGAACCCTCTCAAGTTTAACAACAACTTTCTTATAAGGTGGAGACCAGAATTGAACACAATGTTCCAAAAGTGGCCTAACCAATGTCCTGTACAGCTGCAACATGACCTTCCAACTCCTGAACTCAATGCACTAACCAATAAAGGCAAGCATAGCAAACGCCTTCTTCACTGTCCTGTCTACCTGCAACTCCACTTTCAAGGAACAATGAACCTGCACCCCAAGGTCTCTTTGCTCGGTGACACTCCCCACGGCTCAATCGTTAATTATTTATATCTGGCCCTGATTTGCCTTACCAAAATGCAACACTTTGCATTTATCTAAATTTAACTCCATCTGCCACTCCTCAGCCCATTGGCCCATCTGATCAAGGTCCCATTGTTCTGTGAGCTAACCTCCTTCGCTGTCCACTACACCTCCAATTTTGGTGTCATCTTGTCACCAACGACTTCTCCTCGCGAACATCCCATTCCAAAAATGAAGAGCTAACTCAGAAGGAATGCTTTCTCTCTCACACATGGCTGCAATGTAACTACTTACCACGATATTGTGGGCAATTCCCCTGGAGCGGAAGTGTTCACATGCAGAGAGAAGCAGCTGGGGTGTGAAGAACATTGCTCAGATCTGAAGTTAGTTTTCAAAATGGGCCGAATGGCCTCCCATTCAATTTCATTGGTTCAAACAGAGGGCTTCACAGTCACTGTATTTAACTGAGAAGCTTCCTGCACCTCGAAACAGATGAGATGACAAGTGTGTAACAGGACCATGGAGCAACCTTGTGATGACATCAGAAAGCTGCACATCACTGACCATAAATAGCACAGTGTGGGCAAAGTCAGAAGAACATGCTAAAAGAATACACCAGACTAGCCCATACTACACTAAACTAGAGCTTTAGATAATTGTTAAAACACATGGAGATGGACACATAAAGACCAATTAGCTTTTACTATTTAAGTATAAGACTAGAGTATGATATCTCTTTGAATACCATGTGCAGTACTACTTCGTATTAACATAGCATAAATAGTGTTACTTCAAGGTTTAAGCTTCAAGACAATTTTTGCCTTTGCCTTCTCCTTGAGCAGTCTGTTTTGAACCTGAGCTCATAATGTGGCATCAAACCACATGATAAAAGATGACGATAGTGTAGGATTCACTGCCTGAGAAAGGCTGAGAAACAGACTTGACAACTTGTAGAGAAGGAAGGAATTAAAAAGCTTCGTACTTTTTGAAGTCATCGTTGGTACAGCTTTATGACCAGCTCGCAACGAGAACAGCTGCTGTGAAGGAAACAGCTCTGAATAGAAACCTTCTCCAGAGAAACCACCGCAATCAATTTAGCCTCCAAATGGCTTTTACAGTCAGTCGTCGGGATACAAGCAGTCAGAAAAGCAGTGAGAGCATCAAAAGCTCACTGACTACCACGGGGATAAATCTGAATCAGGTAGCCCACGGAAAGAGGTCAAAACTGGGCACCCAAAGCAGTTTTGATTCCTTAAAGGAAGGCACAAAAATGTTTTGCTTCCACCCTCAACAACTAGGCTGAGGAGCACAGGTACAACTTTGACCAATGAATTTCACTCAACAACAAAATTAACAACAGCAAATTGAGATTATTCTTCAGGTACAGGCTTAAAGAATGTCAATTTAAAAAATGAAATGTGAGTATAAATACCCTATTATTTTTATTTCCCTTATTAAAAAAAGGAAGAGACTGCTTTAAACCAAGGAGACTGTGCAAAGAGATAGCAGCAGTTTTAAAAACCACAGGCTCGGTCTTCTGGGGAGAGGCGATTTCTCAGATATTGGTTCTCTGGCCCGCCTTTATGATGTACCAAGGGAGCATGACATTTCTGAGAGGAGATTCCACTCAGGGCTTCCCTTGGAAGTGCAGAGCGGCGCTTCCATTTTAATGGTCCTTTCCTGGCGTAGAGCTGCCAGGGGGCAGGTAAGCCATGCCCCTTGTTTACAGCAGTCAACCCCCCTCCCCCAGGTCTGTAAAGATCCAGATAGCCACCGGGACAGCTGCTATCAGGACCTTCAGTACAGATGTAAGTGTGATGTTAGACTATCAGATGGATGGGGTGGGCGCAGTTAGGTACAAAGTATAAGATGCCAGATGATTAGGTGTTAGTGTGCCAGGTTACTGGGGTGTAACATGAGTGACAGATAAGGTGCCAATTAAGCAGGGTGCCAGCTGAAGTGGGTGCCAGGATGCTAGGTTAGTAGGGCACCATCTTGGAAGGGAAGGGGTAGGTGCTAAGGGTAGGATGTCAGATTGGGTGAGGGTTATGGTGCCAGATAAGTAGGGTGCCATAATGGACAAGTGAGAAGGGGCTAAGGATGGCAAATGGTCTGCCCTCAAACCCCCTTCCCCTCAACAAAAATAAGAAGAGTCCCCCTGGTCCTCACATACCACCCCACCAACCTTTGCATCCAGCGTATCATCCTCCACCACCTGCAATCCAACCCCACCAACAAAGAGATGTTTCCCTCCCTACCCCTATCTTCCTTCTATGGGGACCACTCACTCCGCGACTCCCTTGTCCACTCCACATTCCCCACTAACCCCACCAGCCCCGGCACCTTTCCCTGCAACCTCAGGAAGTGCTACACCTGCCCCTACACCTCCCCTCTCACCTCCATCCAAGGCTCAAGACAAACTTTCTATATTCACCAGGGGTTCATCTGTACATCCTCCAACCTGGTCTACTGTATCCGTTGCTCCTGACGTGGTGTCCTCTACATCGGTGAGACCAAGCGCAGACTCAGCGACCAATAGATGGAACATCTGCGCTCTGTATGCTGTAATCAACAACACCTTCGGTTTGCTAACCATTTTAACACTCCCTGGGTGACATTTCCATCCTGGGCCTCCTCCAATGCCACAATGACACCTCATGCAAACTGGAGGAGCAGCACCTCATATTCCGCCTCAGGAGCCTACAGCCCAATGGCCTGAACATAGAATTCACCAGTTTTAAAATCTCCCCATGCCCAGCCTCATGCCATGTCCAAGCCTCCCTCTCATCCCCACCTCCTTGACCTGATACAACCTTCCCATCTTCTTCCCCACCTATCCATCCCACCCTTCTCACTGACCCCTACCTGCATTCACATATCACCACCCCACCTACCTTCCCCAGCCCCACACCCCTCCTGCTATTTATTTCTGAGCTCCCTTCCCCCTCCCCAGTCCTGATGAAGGGTCCCAGCCTGAAACGTCAACTTTCCTGCTCCTCTGATGCTGCCTGATCTGCTGTGTTCCTCCAGCTCCACACTGTAGTGACTGGTAGAGGTGTAGTTGGGTGTGTGATTCTAAAGGGCTCTGTTAGATAGTTACTCAGGACTTACAGTCTGCATTTAATAATCCAGCCTTTACTGGGTAATTACTTTACTTAATTTCACCAGAACACTCTGAATTCTCTGATTTAAATGAAGACTTTTGGTGTGTTCCACATTTAGAGGAATCTACATTCCCAGTGAAATCTTAGTTTTCCTGGGCCACCCTTTTGGCGTTCGCTACAGTGGGGATTCCGCAGGGTCCTCATGCACAACTCCCACCCACAAAAAAAACCTCACTCTGTATTTTTCTAGCTCTCCCGTGCGGAGATCTCCAGTAATAGTTTGCTGTCTTCCCCTTACCTGTCTGACAGTTTGTTTGGTTTATTATTGTCACATTTACTGAGATACAGTGTGTAGTGATTGTAATGAGGACAGCCAGCTGGACCTTATAGAATATGAGTTCCCTGATTGGGGCTGTTAATCTGGTCCAATCAGGGAGCCCTGGCTGGCAGTTATAAACAGGAGGGTCAGAGGCTCTGTTCACTCTGAGAGCTGACTCTGAGGAAGCTGGACCAGCGTCAAGTCCTACACACATGTAAATAAAGGGTGACTTGATGATGGGAGACCAGCCTCTGTAGAGGGGGAGGTGATGGCCTCTTCGTATTATGGCTGGGCTGTTAATCTAGAGACCCAGATAACATTCTAGGGACCTGGGTTCAAATCCCGCCACCGCAGATGGTGGAATTTGAATCCAATAAGTATCTGGAATTAAGACTCTAATGATGACCGTGAATCCATTGTCGATTGTTGGGAAAACCCCAGCTGGTTCACTAATATCCTTTAGGGAAGGAAACTGCCATCCTTACCTGGTCTGGCCTACATGTGACTCCAGACCCACAGCAATGTGGTTGACTCTTAACTGCCCTCTAGGGATGGGCAATTAGGGATGGGCAATCAATGCTGCCTAGCCAGCGACGCCCTCATCCCGTGAATGAATAAAGGGGCAAAAAGGAGTTATTTCACAGTGAAAAGTATTGTTTGGCATGTTAACCAGACAAATCATACCTTACATTAGTACGTCAGGGTAATAGAACAGAATCCAGAATATAGTGTTTCAGCTGCAGAGAAAGGTCAACTCCAATATATGAGAGAATGTATGAAGGAAGAATCAAATACCTACAATTATACTAATAGAACAAATTCACAGTCAGGGAATGAAAGAGAACATCACTGTGCAAACTCATTTTTAAACAACAAAGAACTAAACAGAATTGGAACTAAACAAAAAAAAACTCATTAACTCCAGTGGTTCAGTTTGATGCTATTGAACTGTGTCTACCTGACTTTTTTTTTTCTCTTTTTCTGCCCTTCCATATTCAGGTCTTTTCTGTCACTGAGTCATAGAGTCATACAGCACGGAAGCAGACCTTTCGGTCCAACTAGTCCACACTGACCATGTTCCCAAACTGAACTGGTCCCACCGGCCTGCCCTTGGCCCATATCTCTCCAAACATTTCTGATTCATGTATTTACCTAGATGTCTTTTAAATGATGTAGCTGTACCGACATCCACCACTTTCTCTGGCTGTTCATTCCACACACAAACCACTCTCTGTGCATAAAAGGTGCCTCTTGCATCCTTTTTAAAACTTTCTCGTCTCGCATAAAAAGTAAGCTCCCTAGTTTTGAACTCCTCCACACTAAGGTAAAGACTTTTGCTATTAACCTTATTTATGCCCCTTATGACTTTATAAACCTCTATAAGGTCAGTCTCCCATCTCCGACGTTCCAGCGAAAAAAGTCCCAGCCTATCCAGCCTCTCCTTATAACTCAAACTCTCCATTCCTGGCAACATCCTGGTAAATCTTTCTCCAATTTAATAATATCCTTCATATAGCGGGGCGACCAGAACTGGACACAGTGCTCCAGAAGAGGCCTCACCAACGTCCTGTACAACTTCAAAATGATGTCCCAACTCTTACACTCAAATGACTGGCTTTGTGCATCTATTGTGAAGGGAGGACTCTAAAAAGGGGTAGAGTTTACGTTTTCTACATTTATAAGATAGCAATTCGTATTTCCCAATTGCTATTGGCAAACAGGAGACTTCCGAGGCATTGGAAGTGGTCAACATTGTCTAAGGCCTTCTCTGGGGACCTTGGTGATTGGGGGTTTGCTCCATAATGCCAGGGCAAGTTGGTGGAGGATCTTCATCTTGCGGATGGTCAGGGTGAGACCCGTGCTCTCATATGCCTCTGTAAAGGTGCTGACGATGGTCTGGAGTAGATCTTCTGAGATCACACACACACACACACACACACACACACACACACACACACACAC
>NC_063341.1:4074314-4076145 GCF_021869965.1 Rhincodon typus
ACAGGCTCCCCATTGGAGAGGAGCTAACTTATAGAACCTGTGGGAAACACACACAAACCCACACACACACAACCATCATCTGCGTACTGCAGCTCGATGACACACTGGACGTTGGTTTTGGTTGGAAGGTGGTGGAATTTGAATAATTTCCCACAGGTTCTATAAGTTAGCTCCTCTCCAATGGGGAGCCTGTCGGCAGTGAGGTGAAGCGTAGTGGCGAGAACGGCGTTAGGGTGATGACACAGCCCAGCCTGACACTGGTCCGTACGGGTCAGTGGTGGAGCTATTTCTCATTGCCACAACTTCCAAGTCGTCATGGGGCAGGCGCAGGATGGTGACAAACTTAATGGGTGGACCAGAGCGGAGAAGGAGGCTCCATAATGCTTCCCCAGTCGACGGTGTCAAAGGCCTTTGGAAAGGCAAAGAAGGCCATGAACAGAGGTAGGTTCTTTTCTCTGCATTTCTCCTGCAGCTGTTGCTCGGTGAAAATCACGAACAAAAGTATTCGACATATGACAACATCAAAGCAAACTCTAACCACTTCAATGCCTGTCACTAGGGTAGTCGCAAAAGCCCACATCAACAAAAACAACGCAATCTCGCCTTCCACCAACTCATTGTAACAAAATGGGTGACTTCTCAAAGATGCACTACAGTCTGAAGAACATGCTGAGCAATAGACCAAACTGTCCTCAACGTAACGGGTAAAGTCATGCCATGAAACAGAACCTGGCACATGGTGGCTTGGTGGTTAGCCACGGGAAAAATCAGGGTTATGGGGATAGGATGGGTCTGGGTGGAACGCAGTGTGGGCGCGCACTTGATGGGCCGAGTGGCCTGTTTCTGCACTGCAGGGATTCTATTCTATGATTCTGAGAACCCTGAGCAATAGGAATCAAGCTTCTGTTCATGTAGAACAACTCACAGATGGGCTACTTCATGTCTTCCTAATGAACTAGCAACTGTATCCAACATTGGCTGGAAGGACATGGAATTAACTGCCTCGTAATTCTCATTAACTCTTGCAGTTAGCTCCGCGCAAGTTCCTACAGCACGACTGACTGAATGTCTGATCTGGTAGATGTCAGCAGACAAAGTATGATATTGCCTCCGTTACCTCCAGAGTTTCTACAGCTGAACATAGATTTTCCTGATCTACCTACCGGAAACACATGGATCAAGCCAAAGATTTGGACCCGGGTAGAAGAGATAACAAAACAAAAACTCACACTGGATGTCGTAAAGGGATGAAAACTAGGGAGCTCATTTTAGAATATGTATAACTGCTAATCAAGGTTTACGATGGCTAAATAATCTGGGGGAGGTCATCATTGAGCCCCTACAAGTATGGAAGTAGGCCATATGACCCACTGAGTCCACACCAACCCTCCAAAGGGTATTCCAATCAGACCCACCACCATACCCTACCCTACCCCCCACATTTTCCATGCCTAATCCACCTAGCCTGGACACTATGGGCAATTTAACATGGCTGATCCATCTAAAACTGCACGTCTTTGGACTGTGGAAGGAAACCCACACAGACAGTCACCTGAGGGTGGATTTGAGCCCAGGTCCCTGGCACTGGTGAGGCAGCAGTGCTAACCACTGAGCCACCATGCCGCCCCTGATGGCACCACCATGAGGCTTATATGTGTAAGGACTTCAGGACCCTGGAGCAACCTTGTGATGAAATCTTGGAGCTACATATCAATCGGCATGAATGACATAGTGTGGGTGGAGTTACACACCGGGAGAATGCAACAGTATAAACCACACTACACTGGAGTACAGAAACACACAGTCCCAGATAACAAGGTGTAGAGCTGGA
>NC_063341.1:4076545-4094146 GCF_021869965.1 Rhincodon typus
TGCTGTGTTCATCCAGCTCTACACCTTGTTATCTCAGATTCTCCAGCATCTGCAGTTCCTGCTATCTCTGAACACAAAGTCCCAGACTGGAATTGAATCGTTCCCTGTTTACCCAGTGAGTTACATTCAATGACCTTCATTTACACTGCGTACAGAAGGTGACAATCTCAGACATCGATGCCTGAGGCCGTTATATACACAACCTTCCTGCATCGAGCTTCTCTCAGAACTGCTTAGGTCACATATATATATATTCCAGCCACTCTCAATCAGGGCTGGTTTTCATGCCCATTAGACTCTATTAAACCCTAACATTATCCCTACAATCTCAGTTCCCAATATTGTGTACAGAGAGTATGTTATAATTGGTTGGTTGTAGAGAATTTGAGTATTGCTGAAAAAAGAAATACTTTCTGTCAAACTTTTCACCTTCTACTCGTCTGGTCAATTTATAAGAAATACCAAAGTAGGAAGAAAATATATATTCTGTATGAGAAGAGAGTGCTGGGTAGTTGACGAGTCGACTCTGATTGGTCAAGGTATACCCTTAGACAATGCACAGTTAGACGATGAGTGACAATTAACTGCTACACCTTGTTTAAATTTTAAATCGGACCGGTTGATCAAGGTTATTCCCTGAGAAGTGAACAGGAGAATTGCTGGCACCTGTTCTTTTGCATTAAAATGGCTTTGATGTGGGCACATGTTCTTTCTGTCTGCACAAACAGGGCCATGGGTAGCTTCTAGAATGTGCAAGTCTGCTACACTGTGTACCCAACTGATAATCCTAAAGTGGTTCAGCTGAGTACTCAAGAACTGTTTGTAGATTTGAGTGCAGTGGAGGATGTGTGGTACCCAGCCATACATTGCTAGAAATGGTTTGGAAGGGCATGGTCATGATCATCTGTGAATGAGGGTAGGGGAATGAGAGGTGTACTCTTGTCTGAAGGAGACAGAGTAGTTCAGACAACATTGGACCACAGTTATAGGGCCATACAGCACGGAAACAGACCCTTCAGTCCAACCAATCCAAGCTAACCATAATCCCAAACTAAACTAGTGCCACCTGCCTGCTCCTGGCCCATGGCCCTTCAAACATTTCTTATTCACATACTTATCCAAAAGTCTTTTAAATGTTGTAACTGTACCTACATCCACCACTTCTCTGGATGTTCATTCCACACACGAACCACTCGGTGTAAAAGAAAAGTTGCCTCTCTCGTTTTTTTTTTAATTTTTCTCCTTCCGCCTTAAAAATACGTCTCCTAGTCTTGAAATGTCCCATCCCAGGGAAAAGACACCTGCCATTCACCTTATCTAAATCCCTCATGATTTTATAAACCTCTATAAGGTCACCTCTCAACCATGCACACTCCAGTGAAAAAAGTCTCAGCCTCTCCAGCTTCTCCTTATAACTCAAACCCTCCATTCCCAGCAACATCCTGGTAAATCTCTTCTGAACCCCCTCCAGAATAATAATATCCTTCCTGTAACAGGGAACCAGAACTGGCCACAATTCTTCAGAAGAGGCCTTACCAACGTCCTGTAGAACTCCAGTTGTTCGATCTGATGGAGGATTTTCCTTTGGTGTACCTCTCCTGAAAGCCCATCTGATGTCCTGGTGCCAAGGGAGCCAGTGTCTCAGCACAGTTCCCAAGTAGGGTGGTCCACTTCATCTGCTGACCTTGCTGAATGGTTGGCACCTTCTGGTAGTGTGATGTGCAATTTCAAGTTGCTCATTTCTTATCGTGTTCAGCACAACAGGATGATCACTGAAGAACGATGAACCATCCACAAAGGGTAGGTATGGTCGTAGCTCATGTTATTGCTGTTCGATTTGCATGCAGTTTGGTAGTGAGACTGGGCATCCATCTGGGCAAAACATACGGGCCTGCAATTACAGTGATTTGTTGAGCCGATTTCACTTCTCGAAAAGTTATTATCGAAGCAAAGAGGAGCTGCTCACTGTGAAGACGGCATCCGCCTGGGATTGAAGTGACAAATCAGGATTCGTAACCCCGGTGGATCCCAGCTCTGGGTGATGTGTCTGCTGTGCTGTGAGTTTTGGTCTCGATACGTATAGTTACTTTGCAAGTCACAAGGTATCCTGTACTGTAGGACCCGTGTGGGAAACTTGGCAACTTCCTCAGGGATCTGAAATGGTGATCCTGCCCTCGATGGTGGTCGCTTTGAAAATGTAGCCCCCAGAAAATTGGTTATCATCCACTTTCTTGATCATCTGCCAGTGAGTGAAACGCAGAGTAGACCAGGTTGCAGTTGAATAGAAACGACCCCAAGGCCAGAGGAAGCTGTACCCACTGTGGCAATAGTTGAACAGATTGCAATGATAATGGGTCAGAATGTTTGGAGAGAGAAGCTCCCAACAATCTCCTGGCTTACCCCGTCTTGCTCAGTGGACTCTTACCTCTGAAAAGTTCTGTAATAGAACTGAGGCTGTCAATAAATTTACTGACTTGGATATCCATGCATACAAAAGACTGGACGATTCAAACACTGTTAGGTTATGGATAGCCTTTATTTGTTGGGGGTTAATGGGTATTTCTGTCTCACTCTACCTAATCCACTCGACTCAATGTGTCAAAATTCGCATTTGTTGTTCCACACGAGATCCTCCTGGGTCTGTTATTGTTTCCCTCTCTGGTCGCTCCATGGATACAGATAACAGATTTTCCCTCAAGAACTGCTGATGTAGTACTTTGAAATATCTGGGGCTATCAATAGACCGAATGGGAGAAGGTTGAAGCAATAGTGACTTAACGGGGTAATGAATGTAATGAGGAGCCTGGACTCCTGGTCCTGTGAGATTCACCAGGAGCCAGTATTGGCATGAAGCTTCATTTTAAAAAAAAGCATCCCGTTCTTGATGGAGAGCACCTGCCTTTGAACAATTTGACTTTGGCCAACAAAGTGCATGGGTGCTCATTGACTCTGAGGGAAATCTGACTGTTGGAGTTTTGGAATGGTGACCAAACCAGAGGGCCAGGATTGAAGACAGGTCAAATAACTCTGCCCAGCAATGGGTGTGGCACCTTTCCAGAGGTGAACAGACAAAGCTCCTTTGTCAAAGGTCCATCCCGGAGGAACGGAATACCGCACTCGTCTGGAAACTTATTCAAACACTGAGAAAGAGTCAGGAATTGCTGCCGGGAAGAGACTTCATCGGGCCATCCACAAACCTGGCACACGCACTGTAACTGTTACGTGCTGACTGACCCAGGAGACAGATTCACTTCTCTCAGGACACGGGGGGTGGATGTGGGTGGCACGGTGGCTCAGTGGCCAGCACTGTTGCCTCACATGCACCAGGGTCCTGGGTTTGATTCCACCCTCGGATGACTGTCTGTGTGGAGAAGCAGAAATAGGTGGGAAGGCAAGTGGCAAGGATCAGTGCAAAAGATAAGGCTGAAGTGATCTTCAGGCCAGAAGTGCTAAGTGGTAGATCCACCTCGGCCTCCTCCAGTGGTCCCCAGTTTCGTGGATACCAGTCTTCAGCTGATTTTGTTCACTCTATGAGATATCAAGAAACATTTGGAGGCTTTGGATACCACAATAGGCTATGGGCCCTGATAACATTCTGGCAATAGTACTGAATACTTGTGCTTCAGAACTTGCCGCTCCTCTAGCTGAGCTCTGACAGTACGGTTACAACTCTTGTATCTACCTGACAATGTAATGTGACTGTTACTTGCCACTTGTCAGCCCAAACCTGGATCTTGCTGCATTTGAACACGGACTGCTTCAGTATCTGAGGAGTCACGAATGGTGCTGAATATTGTGCAATCATCTGCGAGCATCCCCATTTCTGACCTTATGATGGAGGGAAGGTCATTGATGAAGCAGCTGGAGATGGTTGGGTCTAGGACACTACCCTGAGGAACTCCTGCAGAGATGTCCTGGAGCTGAGATGACTGACCTCCAACAACCACGACCATCTTCCTATGTGTCAGGTATGACTCCAACCACCGGAGAGTTTGCCCCCTGATACCCATTGATTCCAGTTTTGCCAGGGCTCCTTGATGCCACACTCGGTCGAATGCAGCCTTGATATCAAGGGCTGTTACTCTCACCTCCCCTCTGGAATGCAGCTCTTTTGTCCACCTTTAGACTAATGGCTATAATGAGCACATGAAATAATCCATAGGCCCTGCACCAACGCATCAGCAGGGACACTTCCTACTACCTGCTTTCCTGTCTTGCCAAATGTGGAACTCAGCTCTGTGAATGGTATAAAATCATGGGCGAACCCTGCACACAGTGAGGGAACCTCATCTGCACCATTCAGCTGATGGTGGAGAAGCTTTTTCTTGCTTGAGAGCTGCGCTTTTATACCATGATAGTGGACTGCTCTCTGAACCTTGGCAATCTCATACACACTGAACCTGTCTGTATCCCTTTGCAGAGACAACACAGTGTGGTTCTGGAGGAACACAGCAGCTCAGGCAGCATCAGAGGAGCAGGAAAGCTGATGTTCAGTTCGGGACCCTTCTTCAGAAATTTCCTGCTCCTCTGATGCTGCCTGGCCTGCTGTGCTCCTCCAGCTTCACCCTGTGTTATCTCTGTCTCCAGTATCGGCAGTTCTTACTATCTCTGAGTGAGCTATGTCTCCTTATGTCACCATTTTCCTTGGATTCTCAGATGACCACAAAGAGCCTGAAGAATGGGTTCAACGCCATCCAGTTTTGTTTCACAGCTTTAATTCTGATTATTTCTCACACCAACCTTCTCAGTTTCTTTGGCACCACGATATTAACATTTAGCTCCATCTTCGGATGGAAAAACAAACTACATAAGAGTGCAGTTACATGTACTTACTAAGCTAAGTATTGGAAATAGTCACAGTGTTTGATTCCAAATGCATGTGCTGGGTCTTGTACACACTTAAACAAGCAGCTGATCTGTGGCCCAGTGTTTAGCGCTGCTACCTCACAACCCCCAGGATCTGGGTTTGATTCTGGCTTCAGGCATCTGTCTTTGTGGAGTGTGTGCATTTTCCCTATGTCTGCATGGATTTCTCCCCATAGTCTAAAGATGTGCGGCTTAGGTGGATTAACCATTGGGAAATGCAGGGTTACAGGGATTGAGGGATGCTAGACAGAGGGCTGCTATGGCCTGCTTCTACACTGTATGCATTCTGTGAGTAGGCCATTCAGCCCCCATGGTCTGTACCTGATTTACCATTTCCTGCTTTAATTTTCTACAATACATGTGTGCCTTTCCCCCAGGCCTTGTTTCTGAGGATTAGGCCTCATTGGGCAGGTTTCACACTGATGGCTGAAGCGCTGTTACTGCCTCCTGCAGGCCAGAAAACTGGGAGACTCTCCCTCTCTTGCTGTCAGGGCTCTTGGAAGGGATTTACTGATTGATAATCTACCTGCTTGGGCCACCTCACACGGGCAAAAAGAGACTCTTGTCGGCATTTCGAACAGGGATATTCTGTTCCAGAGACGGGCCACTACCCACTGCATGGCAAGATCCCACCTTCATACAGCTGCCTCATTAAAACCTATCGATCTCCGTTTTCGAATTTTAAATTGAACACCCGGCCTCAGCAGGGACAGATTTCCAGATTTCCACTCCCCTCAGTGGGAAGAAGTGCTTTCCGATCGCACCCTTGAAATAATCACCAGAATAGTCCTGAGGCAAATTGGCTTAAATAAAGAGGAAATGTGACACAGAGCTCAATCAGAATACCGCTCCCCGCCTCCCCCGGTAAGTATAAAAGATTAAGTGTGAGGCATTTAAGTTGTAGAAGGTTTTGGTAAGGTCAGGAGAGAGATACTATTTGCTCTGGTTGGACAAGCCCAGAACAAGAGGAAAAACCTTACACTTAGACTGATTTCATTCACTAATGTCCTACAGGGAAGGAAATCTACTATCCTTACTCAAATCCGTGGATGAATAAACAACCATCCAGCATTCCTGATTCCCCACACTGTGACAATTTCCTATCCGTTTCATTCCATTGCATTTCAACTTGCTTACAGGCCTGTTATGTAGCACATTATCTTGTTATCACAAGACTTATCCAATTAAAAGTAGGGCCCTGGGTAGTATTGTAGAGCAGACAGACCTAAGGGTCCAGGTACTTAATTCTTTGAAGTTTGCATCACATATAGACAGGGTGGTCAAGAAGGCATTTAGCACACTTACCTTCATTGCTCAGACCTTTGAGTATTGGAGTTGGGACCTTACGTTGAGGTTGTACAGGACGTTGAAGAGATGTCTTCTGTAAAACTGTGTCCAGTTCTGGTTGACCAGTTATAGGAAGGATATTATTAAGCTTGAGAAGGTTCAGAAGAGATTTTCCAGGATGTTGCCGGGACTGGAGGGTTTGAGTTCTAAAGAGAGGCTGGATAGGCTGGGACATTTTATCACTGGAAAGTAGGAGGTTGAGAGGCGACCCTCATAGAGGTTTATTAAATCATGAGGGGTATAGATAAGGTGAAAGGTCGGTGTCTTTTCCCTAGGGTGGGGGATTTCAAGACTATGGGGCATATTTTTAAGGTGAGAAGAGAAAGATTTGAAAAAGACACAAGGAGCAACTTATTCGCACAGTGAGTAATTCATGTGTGGAATAAACTTCCAGAGGAAGTGATAGATGCAGGTACGGTTATAACTTTAAAAGGCATTTAGATAAGTACATGAATAAGAAATGTTTGGAGGGGTTATGGGTCAAATGCAGGCAGGTGGGACCAGTTTAGTTTGGGATTATGGTCGGCATGGACTGGTTGGACCGAGGGGTCTGTTTCCGTGCTGTTTGACTCTGTGACTCAAATATCAAATGCCTATTGGAAAACACACATCAATTTCATTTCTCTCATTGGCCCTCTCTGTTACCTCATTGATGAATTAAATCAAGATCCTTAAACATGATTTACCTTATAGAAATCCATGGTGGTGTTGCCTAATTAATCCACATTTGACCAAGTAACTTTATTCCAGTCTATAGGTGCAGAAGCCTATGCCATTGCTGAGGATAGACTGACTGGTGTGCCATTGCTGGACTTATTCTCTGTTTCGAGTGTGCTCAACACAAGGACCTTGTTCAAGTGCAGCTTAAGATGTCTGCCTACAGATTGTGTGTGCCTCATGGTAAACGCCACATGACTACACTGGACCAGGACCGATATTTGATTAAATTTAAATCCAAACTTTCCCCTTTTGATTCAAGTGCATTTACCCAAGTTCCCAACTGTATACACTACTGTTCTCATGCCGTAGCAGTTTGTAATTTCCATCAGCCTCACTGTCCTTAAATCATATTGATCTATTAATGGCACACGTGTGTGTAGTCATTGGCTGTTCATCTGAGTGATATTGTTTCACTGGGTAGTGTCATTCCTGTGTCACTTGTTGTTGCTATGATAGCTGTGGTTGTTCTATTTATGTTGTTGGTAAACAATGGACCTCTGGGTCTGCTGGTTGATATGTAGTAAGGTGCTTTCACCTCTTTCATGATCAACCACCTCCAGTTCAGGAACAGCATCCGCAGTTGGGTATATGTGCCTGCAGTTACAATGCTATATCAGCCAATTCACTTCCACTGCATTCATTTCCAGATACACAACTGCTCTGCATAAGTCCCAAAATAACACTTGGGTTAGCTTTTGTTCAGAGAGATTTTGACTAGAATATATTTGAAACATTCTTGTCCCAACAGCGATAAAAGTGCAGCAGCCTGTATGGTTTGCTGAACAAATCTGGAGCTATTGCCTAATTCTGCCATTGTTCTCGGAAGTATTTTCAGTTTTGCCTCACAATCCCCAGCGATTTGACCGGGGGCGGTTAGGGGAAAAGCTGCAGCTGTTTTCTCTTAAGCAATCTTTGTTCTTTTTTTTTTCCCTCTATGGCATCTCACAACTCTGGAGCTGTGCATTTTATTTTTGTTTCAGCTCTTGGCTCACAGCTCAGTGTCTCTTCTGAGACCATGTTCTGACTGTGCAACATGGTAGTGTGTTCAACACGAGGTCTTTATTGAAGCAAAGCTTCAGATGTCTGGCTATAGGCTGTGGTAGAGGTTACCTGACTGTGGCAGACTAGGGCAGGCATATATGATGTGTGTCATTGGCATTTCTCCAGCTTGCTGAGTTTGTTATTCATTACAAACTCTGTACTGGCTGTGGTCCTCAATTTCATGACTCAGCTTTGACCAGGAGAGCTTATCTCATGCCTTCATCAGGCTTGATTCAATTCAGGGCATCATAGAGTTGTACAGGACGGAAACAGATCCTTCGGTCTAACTTCCCCATGCCAACCAGATATCCAAAATTAATCTAGTCCCATTTCCCAGCATTTGGCTCATATCCCTCCAAACCCTTCTTATTCATGTCCCCATCCAGATGCCTTTTAAATGTTGTAATTGTACCAGCCTCTACCACTTCCATACATGCACCACCCTCTGCGTGAAAACGTTGGGCCCCTGAGGTCCCTTCTAAACCTTTCCCCTCTCACCTTAAACCTATGCCCTCTAGTTTTGGACTCCCCTACCCTGGGAAAAAGACCTCGGCTATTCACCCTATCCAGGCCCCTCATGATTTTATAAACATCCATAAGGTCACCCCTCAGCCTCCGACACTCCAGGGAAAACAGCCGAAGCCTATTCCAATAGCTCCTCTTCGTTAATTTTTAACTACCTGGTATCCCAACCTCTTTCGCTGTGACAATGGCAGTATCTTCATTTTGACAGATGCAAAGCTGCAGTAAATGCAAGCTCTCTCTCAAACTGATTTTAGTGCGAGGTGCTATGAGGCTAGTCTCACACTCATTCCGACACACGGATTTCTCTCAGTTCAGTGAGCACCAGAGTCCAATTTACAAAAACAACTTGCGACTCGTTTAATCAAATTGCCTTGGTGGTGAGATTGCCTTCTGCTGCTCGACAATGCCATTGGGAAGCTGCTTCAAACCAAATCATCTCTACGCCTTGTGAAAGGCCCAGGTCCTTTTTGCTCAGCTTTCACAGGCTGAATTTCTCAGGTGCCCATTGACATCAGGCATGGCGGCTGGAGTGACGCATGGCTCAAGGTAGGATCGGCACAGAATAAAGTCAACCAGACCCTAGTGCCTACGTGTCCCCTGGGAAAGGTCACTGAAATCTTATCATTCTCCTGCTTCAAAGGTAAACCACTTGCTCCCATTGCCAGCTGTGGGCAGGGTGGCAATATTCCTGCTTGGGGTCAGGAGATTGCAGGATCAAGTCCCATTGAATTTTTTTTCCGCAAATTTTATTCATTCAGAGGATGAGGCATCACCGTCTGGGCCAGCATTTATTGCCCAGAAGGCAGTTAACAGTCAGCCGCATTGCTGTGGGTCTGGAGTCACATGTAGGCCAGACCAGGTAAGGACAGCAGTTCCCTTCCACAAAGGAAGTTAGTGAACCAGGTGGGTTTTTCCCCCATCAATTGACGATAGATTCATGGTCATCATTGGACTCGTAATTCCATCTGCTGTGGTGGGATCTAACCTGGATCGCCAGAACATGAGCAGGGGGCTCCAGATGAACAGTCCAGCGACCATACCACTAGGCCATTGCCTCTGTGTAAAGGAGAGGAGTCTGCACATTGCTCCCAGTGTGGCAGTGTTACAAATAGCTGTCCTATTAAACTGCGGGCCTGTCCGCTCCCTTCCCCCAGTACAAAATTTTCTTTGAAATGATAAGTCACAGTTCTCCCTGGTGTTCTGGCTGCTATTTATCCCTCAATCAACATTGCTACAAGCAGAGATTTGATCGGTATCACACGGGTGGATCTTGCAGTGCAGAAATTGGCTGCAGCCCTCCCTACATTAGAGCAATGACGAAGCTTCATTAACAGGCCTTAAAATACTCAGGGCGCCTCCCTAAGGTCATGGAAGTTGTGACATCAGTCTTCCTTTCCTCAATTCAGAGGAACTATATTTGGGTGGAGGTGTTAAACCATCAGCCTATTTGTCCTCACAGACGGAGATAAATTAAGGCAAATGGAATTTTGTCCTTCATTACTAGAGGGATTGAGTTTAAAAACAGGGAGGTTATGTCACAGCTGTACAGGGTGCTGGTGAGGCCACACCTGGAGCACTGTGTAGAGATTTGGTCTCCTTACTTGAGAAAGAATGTACTGGCACTGGAAAGGATACAGAGGATGTTCGCTAGATTGATTCCAGACTTGAGAATGTTGGCTTCTGAGGAGAGATGGAGTACACCGGGACTATACTCATTGAAATTTAGAAGAATGAGGGGGTTCTTATAGAAACACATGAAATTATGAAGGGAATGGATAAGGTAGAAGCAGGGAAGAGGCAGGTGAAACTAGAACTAGGAGGAATGGCCTCAAAATAGGGAGGAGCAGGTTTAAGACTGAGTTGAGGAGGAACCTCCTCACCCAAAGGATTGTGAATCTGTGGAATTCCCTGCCCAGTGAAGCAGTTGAGGCTACCTCATTGAATGTTTTTAAGGCAAAGATAGATTTTTGAACAGTGAAGAAATTAAGGGTTATGGTGAGCGGGCAGGTAAGTGGAGCTGAGTCCATGAAAAGATCAGCCATGATCTTATTGAATGACAGAAGGGGCTCGAGGGGCCAGATGGCTGACATCTGCTCCTATTTCTTCCGTTCTTGTGTTCTTAAAGACATAAAAGGTCCATTGGAAGGCCAGTAGGGGAATTTTTCTGTGGTGTCCTGGACGGTATTTATCCCTCAACCAACAACAACAACGCAATTGAACTGTTTCATTGGAGTTTGTGGGGCTTTGGTAAGTGCAAATTAACAAGTGTATTTTCCAAAATTACAACCACATTTTCATTAGCTTTGGAGCAATTTGGGGCTCACTGTGGGGAATTTTGAAGGGGGGAATATTCGAGGGCTATTGGTTTTGTGACTGACCCAGGGATCACGAGGCCTCGACTAAGAGCTTAGAGATTGATTTCGCATTGCACTGAGGCACTTAGATAATTTAAATTCGGTTCATTGGATAAACCTGGAGTTAAAAGGTAGATTGGCATAAAGATTCTTCTGGTTCGTGATTGCGGGGAAATAAACAATCTCTCTTATTCAGACAGGCCAAAGTACAGTTCCATATCCAGGGATAAATGGGTGACTTACCCATGGCCCAGCAAGGCTTGAGAAGGTGGGAAATATGACAATGAGCGTTGATCTTGCCGACATCCTATGAATAAATCTTAAGGAAGGATATAGGGCTGCGGATGAAGAACAGGAGCATAAGTCTCATTGAATTGCTCTTTCAAAGGACTGACATGGGGAAGATGGGCTGAATGGCTTCCATTAAGATCTCATGGCGGAAGCGGCGCTGCATAAATACGACTTCTACTTTGACCGGGACAGCGGCTCGAATGCTGGGAGTTTCCGTTTGAAAAGAGGATTTTTTTTGTGTGTTTAAGCTGGGGTTAAATGACGACCCTTTCACTTTGCAGCATGTGTGGTACATTGCAGATCTGTGTAGGTCGAAGCGAAGGGTAGTTAAATTCCCTACACCCACCCCGAGTACTGGAGGCTCGCAAGGCAGCATTATGGTAATGTCACAACTGCCAGGTTTAATAACGAGACTCATTAATCACAGCTTGACTGGGCTGGCAGTGCAACTCCTGTTTGGGTCCGAGTGAAACTCATTAGTTGTATTGTTTCAGCCGTGATTAATTGAAGGATAATTCCAGGAAAGCGTTGATCTGGTGCCTTCACGGGGCATGTGGCATCATGACTTTCTTCGGGATAGTTGGTACTCAGGCAGCACCTCCTGCAAAACAGCTAATTGATAGTGGCATGTGCGCCAGCTGTACATTTGTGGTAAGGGAAGCTGAGGGCAGGCGAAACAAAAAAAAACTGAGTTCGGGATGACAACATTATTGCAATGATGAGCACAGCCAACGCATTGCAATAGACTGATGCCTCAATTTAATTCTTTGCAAATGAAGTGTAATAATTCCCTTCCCATTCGCTCCCACCACGTTCGATCAAACCCCCTCCCATTTGCTCTAACTCTACTGCATTCCAAAGGATTAAACCCCTTCCCATTCACTCCCACTATATAAAATCACAATGCACCAAACCTTTTCCCATTCGAATCCACTGTATAGAATCCCATTAGACCAAAACCAAGAGCAGCACGGTGGCTCACAGCACCAGGGACCTGGGTTCGATTCTAGTTTCAGGCAGCTGTCTGTGTGGAGTTTGCACATTCTCCTCGTGTCTGCGTGGGTTTCCTCTGGTTTCCTCCCACAGTCCAAAGATGTGCAGGTTAGGTGGCCGCACTAAACTGCCAACACTGTCCAGGGATGTGTAGACAAGGTGGATAGGCAGGGTTGGGTCTGTGTGGGATGCTCTTTGAAAGGTTGCTGTAGACTCATTGGGCTAAATAGCTTGCTTCCACTCTGTAAGGATCCTATGATAAACCTCTTCCCATTCAGAAAACATTGAAACATAGAAGATAGGAGCAGGAGGAGGCCATTCGGCCCTTCGAGCCTGCTCCGCCATTAATAATAATCATGGCTGATTGTCCAACTCAATAGCCTAACCCTGCTTTCTCCCCATAACCTTTGATCCCATTCGCCCAGGTGCTATATCTAGTCACCTCTTGAATACATTCAATGTTTTGGCATCAACTGCTTCCTGTGGTAATGAATTCCACAGGTTCACCACTCTTTGGGTGAAGAAATATCTCCTCATCTCCGTCCTAAATTGTCTACCCCGAATCTTCAGACTGTGATCCCTGGTTCTGGACACACCCATCATTGGGAACATTCTCCCTGCATCTACCCTGTCCAGTCCTGTTAGACCTTTATAAGTCTGTATGAGATCCCTCCCTCATTCGTCTGAACTCCAGCGAAAACAATCCCAACCTAGTCAATCTCTCCTCATATGTCAGACCCACCATCCCCGGTATCAGCCTGGTAAACCTTCGCTGCACTCCCTCAACAGCAAGAGCATCCTTCCTCAGAAAAGGAGACCAGAACTGCACACAATATTCCAGATGTGGTCTCACCAAGGCCCTGTATAACTGCAACAACACATCCCTGCCCCTGCACTCGAAACCTCTCGCAATGAAGGCCAACACACCATTTTCCTTCTTTACCACCTGCTGCATCTGCATGCTTACCTTCAGCGACTGGTGCACAAGGATACCCAGGTCCTGCTGCACACTCCCCTCTCCCAACTTACAACCATTCAGGTAGTAATCTGCCTTCTTGTTTTTGCTTCCAAAGCAAATAACCTCACATTTATCCAAATTATACTGCATCTGCCATTGATTTGCCCACTCAGCCAACCTGTCGAGATCATGCTGAAGGATCTCTGCATCCTCGTCACAGTTCATTGTGTTTTTCCAGAATTCTAATGGGCATAATATCAGGTCCCAATATATCAATCCTCGTCCCATTCACTCCCACTGTGTAGGATGCCAAGCTCCAAAAGCACGGTTCATTTTCCCCCACAAGGCTCTATTGAAATGAAACAAGTAATTTCTCATTGACTCCTGCTGTGAAAAATCCCACTGGACCAATAAGATCCTTCATTCACCCCTCAATCTCAATGGACAAAGTGTTTCTCATTTATTCCCACCGTTTATAATCCCAGTGGACCAAATTCTTGGAATTCCTAGAGTGCAGAAGGAGGTCATTCAACCAATCAATGCTGCACCGACTGTCTGAAGTGTATCCCACTCCATCCCATTCTTCCCATGGCCAATCCACCTAGCCTGCACATCTTTGGACTGTGGGAGGAAACCCACGCAGACGCGGGGAGAATGTGCAAACTCCACACAGACAGTCGCCCCAGGGTGGAATCAAACCCAGGTCCGTGGCGCTGTGAGGCAGCAGCGCTAACCGCTCAGCCACCGTGCCGCCCCAATCGTACAGCTTTATCCCTGATGTACAGATAGACACCAGCCCTTTCCATCCGCTCCCAGCAATCTGAATCCCAATGGAACAAACTCCTTGCCACTCACTAACATGGCACTGAGGTGACGGTTGGTTACATTTGTTGACTGGTCAGTGACGCCAACAGTGGGGAGTTCAATCCCCAACACTTGATGAAGTTACCCCTTACCTGAGGCATGGTGACCCTCAGGTTAAACCACCAGCAGCCATCTCTAACGAGAGAGCAGCCCCATGTTCTAGTAAGACTATGGCGGCTTTACTTTAACTGTATTGAGGCTGAATGGGTCAAAGCCATATCCAGTCGCTAATATTGAATAAAATTCTAATGCCCCAAGTCCCTCCTCATTCACTCTAAGTGTGCAGAGCTGACATGATGATTTTCCTTATGGAAATCCGCTCCAACTCTCTGCTATATCTAAACTGCCTAACTGCTTATCTAACATTCAACGCTGGGTGAGCAATAATCTCCTCCACATCAATGTCGGTGAGATTGAAGCCGTTGACTTTGGTGCTGATGCGGTTTTGCCCTGGCATTCAGTTTCGCCCTATCTCCATGGCAACTGTCTCAGCGGGAACGAGGCCGCTCACTGTCTCAGTGATGTTGCTGACCCTGTGATGAGCCTCCAGCCGCATATCCACCTAAATGATATTGCCTGCCTCTATTCCTGTCAGAGTTCTTCAGTTGTTGAAGCCTTTATTCATGCTTCTGTTACCTCTGTTACTCAGAGACTCTGACGTAGTTTTGCCTGGCCTCCCACAGCCTACCTTCATGTACTTGACCCCAGCATACCGATATCTTAACATGTACCAGGTCCCAATCCCCTACTGTGCCGGCTCTTCCTTATCCTCCCGCTTAAACACTATTTCAAAATTCTCTTCTTGTTTTCAAATCCCTCCATTGCTTTGCCACTCCCTACCTCTGTAATCTCATGTAACCCAGATTCCTCTAAAATGTGTGCCCCTCCGATTCTGGCCTCTTAGAATCATGGAATCCTTGCAGTGAGGGAGCAGGCCATTCGGCCCATTGAGTCCACACTGACCCTCCGAAGAGCATCCCACCCAGACCCAGACCCCCTACCCTATCCCTGCAACCCCGCACTTCCCATGGCTAATCCTCCTAGCCTGCACCTCCCTGAATATTACGAGACAATTTTGCATGTCCATTCTCCCAAGCTGCACATTGAGTCATTGAGGTTTATGGCATGGAAACAGGCCCATTGGCCCAACCTGTCCATGCCACCCAGTTTTCACAATGAAACTGGTCCCATTTGCCTCCGTGCCAATGCCTTGAGCATCCTCAATTTTAATTGCTCCACTCTTGGTGGCCATATCTCCAGCTGCTGAGAACCTAACCTCTCGAAAGCCCTCCGCACCCCTCTTAGCCTCACTTTCCCCCTTTTAAGATACCCCCTTGAAACCTACCTCTTTGAACCAAACGTGGCCGTTCACCTGAGCTTTGTCTTATGAGGCCCAATGTCATATCCTCTTTATATTATGTCTGGGAAGTGGTTTGAGACATTATGTTACATCAACAGCATTTCATAAACACGAGTAATTGGTGATAGATCAAAATCCATTCTCTTTCTAATACAATCATTCACCATTCACGTCCGCTGTTTGAGTTTCATCTTTTCTTCATTCATTCATGGGATGAGGGTCATCGCTGGCTAGGCAGCATTTATTGCCCATCCCTAATTGCCCAAAGGGCAGTTAAGAGTCAACCACATTGCCATGGGTCTGGAGTGACATGTAGGCCAGGCCAGGTAAGTATGGTAGTTTCCTTCCCTGAAGGACATTAGTGAACCAGATGGGTTTTTCCCAACAATCAATACTTAAGTTAACTCTTAATTCCAGATTTTTACTTAATTCATATTCCACCATCTGCCATGGTGGGATTCAAACCCAGGTTTCCAGAACATTACCTGGGTCTCTGGATTAACAGTCCAGTGTTTGTAACAGTAGGCCGTTGCCTCCCCTGCCCTTCAGTAGAATTCCAAACCTCTTTCCAGAGTTATAGAGATCAACACCCACTCTCCATCATGTGCCTAATTCAGATGGACTAAACCTGCCCCATTCATGTCCACATTGCAGTATTCCATTGAGCTCAAACCCCATTGCTCTCCATCCCTTGCTCGAAGCCTTTGATGCCAGTGAAATCTGGTTCCACTGGGATTGCAGCCAATTGGTCAGGCATGTCAAACGTCCTCCCACCTCCTCAAACATGTAGCTGCCCCTACGGTAGCCACATTTAGTCTACCTAACTCCGGACTCCCCCGTCCACAGCCCCTAGGCGAGGAATTCTTTACAAATGAGGTGACCCACCTTCATTCCAAGCCAGTTTCCTATTCCAAACTGTGGTGGTTGATATAAAGAAATGAGTCTGGCAATGTCAGCTCAGACTAAACCACAGGATTTAGCCAGGAATCTCCCTGTCGTTCTGCTATCAGATCCTTCGCGCGGTTGCTTTTCGAAAAAATACATATTTAATGTGTCATCCAATCTTTAAAGCAGTTCTGGATACTGCACAGTGCATTGCAGCATTAAACAGAGCCAGGCTTGAGCAAATTCTGCATCATGCCCAACAAGCAGACTATCACACACATATCAAACCAGCACTTAAATCATTGTGTTCACATTGCAATTGCCTTAGATCTGGCAGAAGAGGACAGATCACGTTCCAATCTGCTACAAAAGGATTAAGTACAGATGGCAAATACTGAGAGATTGTGCAATCAGAGAGATTTTAATCAATCCCTTACATTTGAGCTCTTGTATCTGATTATATTGACTATCCAAACTCATTCTCAGGTGTTTGACACTTTTAGACAGAAACCACCCAAACCTCTCAATTAGATTCTGGTCTGTAATTCACTCCCAGGTATCAGTTATTCCATATATTAACCCTCTGAGCCCCTCAATTAGATTCCAGTCTGTAACTCACTCCCAGGTATCTGTTACTCTATAAATAAATCACCCTGAACGCCTCAATTAGATTCTGGTCTGTAATTCACTCCCCAAGTATCTGTTATTCTATATATTAAACTTCCGAGCCCCTCGATTAGATTCCAGTCTGTAATTCACTCCCGGGTATTTGTTCCTCTATATATAAATCACCTTGAACCCCTTGTTTAGATTCTGGTTTGTAACTCACTCCCAAGTAGCTGTTATTCTATATACTCATTAGATACATATTCCACTGTGAATCCCTAGATTGGATTCCAGCATGTAACTCACTCCATGGTATCTATTATTCTTTATATACATTGGATATAGATTCCACTGTGAAGCTCTGGCTTAGAATTCAGCCTGTAACTCACTCCCAAATGAATGGATTCCTGAGGACTATGTTCTTTTGCTGCCTTTCATGCTGTCCTCATTCAGGACTCTGTCTAAGGGGCTGATGCCATTGAGGGGTCTGTTCGAACCCATGTCACTGGTTTGCTGCAGAGGAATCAGCGTACCCTGCTCTTGTCACTTTCCAACTAAAGCCCGTTATTAAGGAATCCCGGGCGCGCTCTGAGCCACAGCACCCCATAACATTCAGATGTCGATGACCCAGTTAATGGGATCTGACTCTGCAGGGCTTGTTGGAGGGGACCTTAATGCTGGCCGACAGCTGTGTTTATCCGAGACAACAAGGTGCAGGGCTGGATGAACACAGCAGGCCAAGCAGCATCATAGGAGCAGAGAAGCCTCTCTGCTCCTATGATGCTGCTTGG
>NC_063341.1:4094546-4105924 GCF_021869965.1 Rhincodon typus
ATCAATCTTCCCAGTTTGAAGGGGGACGAGGGGAGTGGGGCATTGGGGAGGGGGTTGGTGGGGTTGCAAAGTGAGACTAACGGGGGAGGCTCATTTGTGAATCTGCGTCTGGCGTGCCGGGGCAGGGTTGGGGGTGGGGGGGCAGCATGTGTTGGCGAGATCAAAGTGGCACACCGGCAGAAGGGTGAACGGTAGGGGACTGGGGTTGCGCACTCACGCTAACGAAACCTGACAGTTCCGAGTGGGAGAGAGCAGCAGCCCTGGCGATGGCAAGGTCTTAATTAGCACCCACGCAAGTGTGGGTATGCTGGTGTGCCAGGACAGAGAGAGAGAGAGAGAGAGCGGGGTGGGGTGCTGTTGGTGATGGGTGGGTGAATGGAGAGGAAGTGGGATGGGAGAGTGGGTGAGGAGGAGATGGGGCAGGGGGGAGAAGTTGTTGGTATTTCCACAACCTGAACAAAAAAGGCAGTCTCATCTGCTTTGCCACAAGTCGGCAGGAAGCTAATTATTAAAGGAATAGAAACCCGTGGGACGGGAGAGTGCTGGATGCAGAGTGACACTGAGCAGGAAGACCTCTGTCTGAGCAGCAACACTGGGTAATTAGCTTCTTGCTGCCCCACTGCTCCCTCCTGCTGACCATAATGTTCGCCTGAACCCACTGGTGCTATTGGTGTGGACTGCACACAGTGGGCAACATGGGCTCTGTCACTTGGCCTCCCCTCTGACAGACGTTTGGGAGGTGCTCTGAGAGTTGGCAACCTGTCCTCACTAACCCCTCTCTCTCTCTGTTGCTGGTTCGCTGTCATCTTAGCAGACTGCTTAAAATGTAGCTCCAATGTTGAAATCTCTCTCTGTATGTAGGTGTATGTTGTGCCAGGGAAGAGGTGTGTGTGCATATATGTGTGTGAGTATGTGAGTGCTTCTGTGTGTGGGTCCATGTGTGTGTGAGTGGATGAGTGTGCGAGAGTTTGTATGTGAGTGTATGTGAGTGTGTGTGTGTATGTGTGTGTGAGTATGTGTGGCTATGTGAGTGTGATTGTGTATGTGTGAGTTTGTGACAATATGTATGTGTGTGACAATATGTGTGTACGAGTGTGCATGTGTGTGTGTGCATGTGCATGTGCAAGTGTGTGTGTGTGTGTGTATGTGTGAGTGTCTATGTGTGTGTGTGAGTGTATGAGTGTGGGAGAGTATGTCTGTGAGGGTATGTGTAAGTGTGTGTGTGTGTGTGAGAGAGTGTGTGGGTATGTGAGAGTGAGTGTGCATGTGTGAGTTAGTGACAATATGTGTGTGTGTGCGTGTGTGTGTGTATGCATGTGCATGTGCAAGTGAGTGTGTGTGTGTGCGCGCGCGCGCGTGTGTGTGTGTGCATGTGCATGTGCAAGTGAGTGTGCGTGTGTCTGTCTGTCTATGTGTGTGTGTGTATGAGTTTGCGAGTGTGTATGTGTGTGTGTGAAAGTGTGTGTGGGTGTGTGAGAGTGAGTGTGTATATGTGAGTTTGTGACAATATGTATGTGTGTGACAGTGTGTGTGTGTATAAGTGTGTCTGTGAGTGTGTCTGTGAGTGTGTGTGTGAACGTGTCTGTGAGTGTGTGTGAGGGTGTGTGTGTGTGTGTATCAGTGCGTGTCAGTATGTGAGTGTGTGGGAGGGTATGTGTGTGAGGGTAAGTGTGTGGGGGTGTGAGTGTGAGAGTGTGTGAGGGTGTGTGTGTGTGAGGGTGTGTGTGAGGGTGTGTGTGAGGGCATGTGTGTGGGGGTGTGAGTGTGAGGGTGTGTGTGAGGAGGCGTGTGTGTGAGGAGGCGTGTGTGTGAGGGTGTGTGTGTGGGTATGTATGTGAGGGTGTGTGCAAGGGTATGTGTGTGTGAGGGTTTGTTTGTGTGAGGGTTTGTTTGTGTGAGGGCATGTGTGTGAGGGCATGTGTGTGAGGGTGTGTGTGTGAGGGTGTGTCTGCGTGTGAGGGGGTGTGTGTGTGTGAGGGTGTGTGTGTGTGAGGGTGCGTGTGAGGGTGTGTGTGCGTGTGAGGGTATGTGTGTGAGTGTGAGGGTGTGAGTGTGAGGGTGTGTGTGTGAGGGTGTGTGTGAGGGTATGCGTGTGAGGGTATGTGTGAAGGTGTGAGTGTGAGGGTATGTGTGTGAGGGTATGTGTGTGAGGGCGTGTGTGTGTGAGGGTGTGTGTGCGTGTGAGGGTGTGAGGGTGTGAGTGTGAGTGTGTGAGTGTGAGGGAGTGTGTGAGGGTATGTGTGTGAGGGTATGTGTGAGGGTGTGTGTGAGGGTGTGTGTGAGGGTATGTGTGTGAGGGTATGAGTGAAGGTGTGAGTGTGAGGGTATGTGTGTGAGGGGGTGAGTGTGTGAGGGTGAGTGTGTGAGGGTGAGTGTGTGAGGGTGTGTGTGTGAGGGTGTGTGTGTGAGGGTATGTGTGTGAGGGTATGTGTGTGAGGGTGCGTAAACACTGCCCCTGTACCTTTCTGTGATTCAGTGGGCATTTCCATCTGATGATGGCTGCTGTGCAGTACCTTGGGAGGTTTGCTATGCCAAAGGGGCTACATAAATGCAAGTTGTTGCTCCTTTCCTCCTGAATTGCTGATGGGGGTTTGATGTGACAGCATAGCGATTGAGACTATTTAGAGGTCATTCAGGAAGCTGACAGTTGTATTGTTGCTGTTTCCAGCTTTTCCTGATACCTCAGAGGACCAGGAAAGCCTTGGGCACGAGATGTTTGCAGATCGCAGTGATGGTGCCAAAGGGAATTTCCTCAGGGATCGTCTAGATTAGCCAAAGTTTCCTTTAGTTTATCCATTGGTTGTGGCGGGGGGAGTACAATGATGATTCTCTTGTTCCGAGTGAAAATGGAACCTGCATTGACGTAGGACCTCTTGTGACCTCAGGGCACCGTAAAGCACCTCGAGGTCAAAGAGATACGACACACATGATGCTCTAGTGGAGACAAACCAGCTGCCAGTTTCCACGCAGTCAACTCCTACAAACAACAATTACTTTTCACAGAAACTCAGCAAGTCTGGCAGCATCTATGGAGAGACACAGAGTGAGAGAGACAGATTTAACATCTCGAGTCCAGTATGACTCTTCAGAACTGAAAGGTGTTGGACAATGTGTTTGTTTTGATACTTTTGACAGTCAATTACTGCCTCGCCCTGCTGGAACATTGCTGATACATTCGCCACGTCACCAGAAAATGTGCCTTAATGATTCTTGCCCAGCGGCTCTGACGTCCATCATCATGAAGTGCTTTGAGAGGTTAGTAATGGCGCACATCACCTTCATCCTCCCAGATTGTCTTGATCCATTACAATTTGCCCACCATTGCAACAGGTCCACAGCAGACACCATCTCCCCAGCCCTACACTCACCCCTGGGAACATCTGGATAACAAGGAGGTCACCTGCCTCCTGTTTATTGACTTGATCTCCACCTTCAACACCATAATTCCAACAACACTCAGCTCCAAACTCCAAGACCTAGGACTCTGCACCCCACTCTGCAACAGGATCCTCGACTTCCTGACCCGCAGACCATGATCACTAATGATAGGCAACAATACCTCCTCCACCATAATCCTCAGCACCAGTGCCCCCCAAGGCTGTGTACTCAGCTCCTTTATATACTCCTTATACACTCACAACTGTGTGGCCAAATTCAGCTCTAACTCCATTTACAAATTTGCTGATGACACCATCATAGTGGGTCGAATCTCAAACAACAACAAGACCAGAGCACAGGAAAGAGAGAGAGAACTTAGTGGCATGTTGTAAAGACAACAATCTCTCCCACAATATCAGCAAAACAAAGAAACTGGTTAACGACTTGAGGAAGTGGAGTGGAGGACACACCCGTGTCTGTATTAATGGTGCTGAGGTGGAGGTGGTCGAGCTTCAAGTTCCCAGGAATAAATATCACCAACAATCTGTCCTCGTCCATCAGCGTCGATGCTACAGTCAAGAAAGCACACCAACACCTCTATGTCCTCAGAAGGCTAAGGAGATTTAGCATGTCCTCAATGACTCTTACCAATGTTTATAGATGCACTATTGAAAACATTCTATTTGGATGTATCACAGATTGGCCACTGTGCTGCCCAAGACCACAAGAAATTACAGAGAGTTGTGAACACAGCCCACTCCATCATGAAAACCTTCCTTTGGCTCAATCTATACTTCTCGTTGCCTTGGGAAAGCAGCCAACATAATGAAAGACACCGCTCACCCCAGTTATACTCTCTTCCAACCTCTTCCATCAGGCAGAAGATATAAAAGTTTGAAAACACGTATCAATAGATTCAGGCTGTGACCATCACCAATAACAGACAATCTAACCACTTCCCCTTGATATTCAATGGTGTTACCATCACTGAATCCCTCAATATTAACATCCTGGAGGTTATCATTGCCCAGAAACTCAACTGGACTCACCACATAAACACAGAGCAAGTCAGAAGCTAGGAATACTGAGGCGAGTAACTCACCTCCTGACTCCTCAAAACCTGTCCACCATCGACAAGGCACATGTCAGGAGTGTGATGGAATACTCTCCACTTGCCTGAATGAGTGCAGCCCCAACAACACACAGAAAGTTTGACACCATCCAGGACAAAGCAGGGGAGATAATTTGCACTACATCCACAAACATCCATTCCATCCACCACCGACGCTCAGTAGCAGCAGTGTGTACTATCTGCAAGATGCACAGCAGAAATTCACCAAAGATCCTCAGACAGCACCTTCCAAACCCACGACCACTTCCATCCAGAAGGACAAGGGTAGCAGACACATGGGAACACCACCACGTCCAAGTTCCCCTCCAAGCCACTCACCATCCTGACTTGGAAATTTATTGACGTTCCTTCACTGTCACTGGGTCACAGTCCTGGAATTCCCTTCCTAATGGCATTGTGGATCAACCTACAGCACACGGATGCAGCAGTTCAAGAAGGCAGCTCACCACCACCTTCTCAAGTGCAACTAGGGACGTGCAATAAATGCTGGGCCCAGACAGCGATGCCCACATCCCACAAATGAATAGCAAAAAATAACAGCTTCTTCCCCGCTGTTTTCAGACATATGAGCAGACCTCTCAAATATTAGAGTTAATCTTTCTCTGCACCTTCTCTGTAGCTGTAACACCATATACTGCATTCTGTTCTATTACCCTGCTGTACTTATGTAAGGTATGGTTTGTCTGGATAGCATGCAGAACAATACTTTTCACTGTATCTGCACACATGCGACAATAATAAACCATATTAAATCAAACATCAAATCAAATCATAGATGTGTGGCCTTTCATTCTATAAGACCAGCCAATCAATGGGAACACCATCATCTTCAAACTCCCATACAAGTCCCGAATCATTCTGAGTTGAAACTATTTGTTCGTTCACAGACCCTGCGACTAATTTTCCGAAACTCCATCACTAATAGGGCCTGTGCCGGCATTGTATGACCTGCAACTGTTCAGAAACCCAAATGACCCACCACCTTCTCTGGAACAACTCAAAATGGACAATAGATGCTGGCAAACCGCATATGCTATGAATCAATAATATCCATTTTAGCGATCCCCTGCCTAAAACACAAGGAGGTGACTTTTCCTGGATAGTTCAGGTGCTAAACGTATGGAGAGCTGCCCATAGTGGTCCCTAGGTTAGCTTTGATTTAATTTTTCAAATGAATGCTTAAATTCATGTCCCCTTTAAGCCATGCTTGAGCAAGCAGTTAACTCCTAACGTTGAGGGCGAACATTGGGAAAACTGCGGTTGCTTTCTTCAAAGTAGAGGAGGATGAGGAGATTTGCTTAAGCTGTGTGCCATTAGAATTAGATTTTATTGTCACTTGTACTCAAGCGTAGGCACACATGAGTACGGTGAAAAGTGTACAAAGTCGCCATTCTCCATCGCCATCTTGATTACAAAACCAGAATCTCAAAACGAAAACCACAAAATAAAAGAAAATCAAAAGGTAAGAAGAACATCCAGATCTAAAAGTCTAAGTCCTACCTCCATGGAGGTATTCGGAACCCCTGACGCAGGCACCCAGGCCTAGACAAGGCCTAAAGTCCTGGTCAGCCTGACATCGATGGCTGGATGGAGCCACATTCTTACTACTCCCTCCGACCGTTACCGCCACTGCCGCTGGCCCCGAATGATGGCAGGGCGCCCTCGCCATCACCTACGGCTGCTGGGAGGAGTCGCGTCCGTCGCCGATGCCTTGAACATCCCCAGAAGCTGCCTCCATTCCGCTCGGAGCCTGCTGTCGCCGATGTGCCCAATGCTGCCAACTGACCGGCCACTATAGGAGAGGAAAAGAGACGCAAGGGAAGAAAGAAAGAAAGAAAGAAAGAAAGAAACAGAGCGGAAGCTGAAAGAAAGAAAGCAGGCAGGAGACGACAAGCTCCGGGATCAGGAGCCCGCACGTGGCTCTGCTGCTCTGCCGCCATCTTGTTCGCTAAATTACGAGGGGCCTAGATTGAGTGGCTGGAAGGAATTTATTGCCCTGAGCAGAGAGGCCCCTCACCAGACACCACAGGTGACAGGTGGGATGGGGTAATTTATTTTTACCCAGAGGGTGGAAGGGATCTGCAACTTGCTATCTGGGAGGGTTGCAAGACCAGAAACCCTTATTGCATTGAAAAGACACTTGGATATACATGCTTGAAGTAACGTAATGCACAGGCACTGGAGGGAGACACTGGGCCTGCTGGCTTTGCATCTTGGAGTACAGTCATGAGATTGGCCAGTTTGTGTGCTGCCGATGCCCTACGTCTGTAATCAGGGAGTGACAGAGAGGTGGCTAAAGGTTCTGGGAGGAAGTCTGAAGGTCTCAGAGGCTAATGGCAGTCATCAACAGAGGAGCAATTAAAATCGGAGATGTTCAAGGAGCCCGAATTAGAGAAACGCCGATAATCTCAGGTGGCTGTGTGCCTGGACGGGGGCATAAGAGAGCGAGATAGTGAGGAGAAACATGTGGAATCATTTGGAAAACCAGAAGGAGAATTTTAAATTGCAGGCATTGTTTCACCAGAAGCCAAAGGAGGTCAGTGAGCAGAGGGAACTGGGACTTGGTGCAAGTGAATTTCTCTGGAGTCCCCAGGAATGAAGGAATACCCTCCAGAATGTTATTGCGAGCAAAACAAAAACAGTGGGACTGCTTTCTTTCTCTCTACATTCAAACGTTTTTCTGAGATTACTCTTTGTTGACGGATTGCAATATTATGGAGGATTGGGCAAATGGAACTGTGACTGAGGGTCAAGGGTCAGCTGGTCTGATCATGACAAGCCAATTTTCCAGTTGGCTTTGGACACTGGTTGCGGTAGGTGACCAAGGGTGACACCATGGCTGTGAGGTGTTTAGAGCCGAGGGGATAGTGTGGAAATGGTCTGGAATATACCCGGGCTGGGACTGTCAATTTGAGCTCACTGTGAGGGAACTGGTCAACAGGAGGGAAACACTAGGCCTCAAATCCAAGATGGCTCCAGAACGTGGCGACTTTCACTGTACCTCGGTACAAGTGACAACACAGTAAATGTTCAGTAAATGAAAAGGCTCAGAAACATCGACAGTGTCAGAAACAGAGACAGGAAATTGAAGCTAAAACGCTGTGCTTTGTCTGTCTTGGTGGGCAGCTCAAGATCCAAATGACATGGGCTGCCCCATGACTGGATCACGAAAGGCATTCCACCAGCTGCAGGGTGGCCTCTTGAAGCTGGGAAGGCCGAGACCCAGTAAGAACTGGGTGAGAAGGAGAGGGGGTGGTGTCTCTAACTTGGAGAAGACATCTTGGCAGTTTTAAAGAGTTTGAATTTGAAAAACTGACCCGAGTGCTGGATCGCCATTTGGGAGTTGGTTTAGGGTTGAGGGGGGAGTGAGGTGATTCCTTCACTGGGCCACTGATATCAAGAGCAATGAGGGACAGGGGCCTCAGAGTCATCCTGTGTTTTTTCTTTTTCATCGTGTTGGTTCAGCGAATGTGACTGTCATTGGCCAGCCCGGCTTCTGCTACCCCATCCCTGATCCTAGAGTCAACAGCATCGCTGTGGGTCTGGATTCACTTGCAAGGCCACAAGGAATCGGAACTGCAGTAGGCCGTTCGGCTTCTTGAGCCTGCTACCCGTTTTGCGGCTGGTCCGACGTTCCTCACGTTCACATTCCTCCCCTTGCCCAGTAACCCTTGATTCCCTGACTGATCAAGGATCTATCTCCCTCAGGCCTTAAATATACACAAGGACTCTGCCCCCACATCTCTCTGTGGCAAAGGGTTCCAAAGACGCACAACCTCCTGACAGAAGAAATTCCTCATCATCTCAGCCTTAAATTGGCGTCCCTTTAATCTGAGATGATTCCCCTGGTCCCATGAAAGGAAACATGCCCTCACCATTGACCCTGCCAAGCCCCTTAATGATCCTACATCTTTCAATGAGACCACCTCTCATTCTTCCAAACTCCGTTGGTAGGCCAGACCGGGTACCGGCAGCAGATTTCCATCCGCGAATGATGTCGGTGGGGTTATGCAACACTCAGTGATAGTTTCACAGTCACCGTCGCGCAGACAATGTTTCACTTCTGTTCGACCAGGTGCCAAGGTAGGATTTAAACTACTAGGCCTCAGAGCATTAGCCCAGGGCCCTGGATTGTTTGTGATGTTACCGCCACAGCCCACGGCCACAGTTTGGCTCCCCCTTCCTCACTGGTCTGCCTCTAGGTGGCTTTGGCCCTCAAGAGCAGGAACAGGCCAATTGGAAAATTGCTTCCGGCCTCTGATCATCGGCCTTAACTGGCCTCATCTAGGCAAACCACACGCCCCTCCCCACTAGGCTGCTTTTACAAGCTGGCCAGCCCCAGGCCCTGTCTGATGAAGATGGCACCAGCAAACTGGCAAGTGGGCCTGTTCGCCTGCCTGTTTCTGTTCACTGCCACCACCTCCCTAAAACCCCTGCTCTCCCCCGTCCTGTACTGAAGGGCTAAAGGTCCCACCCAGGCCTTCAGGTCAATGCAGAACCACAGGTTCGAGAGCCACGAGATTTGAGTTTGGCAAATCCCAGGACGATGGAGAAATAGGGTGTGGGGTTGGGGTCAACAGCAGGGCGGTGGAGGCTGGGTCAGGAATGCGTGACAAAATACAAGCAGTGGAACGAGGCCCAATGAGGTGAGGATGAGGTCAGATATGGTACGGGCTCAGTCCTAGGAGCTCCTGTGGTCCAATGGTAGTGTCCCCACCTCTGGATCAAGTGATCCTGGGTTCAAATCCCACCCAGTCAAAAAATATATCCCAGCACCTATCAACAGGATGACATTGAACTGTCTCAAATCCTCAGGACTGGCCGTTTGTTCGGTTCCCCCTCTGCAGATGCTGCCTGACATTCTGACTATTTCCAGTGGTGTGCCATCTTGAAAACTCAGTGGATGAGGAAGTGGACATGGTGATGCAGTATTGAATGGAAAAAACAGGAGCAGGGGCTATTCTGAGCCTTAAACCTGTGAATTTGTAAGGCGCCTGGGAGAAAGGCAAGTGTCTGTGCCAATGCTAAGATGGCACAGTATCCAGTGCAGTTTTCGATCCTGGCCTGTCCTTTGGAAAGTTGGTGGTTTTTTCTGGTCTGTGCCTGTGTTGTCAGAGAGAGTAGGACCAGTGGCAGTGACAGATGGCAGACTGGTAAAGCAGTCTGGGGTAAGTCAGCTGTTCAGTGCAGCGTGATCAGGACCTGACTGAGAGTGTAACATTGGAAATCTGTGGGAATGTGCGAGGAATGTAGCCGCCAGGAGCTCGGGGGCTGGCATTGACGATGCATGTCACCGTGGGGGCACAGGAGTGGACCCAGGCAGCCTGGGGAAAGTTCGATAGTCAGACCGCATCACCAATCGGGTGTTGAGATATCATGTTCCATCAAGCATGCAACAGTGAAGAAATGTGTTTGTTTGTTTCTGAGTGGCAGTATGTGCATTGGATAATGTCAACGCCAGAGAGTCCTCTGTGTGTCTGTGTGTCTCCCTGACCTCCCTTTATCTGGGTGTCTGGGTGTCTGTCTGATCCAACTGCCCCCTGTCTATGTGTCTCCCCGACCTCCCCCCCCTATGTGTCTCCCCGACCTCCCCCTGTCTGTGTGTCTCCCCGACCTCCCCCTGTCTGTGTGTCTCCCCGAACTCCCCCTGTCTGTCTGTCTGTCTCCCCGACCTCCACCTGTCTATGTGTCTCCCCGACCTCCCCCTGTCTATGTGTGTCCCCGACCTCCCCCTGTCTGTCTGTATGTCTGTCTCCCTGACCTCTCCCTGTCTGTGTGTGTCCCCGACCTCCCCCGTCTGTATGTCTGTCTCCCTGACCTCTCCCTGTCTGTGTGTCTCCCCAACCTCCCCCTGTCTGTCTGCAAGAGTCTGTTTCTTATAATCTGTTCTTTCATGTCTGTTTATTCTGTCTGTATGTATCTATAGGAGAGATGTATGGATTTGTGTGTGATGTATGTGTGTGAGAGTTTCTGTATGTGTGTGCGTTTGTGTTTTGGTGACTCTGTGTGTGTGTGAGTCTGTGCGTAAGTGTACGTGTGAGTCAGTGTGTCTGATCAGTGTATGATCCAGTGTGTGCGTGAGAGAGTGTATGTGCGTGGTTGTGTGAGCCCGTGCATGTGTTTGTTTGTGTGTACGTGCATGTTTCTGTGAAAGTGTGTGCGTGTATGTGAGTGAGTGTGTTTGTGTGTCAGTATGTGTGTGTGTGAATCACTGTGGGCGAGTATGTGTGTGTGTGAATCAGTGTGTGTATCAGTCAGTGTGTGTGATATATATGTGTGTGCATGAAAGTGAGTGTATAAGTCAATGTATGGGAGTCAGTGCATGAGCATGCGTGTGTGAGAACCTAGAAGGCCAGAAAATATGGGAGCAGTATTAGTCCATTCAGATCATGGCTAATATGCCCTTTCTCCTGTGTTCTCCTGTGTTCTCCTGGTAACCCTTGACCCTCTTACTAATCTCTGTCTGAAATACTCTCAATGACTTGTCCTCTACAGCCTTCTGTGACAATGAGTTCCACAGACTCACCGCTCTCTGGCTGAAGAAATTTCACCTCATCTCAGCTATAAAGGGTCATCCCCTCACTCTGAGGCTATGCCCTCATGTCCTAGTCTCTCCTACTTTGGAAATATCTTGTCCACGCCCACTTTATCCAGGCCTTCCAACTTACTCAATGCTGCCTGTCCCTCTGCACATTCATGTGTGTGCATATGTGTTTCTGTTTGTGTGTGTGTGTGTGTAAGTGTGTATG
This sequence comes from Rhincodon typus, assembly GCF_021869965.1. Taxonomy (NCBI): domain Eukaryota; kingdom Metazoa; phylum Chordata; class Chondrichthyes; order Orectolobiformes; family Rhincodontidae; genus Rhincodon; species Rhincodon typus. The sequence goes on from NC_063341.1 coordinate 4,105,806, forward strand.
TGTTTGTGCAAATATGTGTGTGTGTATCTGTGTATGCATGGGTGTGTGCGTGTGAGACTGTGTGTGTGTATGTGCGTGGGTGAGTGTGTATGTGTGCGAGTTTGTGTCTGTGTGTGTGT
>NC_063341.1:4106024-4107058 GCF_021869965.1 Rhincodon typus
GTGTGGGTGAGTGTGTATGTGTGCGAGTGTGTGTCTGTGTGTGTGTGTGTGTGACAGTATGTGTATGTGTGTGGGTGCGTGTGTGTCTGTGTGTGTGTGAATGTGTGTGAGAGTGTGTGTATGTGTGTGGGTGAGTGTGTATGTGTGTGAGTGTGTGTCTGTGTGTATGTATATATGGATGTGTGTGTGTGTATGGATGGATGTGTTTTTTTTCTATTCATTTTGTGGGATGTGGGCGTCGCTGGCTGGCCAACATTTCTTGTCCATCCCTAGTTGCTCTCGAGAAGGTGGGGGTGAGCTGCCTTCTTGAACCGTTGCATTCCTCCTGCTGTGAGTTGACCCACAATGCTACTAGGGAGGGAATTCCAGGATTTTGACCCAGTGACGGTGAAGGAACAGTGATATATTTCCACGTCAGGATGGTGAGTGACTTGGAAGGGAATTTGCAGGAGCTGGTGTTCCCATATGTCTGCTGCCCTTGTCCTTCTAGATAGAAGTGGTCGTGGGTTTGGAAGGTGCTGTCTGAGGATCTTTGGTGAATTTCTGTGCATATGTGTTTGTATGTATGTGTGCGTGTGAGTGTATGCGTGTGTGTGTGTTTGTGTGTATTTATGTGTGCGCGTGTATGTGTGTGTGTGTGTATGTATGGGTCTGTGTGTGTGTGTTTCTGCGTGTGTGTGTGTTTGTGAGTGTGTATGTATGTGTGTGAGTGTGTGTATGTGTCTGTGTGTTTGTATGTGCGTGTTTGTGTGTGTGAGAGTGTGTGTGTGAATGTATATATGTGTGTGATTGTGTATGTGTATGTGTATGCGTATTTGTGCGTGTGTATGTGTGTGTGTTTGATGTGTGTGCATGTCTGTGTGTATGTGAGAGAGTGTGTGTATGTGAGAGAGAGTGTGTGTGTGGGGATGTGTATGTGTGTGAGTACGTTTGTGCACCAGTGTCTATGTATATGTGTGTATGTGAAGTCAGTGTGTGTGTGTGTGTGTGTGTGTGTGTGTGTGTGTGTGTGTGTGTGTGTGTGTGTGTGTGTG
>NC_063341.1:4107068-4112466 GCF_021869965.1 Rhincodon typus
GTGTGTGTGTGTGTGTGTGTGTGTGTGTGTGTGTGTGTGTGTGTGTGCACGCGCGTGCACGCCTGTGTGAGTGAACGATTGTAATTGCTATATATTTGTGTGTATCTCCCTCTGTGTGTCAAGGGAGGACAGCAGGTTAATCAATCTGCAAAGCTACAGAAATGCATTTTCTTGACCAACAACTTGATACCATCGCAGAAAGTGGTTGCTATGCCTCAATGTTCCTTTCATTTAGAATCCTGCAGTGTGAGCTCACCACTGGCGGTCAGCGAAGTTATAGTTATTGAATGTTACAATGTCAATCTTAGGTGCCAAAGTTGGAGAAGCATTGTTTAAAAACAAAGAGAGAGACTATTTAACTTTTTGAATTTTTAAATGTATCTACAATAGCCCCATTGCCCATGCCCCAAACCTCAATCTCCAGCCCTGGATTGCTGTTAGTCCCTGTTCTCTCAATCTACCGTTGAATTCCGATCTGTGACAAAGCTGAATTTACACTCGCTCCCCAGAGTTAGCCTCAGGTGATGAAAGGCTCAGGGTGGTAAGTTGGCCAAGCAGACACGGTTCCAAGGCTGTCCTCCACAACACGATGATCAATCCTCTCGCCATGGGGTCACCAAGAAAGAGGAAGTCTCAGGGTGTCAGAAGAATGCGTTCATTTATTTGTCTTTAATCGAGGTGGTGGAAAGGAAGTTTTACTGGGCAGAGCAGTCATGAGATATAAACTTTCACTGTGGAATCTCCAGTTGAATGTAGGAGCAGTAGGAGGCCATTCGGCCCAGCAAGTCTCCTCTGCCATTCAACCAGATCTTGGCTGATTGTATCATCCTCAACAAGGTGCAGGGCTGGATGAACGCAGCAGGCCAAGCAGCATCATAGGAGCAGAAAGGCTGATGTTTCGGGCCTAGACCCTTCTCCAGCATCTGCAGTTCCTAGTATCTCTGTATCATCCTCAACCCCACTTTCCTGCCTTTTCTTCATAACACTTGATTCCCTTCCTGATGAAAGCTCTGTCTCAGCCTTGAATGTAACGACCCAGCCTCGACAGCCCTCTGCAGTAAAAGAATTCCACAGAGTCACTGCCCTCTGAGAATTTTAAACTTGCAATTGCCTGATTTATCTGTCTGATCACTTCTTCAGAGAAGCTTATTTGTTTCAGCCCAGCTCAAGGAGCGTAAATATTCACAAAGCTCCACAGACCACCCACTCCCCAAGCAGACAATGAGCTAGCTTAATTGTTCCTTCTCATTCCTCTCCTCCCTCACCACAAGATCTCCCACTGAAAATGTGGGTCCCACAAGATAACTACCTTACCACAAGTTCAGAGCAAGGCTCATGTTGGATTCGAAACGTTAACTCTGTTTTTCTCTCAGCAGATGCTGCCAGAACTTGTTGAGTCTCTCCAGAGATTTTCGCTTTTATTTCTGTCACAATTCACTGGGTTAAAGCACTGAAAATCAAAGCCCCCACTATTTCCAGGGTTATCACAAAAGTTAAAGAGTTTTTAAAAAATTGTGCAAAGCTCCCAAATTAAACTTCCAGTCTCAGATGGAAAGAAAGCATGGACCAGGTTTCTGTACCAAACAAGAATTACTATTCATTACAAGGAATTAGACTCTAGCTACAGATTAGCAATTGTAAACAATCAGGATAAAGCATTATTAAAGCTCTAATCCCTTTATAAAAACTCCCTTACACACACACACTCACACACACACACACTCACACTCACACACACACAGTGGTGCAAGGAGCAAGACTTGCTACCAAGTCATCTTTGTTTTGGTTCCAGAAATAACAGTACACTGGCTGTAACCAGCCAGTTTAAAAATGCAGTTCCCCACAGAGAACTAAAATCCAGCAGTAACACTGCCTATAATGCAGCCAGCCTGGAAACCAGTTCTCAAAAAGTGAAAAAGAATCCACAGTACCACTGCTTGTACACAGCCAGCTCAGAGTCAATCCTCAACTGAGGAGATTCTAGTCTCCTGGTTATATTGGTCAGTCAAGGCTTTCCTGATTGGCCCAGGCTAACAACCCCAATCAAGAACCTTGTAGTCAATGAGATCAACCTGGTTCCAATCACTACATGGGTAGTGTTGTAGAATAGAGGGACGTAGGGGTGCAGGTATATAATTCATTGACATTTGCATCGCATATAGACAGGATGGTTAACAAGGCATTTGGCACACTTGCCTTCATAGCTCAGTCCAATGAGTATAGGAGTTGGGGAGTTATGTTGAGATTGTACAGGACACTGGTGAGACCTCTTGTGAAATACTGTGTCCAGTTCTGGCTGGCCACTTATCGGAAGGATATTTTTTAGTTATAGAGGGTTCAGAAGAGATTTACCAGGATATTGTCATGTATGGAAGGTTTGAATAATAAAGAAAGGCTGGATAGGCTGGGGTTTTTTCACTGGAGTGTAGGAAGTTGAGAGGTAAGTTTTAGAGGTTTACAAATTAATGAAGGGTATAGATAGAGTTAATGGTAGTTGTCTTTACCCTAGGTTGGGGGATTTTAGGACTAGGGGACACATTTTTAAGGTGAAAGGAGAAAGATTTTAAAAAGATATGAGGGGCAAATATTTTCCACAGAGGGTGGTTTGTATGTAGAATGACTCTCCTGAGGAAGTGGTGGATGTAACTACAATTACAATGTTCAAGAGACATTTGGATAAGTACATAAATAGGAAAGGTTTGGAGGGATATGGGCCAGGAGCAGACATGTGGCACTAGTTTAGTTTGGGATTATGTTTGGCATGGACTGGTTGGACCAAAGGGTCTTTTTCCATGCTATAAGACTCTATGACACACACACACACACACGCACGTGGTAATATTAGGCAAAGGGGAAAGACTGAAATGTCAGTTCAGCAGTCTTTGTTCCCAGGTTCTGTTGGTAAGAGGATATTTATGAATCTTCTTTCTGGTCAGCACGCTGCTTCAGTCATTTTTCTTCAAATGCTTCCACGGTTTGGTAAGAGAGACAAAATGGCTGATTGCATCATCACAACTATTGCAGAGAAGATAAACCAGTTTTCCTCAGGTTTATGGTGTGGTTTGACTGCGGAGGACAGAAAGACCACTCCCAAACTGAAGGAGAGACAAACACTTCACTCTGTCTGTAACTTGATTGCAGGTTTAAGCTGTTCGGTTACCTGAGAACTATCGAATTTTGCACAACTTTGAGATTGCTGGCACAGTGACGTTACCACTATATCATCAGCTTTCCTGAGGCATGAAGGCGACGCTATATTATTTTATGAAAACATAGTTTTATCTATGTTATATAAAGCAATTGGTGCCTGAAAGGGTTAAGTCCCACACTATAAGCTCTGCCAGTTTAGATTTAAATGACTTTCCCGGGCAAAGCTAATGGGAATTATTGGGGTTGTGTGTGAAAATATTTCAGTAGCATTAATATGTGCTTACTCTTAAGTTCACCCTGATAGTTTCACAAGGTACAAATATAAATATCAGTTGTAATGTAACTAGCCATTATGTAGTATGCAGCAAACCTTTACGATTTAACAAGGCTAGACCTATCTTCAGTCTAAGGTGTTTTGTGGATATCCTTGCTTGCGTAGCATTGGTGACAGAAATGGATATCAACACAATACTTTGGACTGATGGTAGGTCCAGCGTAAATAAACTGTAATGGTTTGCTGCATGCTACTAAATGGCTAGTTACAATATTTTTGACATTTCTATTTGTACCTTGTGTCATAACAAGAAGAAAGAATGGCAGTGATTGTAAATAAGGCATCCCAGAGGATTCCTATGGAATCCACCATCCACAAGACTAGAATTTTAGATTATTGATACAAAGAAATATGCTGAGACACTGAGCTACTCTAGCATTTAAATATAATCTCCGACTTTTCTCCCTAACGATGATAAGTATCATCTAACAGGAATAAAAGGAAGGCAGGCTTGCACTTATCTTGTAGTTTTCATGACTTCACGCTGATGAAGCATTTTTCACGGTCGTTGCTATAAGGTGGGAACTACAGCAGCCAATCTGCACACAGCAAGATCTCACAACCAGCAATGCAGGGATCTCTCCTGGCCCTAAAAGCAGAGGGGGAGAATGCGACAACAATTTACATGGTGCAGAGCAGAGATGAATGAGCATCAAATTGTCAAACCACTCCAGATGGTGTCACCACCAGTGGATTGATTTCAAAACACAGTCATCAATTCATGCACAGGAAAATTCCACAAGCTGATAGATCACATAAAGGTGAAGATAAAGTGCTGGGTGTAGCACGTGGAAAACTGTCTCCAAGCCTCAACCTCTTTAAAACAGTGCCTTTGAAATTGTTACTTCCACCCACACAGACAGAGTGAACCTTGCCTTGCTAGGGGCAGGACCTGAGACAAACACAGCACTCCCTCAGTAGTGCGCTGGTAAGTGCACACCATGGGTCTGAGGGTCTGGAGGGAAAGTTGAACACTTGGGAACCAAGTTGTGACGGAGTTGGAGGGGTGGGGGCGATGATAAGGGCAGAAACAGTGCTCTGCTTCTCTGCTTGGGGACTGAAAGCTTACAATAGGAGCACTCCCGAGACGGAAGCCAGGCATCTGTAAACCCTTTCATCTTCAACAGGAGTAAAATATCCTGAGTCAGACAGACACTAGAATAGACAGTTCACTTTAAGAAAATAAAGGATCGGTGAACTTCCTGACAGGTGAATTTCACAATTGACAGAGTAACCAATGCCATGGGTGGGAAGGGTCTTGCTGTAGCTGGGGTAGGTCCTTTCCACAGTGGAACATGCCACTGTCCTACAGGGGTACATGTTGGCTGCTCGATGACACTCTGACTGTTGACATCCCTCAGCAACATGGTGAAAGCTGCCAGATGGCAGTCAAATGGACTCAACAGATTGATCAAAGTCGGGACACTTGGCAAACCGTGCCCATCCAGCTCGCATGCTGGGCATCAAGATGTCATGCCAGACAACAAGGTGCAGGGCTGGATGAACACAGCAGGCCAAGCAGCATCATAGGAGCAGATGTCATGCCAGTTGTAATTCAGGCCAAGTCCAATTGGCACAGGGGCCAGGACAGTTCCTGTGCCCAGAGCCACCCGTTCAGTCCCTGTGTCCAGCTGACACATGAATATAGATTTCAGATCGCACTTTAATCCAAGAAGCCCCTCCCATCTCCTGTTATTGGATGATGTAAGATTCCTTCCTTGGCTGAGATGAGCCATTGGACGAACCAAAGGGTGAGACAGTGACCAAGACAAAGTTTCACCTCCAGCCTCTGGGTTATCCCAGTCAGATACTGCATTACCATTCCAGTGCTTTCAGTGACAGACAACAGGATAACCTCAACTGCATTCTCCCCTATCCCATACACCCTACCCACCCATTTAATACCCTTCCCCA
>NC_063341.1:4112476-4112810 GCF_021869965.1 Rhincodon typus
CCACCCATTTAATACCCTTCCCCACCCCATGTACACCCTCCCCTATCACACACCCTACCCACCCATTTAATCCCCTTCCCCACCCCATGTACACTCTCCCCTATCACACACACCGTACCCACCCATTTAATCCCCTACCCCACCCCATGTGCACCCTCACCTATCCCATACACTGTACCAATACATTTAATCCCCTTCCCCATCCCATGTACACCCTCCCCTATCACACACCCTACCCAGCCATTTAATCCCCTTCCCCACCCCATGTACACCCTCCCCTATCACATACACCCTACCCACCCATTTAATCCCCTTCCCCACCCCATGTACACCC
>NC_063341.1:4112820-4129755 GCF_021869965.1 Rhincodon typus
TTTAATCCCCTTCCCCACCCCATGTACACCCTCCCCTATCACACACACCCTACCCACCCATTTAATCCCCTTCCCCACCCCATGTACACCCTTCCCCATCACACACCCTACCCACCCATGTGATCGGTGACCGTACCATGTAGAGTGAGCAGCCATTGCAGCTAGTTCTCTCGTTTCTGATAGACAGGGACAAGTGTGTTGGTGGCTGTAGGATTGAGGAGAGGAGAGAGAGCTTTGACCAATGGTGTCAAGGTCTACAGAGAGGGCGATAGAAGTGTGTAGAGGGAATGCCAGACATTCGCTCACACCTACGGAAGGTGTTCCTTGTGACTTTGTTAAGGGTTCCACGACAAGGCTGGTTTGAATAACTTGAAAAAAATGGGTCATAGAACTGATGCGAATGTGTTAAACAAATCTAAGTTGGCTGTTGAATCTTTAATCAGTTAGAAAGGAGATGCAGGTTAAAACACAGCCAGATTCTAAACAAGGCCTCACACCTGAAATGCGTTTTCTCACCTGAGATGTCACCTCTGGTATATTGATAAAACCTTCAGTTTTCTCGGAGCAGTGACTTGAAAGAAATTCTGGGATTTGCAATTAATCCTTTCTTATGGCATAGTGGTGTAAACTCTAGTCTATTAATCCAGAAACTTAGCTAATGTTCAGGAGACCTGAGTTCGAATCCCGCCACGGCAGATGGTAGAATTTTAATTCAATAAAGTATCTGGAATTAAGAATTTAATGATGACCGTGAATCCATTGTCAATTGTTGGAGAAACCCATCTCGTTCACTAATGTCCTTCAGGGAAGGAAACTGCCATCCTTACCTGCTCTGGCCTACATGTGACTCCAGACCCATAGCAATGTGATTGACTCTTAACTGCCCTCTGGGCAATAAATGTTGTCCAAGCCAGAGACGCCCACATCCCGTGAGTAAATAAAAAAAAATCTTTGCATGATAACAATCTGACACATTCATCCTGCCAAATTTGCTCTACCTGTGTAATCCTGACCTTGAAACTGTATGGGAGCGCGATTTGGCCGAATGCTCCCATTTTTAGGTGCTACACAGTAACCTCATGGGTGACACTGCGGCCCAACTTGTTTGTTTCCACACTTCCGCCACCGCTGTCTCCACAAACTGGGATGGTGCCGTTTCCTGGGCATCGGAAATGAACAACAAAGGATAAACGTTGGATCATGGCGAGGAGAGAACAGGAAGTGCTTTTCTCATTGAACCTCGAGTCACTGTTGCCCTGTTCTGTCCCCATCTCCCTCCTACACCCATGTCCTCAATGATAACCCTCCACATGACGGTCACCCCAGGAGTTAGAAGTGGCTTTACTTCCTTCTGTCTGGCGCTATGTGTGTAGCACCTCCTCCTGCAGAGAGGAGGGACCCATGCTATTGAGTGCACTACTGGAGAGGGGTAGGGTAGTGGGACTCACACTTGATATATTCATGTTAGAACACTCAGGCTCCACTCATAAGATGTGAATTGTATGTTATGTGCGCGAGACCTACAAAAGGGTGTGGTAAAACCTATATGGAGCTACGTTCTGATGGATTTTTGCTTGGCAGGCCACAGGAACGTGGCGAAATGAGGGGCAAAGGAAGCCAATGATCCTAGTTGGCGCAGTCTGCTGTTTGAAGATAAACTCACACCTTGGTATCTCGGGTTACGCCAGTGAAATTTTCCTGCACCATCTCTCCTGGGGTTGCCCTCTGCCGTCACTCGTTCCCCACTCCCTCCTGACAATCCGTCTGGTCCACCTATTCCTCATTCACTCCTGCCATCAAGTATCAGATTTTTCTAAAAATAAAGCCCACCATTTCTTGTAGCTATGGCGCGTCTGCCCTGTAAGAGGTACCAGCTGTGTTCATGATGTTGGGATCTCCCACCCATCATTACGGAGAGCAGCTTTAGCAGTTCTAGCAGAAATTGGCAGTGGGCATCAACTGAATGTACCACCTACAGTGCAAGGAATGAACCCCGGTTTGCTGAATGCAGCAAACCACATGTCCTTTTCCGGGTTGCCAATTTAATCCCCCGTGTTTCAAAGAGTTTAATTTCCCTTGCAAGTTCAGTAGTTCCCAGTACACTTCAGAGGCGGCAAAAACAGAGCAATGAAGGATCGAGTATTTTTAATGATCTGGAGCCAAAGGTTTGTGCTTGAGTAGCAATGTAAAGGTCAGTCAAAGCCATTAATGGGGATGAGGACGGTGATCCAGAAAGTGGTGATCCTCTAAAGGGATTCATGAATGATCCTGGGCGCCACCTTCACTGCTCTAAAACGATCCAGCTTCTTTTTCCGACAGATATTGGGAAGACTGAAGTTTCTGTCGTCAATCTCTGTCACAAACCCTACTCCCTGATGAGAAGATTCCATCCATGCCCCCACCGCAACAACTGCCTCAGGCTGAGGCACACTCTTCACACCTGGAATATTGCGTGCAGTTCTGATCTCCTTTTCTGAGGAAGGATGCTCTTGCTCTCGAGGGAGTACAGCGAAGGTTTATCAGGCTGATTCCGGGGATGGCGGGTCTGACATATGAGGAGAGATTGACTAGGTTGGGATTGTTTTCGCTGGAGTTCAGACAAATGAGGGGGGATCTCATACAGACTTCTAAAATTCTAACGGGACTGGACAGGGTAGATACAGGGAGGATGTTCCCAATGGTGGGTGTGTCCAGAACCAGGGGTCACAGTAAGAGGATTCGGGGTGGATGATTTAGGACGGAGATGAGGAGACATTTCTTCACCCAAAGAGTGGTGAGCTCATTACCACAGAAAGTGGTTGATGTCAAAACATTTAATGTATTCAAGAGATGGCTAGATATGGTATTTGGCGCAAATGGGATCAAAGGTTATAGGGAGAAAGCAGGATTAGGCTATTGAGTTGGATGATCAGCCCTGTTCGTGAAGAATGATAGAGCAAGTTCGAAGGGCTGAATGGCCTCCTCTTGCTCCTATCTTTTATGTTTCTATGTTTTCTAAACTTGGGCTCAGATCTGACTATGACAATCTTTCTCCAAACCCATTCCAGCAGTAAGAGAGAGCTTTCAGAAACCAATGACCTATTCTAATATAGATGAATGATCTGGATCTTGCTGTGCAGGGGACAATTCCAAAATTTGCAGATGACACGGCCCTTGGATGAATTGCAAACTGTGAGGAGGACAGTGTGGAAGTCCAAAAGGTTGGTGGAGCAGGCAGATATCTAGTAGAGATGAGGTCCAATGCAGAGTAGTGTGAGGTGATGCACTTTGGTCAGAAGAAGATTGAAGGACAATATAAAATAGGAGGTACAATTCTAAAGAGGGTGCAGGAACAGAGGGACTAAGGTGTATATGTGCACAGGTCATTGACAGGACAGATACAGAGAGCAGTAAATAAAGCAGTGTTCTCAGCTCTATTAATAGGGGCATAGAGTACAAGAGCACAACGATGATGACAAGCTTGTACAAGACCCCAGCTCACTTATTTCTGCACACCTCATTATAGAAAGAATGTGAACACATTGGAGAGAGTGCAGAAGAGATTTGCAAGAGAGGTTCCAGCTTTCCATTGTGATGATAGTTTGCGGAGATTAGGACTGCTCCTCTTGGAGAGAAGAAGACCGACAGTAAATCTAATAAAGATTTCCAAAATCATGAGGGAGGCGGATATGGTGGATGGGGAGAAACCGTTCATAGAAAGATCAAGGACAAGGGAGCATGGAGTTCAAGTGATTTTCAAAAGGAGCAAATGTGCCGTGAGAAAGATGTTTGGGTGCTGCCTGGATATGTGGTGCAGGCAGGTTAAATTGAAGCATTCAAGAGGGCGTTGGATGGTCATTTAAATAGTAACAACGTGCAGGGCCGTGGGGATATGTCAAGGGAATAGCAGGAACCCATGATGCCCACTTGGACAGCCAGCGCGGACAATGATGGGCTGCATGGTTTCCTTCTGCACTGGAACACTTCCGTGATTCCGTTATTTCGACGTCTGGAGCATCGCACAACTTCACCCCAGCCTCAGCTGGAACCTTTATCCTTGCCCCATCTTGACTTGGTTGTCCTTTTACACTGTTTGCTGCTGCCCCATGTTCTACCCTCTGGAGGCTCAAGACTGTCCCTTCCCTGCTGCTGGTGTCCCTACATGCAGCAGGTTCCTTACATCTATCACCCTGTGCTTGCATGATCTATGTTGGCTCCCCGTTTTAAAAACAAACAAATCAACAATACAATTCTTGTTTTCAAATCAATCTGTGACCTTGCCCGTCCCTTTCCCTGTCATCTCTTCACTCTCCCCTCCCAACTTGTGCGATTTCTTATCTGGGGTAAGTGAACGGTTGAGAGAGCCACAGAGGCTGTATTAATCGGATTGAGAGTCTCACGCAGCTCTGAATTCAGAAAATATTCAAAATTAGCCAGGGAGCTTTCCCCTCCTGATTTCTGCCTAGCAACCCCTGGGTAATCTCCGGTGTGTATGTGTGCGTATGTATATAACCTAGGTTAGATGTGGCTGTGATGTGATACAGAGGTCCGCTTTGGGAACTGACACATACTGTGCTATATTCACTGTTTACATTTGGTCTCCTCTACAATGGATAGACCAGTTGGGTGACTGCATTCCAAAAAAATCTCCAATTAGTCCACAGGCTGAGCCCTGATCTTTCCATCATCTATCATTTTAATCCTCCACCTTGCTCTCACACCGACCTTTCTATTCCTGGCCTGCTGCATTGTTCCACTGAAGCTCAGAGCAGTCATCTTTCAAGTGGACACTTTCGTGGACTCAATGCAGATTTCAGTAACGTCAGATCGTAGCCACTATCCTGTTTCTCTTCACACTTAGCCTCAACTTTCTCTTGTTTTTGTCTGCGGTGGTCAGCCACTCATCCTTCTGCCATTTGCACCGCCTCGAGACACATCCTTGTAGAGTAAAGGGTTAACTGACATGATGTACTCCATCGATCACTGACCACGTGTCGAAGGAGCAATACCATGAGGGCGTCAGTTCACAAGGGCCTGAGACCTGATGGATAAAGGCATTGGTGAAACTTGGCTCCGATAGATATTAATGGCTTGCATCAGCATAGTGTTCAGTCCTTTCCTGACTCGAGTTCCTTGAAGCTGCCAAACAATATTCCAGCAATTCTCTTGTTCCCTTGCGTGTTCCGTTCAGAGTTCCTTCAGCCCTGTGTCATCAAAGCCTTCCCCCACTGTCACAGGCCTACTCTGTCATTCATTTAAAATCTGTTGCACTTCCCTGTTTGAATGAACGATCGCTGACCTGAGATGTGCAGATGCTGTCAGAGCTTTCCCAGCATTTCTAACTCCTGTTTTCCTTGCTGTGCGTGGTTTCAAAAGTAGGATCGGGTTTAGGGGGACAGACCGTGATGGGACTCAGATTGGGAAGCAGCCCTGTTTCAGAGCTCGGTGCCTGTGATGGGACAGGTTACAGCTGAGCTGCCCCCTTCACTCTCTGACTGGCTGGGAGCAGCTCTCTATCCAGAAGCGAAGCTGCCAACAACACAGCTTTTACAGCAACAGTCCTGCTCAGTTGTTTGCACAAAACTCTGAGGAATCTGTGTCGATCATTAAACCTTTAGCGGCCAGCTTCTCTGAGGAAACCTGTCATTCAATCACAGGTTTCCCAAATCCGCCTTTATGGGGACAGTTCAGCAATGACCCATTTGTGACATAAGACTGTGTCCACTGTAGTTGTTCCAGTCTGTTGGTCTTACCTTCAATTGTTAACAGCCATGTAACATATAGAACATAGAACATAGGACATAGAGCAGTACAGCACAGTCCAGGCCCTTTGGCCCACGATGTTGTGCCGAACTTTTACCCTAAACCTAAGGTCTATCTAACCTCTACCCCTACATTATACTATCAGCCATATGCCTATCTAATAGCCGCTTAAATGCCCCTAATGAGGCCGACTCCACTACCCTCTCCAGCAATGCATTCCACGCCCCTACCACGCTCTGAGTAAAGAACCTACCTCTGATGTCTCCCCTATATCTACCTCCACTCAATTTAAAACTATGCCCCCGCGTAATAGCTACCTCCACCCTAGGAAAAAAGTCTCTGGCTGTCCACTCTATCTATACCTCTGATCATTTTGTACACCTCTATCAAGTCACCTCTCATCCTTCGTCATTCTAAAGAGACAAGCCCTAGCTCTCTCAACCTTTCCTCTTAAGACCTTCCCTCCATTCCAGGCAACATCCTGGTAAATCTCCTCTGCACCTTTTCCAACGCTTCCACATCTTTCCTGTAATGAGGTGACCAGAACTGGACACAATACTCCAGATGTGGCCAAACCAGGCTTTTGTATAGCTGGAGCATAACTTCATGGCTCTTGAACTGAATCCCTCTATTACATATAGCATTGCTTAGGAAATACCCCTACTAAGTGTACTGTAGGTAACCAGTCTTACACTGATGTAATCTGTGACCCAATGCTTAGAAGATATCCTGACCTCTTACCATGTGCAACAGACCAGTCTTAACCTAATGTAACCTGTTACGTTAGTTAGTATGGAATAAATTGTTTCTTGTTATACAAGCACAAGCCAATTCTGCTAAAGACTTATCAATGGTTAATTCTTCACCTACTAGAATGAGTTACCCCTGTAGACTGATATTGCACAAAGGGCTGGTGCTCACAAACCTACCCAAGGGAGATCTGACAGAGCCAGGACCCAGCCATGGACACCTCTTGAAACCACATGTCCAATGCGATGGTCGCTAATTCAAATGTGCAGGCAGCTGCATGTTTGAGTGGGAGCTGTGGCCATTGGTCCCTCAGTGAGCATTGTGTACCATGTTTAATCCTGTCTAGCTTGACCCCATTTTAATGCCTCAGCCTTTGTATGAACCCCTCACCAGCTAAGTTGGGGTCTGAGTGTGGTTGAGTGCCAAGGAGTTGCAGAGCAGAGTTGAACCCAGTCCCCAAAATAAAGGAAAACAGTAACAGGGTGGCCTTTATTGTGTAATTATTTAATATTATTTATTTATTCAAAGTTTAGGGATAGGATGCAATAACAACATTTTAGAGGCATTTTGACAGATACATGAGTAGGCAGGGCATGGAGGGATATGGTTTTGGTAGAGCCAAAAGGTTTTTAGTTTAGAAAAGCATCATGTGTCATCGCAGTCTTCATGGGCTGAAGGGCCTGTTCCTGTGCTACTGTTGTCAAAAAAAAGGTTCTCCTCATCTCAGTCGTAAATGGCATCCCCCTTATTCTTAAATTGTGCCCCTGGTTCTAGGCTCCCCAGGCAGGAGAAACATCTCCCCTGCATCTATCCTGTCTATGCCAGGAAGGCACCTCTCGTTCTTTGGAAGACTAGAGAATAAAGGCACAGTTCCAGTCCCTCCATCCCTGGAACCAGTGAACCTTTGTTGCACTCCCTCTGCGGCTGGTCTTTCCACAACTGACTGTCATCATCTGCCTTGATGCGGCTTTACAGCCAACAGAAGAAAGATCATTCCACCTAGTCATTGATCGACCCGTTAATTTTCCAATAGGTGTAAAAATGTTTCATTGTACTGAAGGGTCCAGAACTAAAGAATCATCTGATTGATGTAATTGCGAATTCTGTTTGCCTTGATACAGACTGCTGGCTTGACCACATCATGAATATATGATGCATTTTATAAGGAAGGCTAAAGATGCCACCAAGTGTCAGGAGGTGGAAGGTAGGATGGGCTGAATGGCAAGTTCTGATGATCGAGGTGTGGAAGAAGAGAGGAGATGGGTTTGATGTTGTGACTGTAACAAGGCCAGCTAGCTGGACCTCATAGTATATGAGTTCCCTGATTGGGACCGTTAATTGGGTCCAATCAGGGAGACCCGGCTGACAGATATAAACAGGAGGGTCGGAGGTTCGGCTCACTCTGAGAACTGGCTCTGAGGCGAGGCGGTACTCTCAGCGTGGGAATAAAGGGTGACGGGATACCAGCCTCTGTGGAGTTATTTCAGTTGGCAACACGACAAGCCCTCGGAGTGGGGTAGCGATGGGGGTGAGGGAGTGGTGGGTCACAGGGTCTGTGCTGGGCACTGCGCTGTTGCTGTGGGGATTGGGAAGGGCCCGTGAACGTGGATGTTGTTGAGCCGTTAAAATCCTGATGGCTGCAACTCCTCCCTTTGTCTTTCGAATGAAACACTTGCGACGCCGACTCCGGGCCACCCAGCGATGAGACATGTCCCAGTCGTGGCTTCAATGCCAGCTGGAAGGTAGGAGCGTTCTGTACGATACTGCACAATGCCCATGCCTTTTGGGCACTGGGAGTGACAGTGCAGCATCATCCTGGCACAAGCGGCACATGGCAGCAATGGAGGCCACTTATGGCCTTGTTGTACAGGGGGCCGCACTCACGTCTCACTGACGTAGCCTCCGAATGCAGGCAATGTCTGGTATCATGGGCACCAGCGAGCCGACGGAAGGATTCAGCTGAGCTGACCACTCAAGCCTCCGAGGGGCCATCAGGTGAACCTCACTCTCTCTGAAGTGTATAAATCTTTGGAGCTCCCTTCCCTGGGAGACTGGAAGGGGCAGGGTCATTGAATCCATTTAAGGGGGAGGTAGGTTGGTTCTTGACTGTGGTTACCGGGGCAGTGGCGGGCCGGGGGTTGAGGCCAAAATTCAGAGCAGCCATGATCTTACCAGAAGGTCGAGCTGTGGTTGAAAGGCCTCCTTCTACTCCTCATTGGCCTGTTGATTTGAGCGGCACTCGGGCGAACGCCACCTGATGGGTAGTCAGCAATAGTCCAAAGCTGTAACTTTACAAATGGCGCCCACATTCAAACCTGTACACCTGCAAGCTGCCACTATGGACGCCAAAATGGGGCGCCTTTAGGCCGAGACCATCAGGAATGAAGTAACTGGCAGCACTGTGAAAACACAGCCCACATCAATAACGCAGAATTAATTGTATACTTACAAGCACGTTTCATAGAAATGGTGATTAGGCGTCCATTCCACCCTTGTAATTTTTGGATCTTTCTTTTCCTATGGCCAAGTATTAGAGGTGGACGGGACTTGCTGACAGTACATGATTGGCTGTGATGGCCCGGTCAGCTTGCCCCTGGTGGAGGGAGTCGGCAGTGGGAGATCCAGAGCTAACACCATGGCCTACAGCAGACAGCCGAGCGGATTGGGAGTTGATGATCCACTATTCCTTGCCTCAGTGAAGTTGCAGCTGGTTGTCCCCCAGGCAGTAGGGGAATGGGAAGCCTCCTTGACTGGATCTTTGCTCTGCCCGGCGCTGAAGCATCATGGGAAGAAGGTGGCCTACTGGGGTGAGGATTCTGACAGGAGGAATGGCCCGGCGCCATTTCAATGGGGAACACGTGTTGCCACGACAACTCCTGAGACCCACAACGCCCTACAATAGGTACAACAAGAGAGGAAGAGTGCCTCCCACACATTCAACTTGCACGCTCCATTTCGTGTCGGCGTGCAAGGGATGGACCCGAAGATTTGGTGGGTCGTACAAGACTTGGCATGGTACCCTGGTATGACCCTCTGAGGAAATAGCAGGGCAAGGGTTAAAGGGTTCGGGGAGTGGGGGGAATGGCTCCTGGGTGCCCTGCAGTGCTTTCCGCTGATTGGCTGACCACAAAGGGTGGGTCATATCCCACTCCCCATCTAACGTGACCCTCTGGCGCCTCCTTCCTGAACACACAATTCCAAAGAAAAGTGAAACATTTTGAGGCAGCAACGTTTTGCGTGTGTGTGCCAATCCAACTCTTTGAGGTGTTGAGAGATCGGTATCATGTATTTCTAAGCAGCTTATCATAATTAGCTGTGATCACAGAGGTAAGAGATCCAAATGTGAAATTAGTAGACACCGACATAAATAGAGATTAGAAGGGATTCTTTTTTAAAAAAAAAACTTTTCTATGTAGCTGCGCATTTGTGGAATATAATCCCAGTAAAAGTCCTTAATGCAGGGTTGGTTTAATCGTTCAGTAAAGTGAGATAAATATCTGATGATGAATGGGATTAAAGGCAGATGGATGGTAATGACAGAGGACAGACTGCACTGAGGATGATTAATGTAAACCGTGGATAATGTGTCAGGTCCTTTCAATTGGCTCAAACAGAGCTAGCAACTCAACGCTGGGCATCCATGAGGCACTGTGACACCACATTGACTGACACCACCCCCACAAGCATTCACTCCCTCCACTACTGACGCTCAGCAACAGCAGTGTGTCCTATCTACAAGATGCAGTGCAGAAATTCATCAAAGATCCTCAGACGGCACCTTCCAAACTCACGACCACTTCCTTCTAGAAGGACGAGGGCAGCAGATACATGGGAACACCACCCCCTGCAATCTCCCCACCAAAGCCACTCTCCATCCTGACTTATAGAACATAGAACATAGAACAGTACAGCACAGTCCAGGCTCTTCGGCCCACGATGTTGTGCCGAACTTTTATCCTAAACCTAAGGTCTATCTAACCTCCACCCCTACCTTATACTATCATCCATATGCCTATCTAATAGCCGCTTAAATGCCCCTAATGAGGCCGACTCCACTACCCTCTCCAGCAATGCATTCCACACCCCTACCACTCTCTGAGTAAAGAACCTACCTCTGATGTCTCCCCTATATCTACCTCCACTCAATTTAAAACTATGCCCCCTCGTAATAGCTACCTCCACCCTAGGAAAACATCTCTGGCTGTCCACTCTATCTATACCTCTGATCATTTTGTACACCTCTATCAAGTCACCTCTCATCCTTCGTCGTTCAAAAGAGAAAAGCCCCAGCCTCTCTCTCAACCTTTCCTCTTAAGACCTTCCTTCCATTCCAGGCAACATCTCTGCACCTTTTCCAATGCTTCCACATCTTTGCTGTAATGAGGTGACCAGAACTGGACACAATACTCCAGATGTGGCTGAACCAGGCTTTTGTATAGCTGGAGCATAACTTCACGGCTCTTGAACTCAATCCCTCTATTAATGAAAGCTAACACACCATATGCCTTCTTAACACCTCTATCCACCTGGGTGGCAGCTTTCAGGGAACTGTGGACATAAACCCCAAGATCCCTCTGCTCCTCCACACTGCCAAGAATCTTTCCGTTAACCCTGTATTCTGCTTTCAAATTTGTCCTTCCAAAATGAATCACCTCACACTTTTCAGGGTTAAACTCCATCTGCCACTTCTCAGCCCAGCTCTGGAAATATATCACTGTTCATTCACTGTCGCTGGGTCAAAACCCAACAATTGTGGCCCTTCCTAGTTGCCCTGGAACTGGGTGAAATTTTTTTATATAGATATCCCAAAGTATGGAAACAGGCCATTCGGCCCAATAAGTCCACAACAACCCTCCAAAGAGCAGGTGACCCAGACCCATCCTCCCACCCTATAACCCTGCACTTTCCACAGCCAACAGACTTAACCTTCACACATTTGGACCGTGGGAGGAAACCAGAGCAAACTCCACACAGACAGTTGGAATCGAGCCTGCTCTCCTGGCACTGTGAGGTGGCAGTGCTAACCACTGAGCCACCATGCCACCTTTGATTGAAAGATTTGCTCAGCCATTTCACAGGGTAGTTAACTGTCAATCACATTACCATTGGTCAGGAGTCACATGGAGACCAGACCGAGGAAGCACAACAGCTTTTCCTCCCTCGAAGGCATCAGTGAGTCAGATGGGTCTTTATAGCAATTGATGATAGATCCGTGGCTCAGCTCTCAATTCCAGATTTTACTAATTGATAAATTCCTGCAGTGATGGGATATGAGCCTGAGTCATTAGCTTGGGCCTCCACAGAACCATTTCCCACTTCGGTCTGAACTCAGCAAAAGCTTTGTGGTTATTTAAATGGAGAATGACTCTGGCAGAGACATTGGGCCACAAGGGGAATTCTACCATTAAACATCTTTGATGTTTGCGTCTGGTCCCCTTATCCAATATGGCGGCCGGCAGATTTCTGCAGGACATATGCCCATTGCTCTCCCGAGTGCCATGTATCAGGGCCTCCGTCATTGAGTTGGCACCTGCCAAGCGGGTGCGGTGAGACCATATTTCTGTCCCTTTGCACCTCAATGGAGAATAGGGCAGAGATTGTTGAATGTTCCTCAATCGCAGCCATTACAATCAAGTGACTCAGTCACTTCAAAGGTGGAACGTGTTTGAACAGTTGCAAAGTGTTTTTGCCAAGCAAAAAACATTCCAGCAGAGTATGTTCTGAATTTTGTTTTAATGGTCTTGGATTTTATTTTTGTTGGGTCTTATTGAGTTTCTTCATCATTAAGCCCTTGATTCTTCACTCCCTCTTTCAAAAGGTCCCTCCGGTACTGAACCTCGGAGAGACCCATGGAAAGAGGGAACGAGGAAAGGAAGACACAGAGAGAGAACAAAGGGAGTGAAACTCCAGGATAAGCATGAGAGAAAGAAAGATGAAGGGTCAATGAAAAAAAAACGCAAACGGGAGATAGAGGCACGAGGAAAAGAAACAGGAGATGGTGAGATACTTGGCCATCCTGCCCTAACCCACAAGCCTCGGGGCAGTTCCACGTCAGGAGGAATTGATTGACAGCTTGGAACTTGTTTCTAAGACTTGAGAGGTAGACGCAGTAACAAGATACACTGAGAATGAGCAGCTCTCAAGCCACAAGGCCGCCACAAACGGGAACTCTTGGTAAAAGCAACATCGCGGAGAGGAGAGTTGACTTTAGTGACAATTGGCCACACCCTCCTGACGAGGTGCCTTGAGATGTTTCCTTCCCTGTGAGTGAAGCCTGAAGGGGCTGCTCATCCAGTGTCCTTCCTCATGGGGCAGGAATCAGCTCGCAGTCTACCCGCCAACGCTCGCCATTGAGTTTCTTTGATGTATTTCTGGGGTACGATGCCCAGCAGGTGGCAGTAGGTGACACACAATAAGCCCTGGCACCAAAATGAGCCGGAACACCAGTTGATAAATACAGAAACACCTTCACGTAGATGGGCTGGGGGCGGGTGGGGGGGAGTCAATTCTCACCTGGGACAAGTTCCAAGTGGACGAAGAGCAAGACATCTTCACTGAGAAGACTGTGGAGAATTTAGTGAAGAGGTGCCCAAACATTTTGATGATGCTAAGAACTGGCATATTCTACACTGGAGATGAGCTACCCTCCAGCAGTACCATCACCTACGAAATCTCCCAGAGATCTATCATAGGCACCCTCATCTCAGTACATAAAAACAGAGGTCCTTCTTTTTCAATTCACTCTTTGGTTTTGTGAGTCACTTGCTAGGTCAGTATTTATTGCCCACGGGGTTGTTAAGGATCAACCACATTTCTGTGGATCTGGAGTCATAAAGCCGCACAGCACAGAAACAGGCCCTTCGGTCCAACCAGTCCGTGCTGACCATAATCCCAAACTGAACTGGTCCCACCTGCCTGCTCCTGGCCTATATCCTTCAAAACCTTTCCTATTCAAGAACTTATCTAAATGTCCTTTAAACATTGTAACTGTACCCGCATCCACCACTTCCTCTGGAAGTTCATTCCACACGTGAACCGCTCTCTGTGTAAAAGAATTGCCCCATATGTCCTTTTTTAAATCTTCTTCCTCTCGCCTTAAAAACATGCCCCCTAGTCTTGAAATCCCCCATGTTGGAGAAAAGGCACCAACCATTCACATTACCCATTCCCCCCGCTCCCCGCGATTGTATAAACCACTATAAGGTCATGTGTATTGTGATTAATGAGGGCCCACAGTCTGAGTAAGTCCAGCTGATTGCCTTCCCTCAAGGATATTGGTAAATCTGATGAGTTTTGACGACAATTGATGGCGATTACATGAAAACTGTTGGTATGGAGTTCTTTTTTTTAAAATTCCATATTTTTATTGAAATCAAACTGTCCCACAGCAGACGTAGTGTCAACCTGCCCCCAGAACATTAGCCTGGGATTTCCTAGCTGACTAGTCTAGTGACATTACAATTACACCATCACTCCTTCCTGAATTTGCCCCCACGCCTGACCGACCCCACAACAGAGACCATTGTCAGTTTGCCCTCCCGCCTTTGGTTCAATCTCAAATGTTGCCCGGTGGTAATCCAGTGGGGAATTTTAACACTACTTGTGCCTCAGAAACACTCTCAATCCCAATCCAAGGCCTGCAATGATATGACGTGAAGTCGAGTAGAATCGCTGGCAATGGTGCATCCTGACCCCGATGAGCTCAATTCATTCTCCACTTGCATTGAACGAAATGGCAGTGAAATGATGTCAACCTATCCCATCAGCCTCGGGTGCACTGTACCCACAGTAACCGCTGCAGATGTCAGATCGGCCTTCTTGAGGGTGAACCTACTGAAAGTGAATGGCCCAGACACAGTCCCCGCCCGTGAATTCAGATCCTGCGCGAACTTGCTGGCGGGAGTATTCACGGATATCTTTAACCTCTCCCTACTCCGATCCGAGGTTCCATCTGCTTAGAGATGACCACCATCATCCTGGTGCCTAAGTAAAGTCATGCAGCTTGCCTCAATGATGACCACCATCATTGACATCCATCATTATGAATTGCTTCAAGATGTTACACATCACACCTCATCTCCAGCCTCCCAGACTGAACTCTTGCAATCCACATACTGGAGAAACAGGTCCATGGCAGGGTCCATCTCCCTGGCCCGACACTCATCCCCGGAACAGGGGTATAACAAGGATATCTACGTCAAACTCCTACTTATAGACCATAGCTCTGCCTTCGAAACCATAATTCCAAACAAACTCTGGGACCTAGGCCTCTGCTCTCTGCTCTGTAGCTGGATTCTCGGCTTCCTGACCCACAGAACGCGATCTGTAAGGATCAGCGACAACAATAACTCCACAATAATCCTCAACACCCGTGCCTTGCAAGGCTGCGTACTCAGCCCCTTGCTACACTCCTTATACACTCACGGCTGTGTGGCCTAATTCCACACCAACTCCATTCACAAATTTGCTGATGACACAACCATCATAGGTCGGATCTCAAACAACCATGAGACGGAGTACAGGAAGGAGATTGAGTGTTTAGCGACATGGTGTGAAGGCAACAGTCTCTCCATCAATGTCAGCGAAAGGAAGGAGCTGGTCACTGACGTCAGGAAGCAGAGTGGAGGGCACTGCCCTGTCTGCATCGATGGTTCTGAGGTGGAGATGGTTGACAGCGTCAAGTTCATGGGAGTGACAATCACCAACAATCTGTCCTGGCCCACCCACTTTGGTACTATGGTCGAGAAAGCACAGCATCGCTTCTACTTCCTCAGGAGGCTAAGGAAATTCAGCATGTCCACAAAGACTCTGATCACAGACAGCATCCTATCTTGATACATCACAGCATGACTTGGCAACAGCTCTTCCCAAGACCACAAGAAACTACAGAGAGATGTGAACATAGCCTGGTCCATCGTATAAACCAGCCTTCCATCCACTGACTCCATCTATACTTCCCGCTGCCTCAGGAAAGCAGCCAACATAATCAAAGACCATCCAGGTTATACTCTCTTCCACCCTCTTCCATCGGGCAGGAGCTGTAAAAGTTTGTATACACGTACGAACAGATTCAAGAACAGCATTTTCCTGGCTGCGATTAGACTTTTGAATGGACCTCTTTAATGTTAATGTTGATCTCTCTCTGCACCTTCTCAGCAGCTGTAACACTGTACCCTGCACTCTGCTCTGTTACACTGATGCACTTGTACTGTACGATCGGCCTATAAAGCACATAAGACAACACTTTTCACTGTACCATGACAGTAATAAATCAAATCAAATCAAATCAGATTAAATTAATCCCAGTGCTAATTTCTCATTGCTTTTATTCAGTTTTCTTTCAAGAGACTGGCTCTTAAATGCTGATGAGAAATAACATGGGACGCATTTTGTGCCAAGGTGCGGACCTGAAACTGGAGAGAGGCTTTCACAGATCCATTGAGCCAGTCCTCCTTAAAGCAGACAGAGAGCTTTCATCCTGGGTGTGCAGACACAAAGAGAAGCAAAGTTCAACTGCTGCTCTGATTTGACACATTGACAGAAACCATTTCACGCGATCCTCCTGGTGATCGAGCAGCATTCTTCTTGATTAATGATGCATTAATGCTCATCGTTATTACACTGCGTATTTGAAGCTAAACATGTGTTAAGAGTATATTCTACTGGCACAGTAGCACTTCCTGAGGACACCCACATTGAACCTGGAGGAGAACCTCCTTGAAAAGACCACTCGTTGTTCCAACATGCATCCTGCGTGGTGCCTAATATCAATGTGGTTTCCCTGTGACATATCCTTTCTTTGCAGAGAGCTGGAGTTTATGGAAAAGCTTCACAGGAGTGCGGTTGCATTAATACCTTGGCCAAAAGCCTTTAATCACCATGAGAGGGTGAGAACAATGAGGCTTCTTGCTACAGAGTTGTGTAGACATCAGGGAGATTTGATTTGAAGTGTTCCAAATGATGAGGGAGCCAGGCAGGACATCTCGAGAGGTATTGCTCCCCTCCCCATTGAGAATGAGCTTTCAACACCGCCTCTCGGTTCAAAAAGACCAGTGTTCCTTTCCGTTGATACATTGCTTTCCCTTCGAAAGCTGAGCCCACCTTCCTCTTCATTCCAGTTTCGAGTTATTCAAACCAGCCTTGTCGTGGAACCCTTAACAAAGTCACAAGGAACACCCTCCGTAGGTGTGAGCGAATGTCTGGCATTCCCTCTACACACTTCTATCACCCTCCCTCTCGGTAGGCCTTGACACCATTGGTCAAAGCTCTCTCTCCTCTCCTCAATCCTACAGCCACCAACACACTTGTCCCTGTCTATCAGAAACGAGAAAACTAGCTGCAATGGCTGCTCACTCTACATGGTACGGTCACCGATCACATGGGTGGGTAGGGTGTATGATGGGGAAGGGTGTACATGGGGTGGGGAAGGGGATTAAATGGGTG
>NC_063341.1:4129765-4155702 GCF_021869965.1 Rhincodon typus
ATGGGGTGGGGAAGGGGATTAAATGGGTGGGTAGGGTGTGTGATGGGTGTGTGATGGGTGTGAGGTTTCTTTCAGAAGAAAGAGTAACAGAGCTGCCTGACTGTTGTGTCTCTAGGACTAGGTGTTAAGGTGGAGTTTCTCCCTGCCAGCAGATTTCACCTGCCTGGCAGTGATGGCCTGGGCCCCTGAATAATTAAATGCCCATTAATGTGCTGAATCGGGCTGTGTCTGGGAATTGCTCATGGAAGCGGGGGGGAAACATTCCTACATCATCTCCCACACCAACTCTGTGAGACAACGTGTTCAGATGCTAGGAGGAAACTCACTCGATGTTGGCTGCGATGCTCCTCACAGCTTCTCCCATACAATTCTCCCAACACCCCCAGCCTCAAATGCCTCAGAATGGTTACTCTACGTTGCGGTTTCCCCCTGGCGGGCCTGGCCTGACTGTCATAATCAGATCTAAATCCGATGCCCCCTGAGGATGGAGATACCCTCGTTCCCTAACCTGCCTCGGCCATGCCCACCATTGGCTGTGTGGGCGGGAGAAGGGGATGCTTTTCTCAGGCTGAATGCCCTCAGATGGCAGACAATGCTGGTGTTGACATTGCCGACCTCTGCAAAGGTCTTCCGTGGGGGGGGGGCACCTGGGCAGCCGGGGTGCCCTTGGGGCATGCAAATGGTCACCTCTCATTCTCAATAAGTGTGCATGGCTCTGCTGCCCTGGTATTTCAGATCAAAGCCCCTCCACCTGCTGCAGACTGACCTCACTTCAATGCAGGGAGACGATCGAGAAGTTTGCAGACGAGGTGCTAAACGGGTCGAGTGGTAAATCGTGAGGATTTTAGCCATAAACTGCAGGGCAATACCAACGGAATGGACCAGGTGGATAAAACAAAGGCAAGTGAATTCAAAAGTGGAGAGGGCTCATAAGGTAAGGGGTTACACTCGAAATGGCAGGACCTTAAAAACAACGATGATCAGAGGGAGCTCAGTGCATATACCCACAGATCCCTGAAGGTAGCAGGACAGGGAGATAAGGTGGCTCCGAAGATAAATGGAACACTTGCCTTCAATAGAATACAAGAGCCGGGGGGTTATTCTGGGACTGTATAAATCACTGGTTAGACCACAACTGGAGTATTGTGCATAGTTCTGGTAACCACATTATAGGAAGGGGGTGACTGTATTCGAGAGGATGCAGAGGAGATTTACCAGGGTGTTTCCTGGGCTGAAGGCTCTGAGAAAAGATTGGAAAGGCTGGGGTTGTTAGATATGCTAGAAAATGGGGTTCATGCAGTAAGATCTTTGTTGACTGGTGTAGATGCACTGGGCCAGATTGGCCTCTTTCTGTGCTGTAAACGCCGATGAGTCCATGAGCATGTGACCTTCACATCGATTATGTAGATCGCCTTCTAATATCTTCCCATCGTCCGGCTGTTCACCGCTCGGTCTTCAAGTTCCAGGTGGAGAAAATCTCCATCGATATTCTACTCTGTTGTGACATGGAGGCCAGGAGCAGTTTTCGTTGCGTTAAAACAAAAGAAATGAGGCAGATGTAAGACAAGAGGGGACACAGGTAAGGGCAGGAACAGAGGGAGGGAGCTATGAAAATGATCTCCCAGATCAAAGCGCAGAACCGTCAGAAATACATGATTCACCATTATAGATAGA
This sequence comes from Rhincodon typus, assembly GCF_021869965.1. Taxonomy (NCBI): domain Eukaryota; kingdom Metazoa; phylum Chordata; class Chondrichthyes; order Orectolobiformes; family Rhincodontidae; genus Rhincodon; species Rhincodon typus. Next base: position 4,131,440 of record NC_063341.1, read on the forward strand.
ATACAACACAGTATTACACCTTTACAGTGCGTAACTAATTCGAAAATAACTGTGTTTGAACTCCCGACAGTAAATTAACACAACCTGCCTGCTCCACCAGACAGATGGATACCTTTCCTTTCATGTAATGCAATACCTTCCCCTCGTTCCAATATCACAGGTGAGAGAAGAGCCATTCGCTGATGCATTCAACTCTTTCAAATAATAAGATTTTGGATAGTTCAACATTGCTTTGTTCCCTTTCCTGTTCTGGCTAACAGATCTACAGAGAGTAAGAAAGTCCAGACAAAGAGGGCCATGTGTAGAGCACCTTGCGGGACAAATACAGCACCAGAGGATATGCTGCTTACAGACTTCATTGCAACAGCCAGCAAAAACATTGCAGCAACCTGTGTTTCACCCCCTCAGCTGGGGATTTCTACCAGACTGATCTGTTGCCCTTTTTGACTTCTCTGTGTCTCCCCATGACAGGCGGGTTCCAAATCCGCTACAACTAGGAATCGAACCCTGTGCCCTTTCATTTAAATTCACTTATGGGACATGGGCATCGCTGGCCGCGCCAGCATTTATCGCCCCTCCCTAGTTGCCCCCTGAGAAGTTGGTGGTCTGTCTTCTTGAACCGCTGAGGTTTGCGTGCTTGGGTAAACCCATAAATGCCCTTAGGGAGGGAATTCCAGGATTTTGACCCAGCGACGGTGAAGGAACAGCGATATATTTCTAAATCAGGATGGTGAGCGGCTTGGAGGGGAACTTGCAGGGGGTGTTGTTCCCATGTATCTGCTGCCCTTGTCTTTCTAGATAGAAGTGGTCGTGGGTTTGGAAGGTGCTGTCTGAGGATCTTTGGTGAATTTCTGCTGTGCATCTTGTAGATAGTACACACTGCTGCTGCTGAGTGTCGGTGGTGGAGGGAGTGGAAGCTTGTGGATGTGGTGCCAATCAAGCGGGCTGCTTTGTCCTGGATGGTGTTGAGCTTTTTGAGTGTTGTTGGGGCTGCACTCATCCAGGCAAGTGGGGAGTATTCCATCACACTCCTGACTTGTGCCTTGTAGATGGTGGGCAGGCTTTGAGGAGTCAGGAGGTGAGTTACTCATTTTGATGTAGCAAGCTCCAGGGGCCAAATGGCCTCCTCCTGATCCTGATTGGTACTTTAGTCTATCGCCTCTGCCCAGGTCCCTTCTGGTGATGAACACCTCAACTAAACCGAATTTCAATTTCCTCCATGGAGAACAGTTCCAGCTTCTCCATCCCCTCTTGCAGCTAAAGTCTTTCATCCTGAGAGCCATTCTCCTCAACCTTACTGAGGGCCCCTCCAATGCCTCCACACCATTCCTTAAAATATCCTAGGGATCACCTCCAGGGAAAGTCCAAGCCATGTGAGAGTGTAACAGTCCCTCTGATGAGTAGGCTGAGGGGGAAATGACATCAGACTCAGAGGGGTGACCAGCAACAGAGGGGGTGTAAGTAAGACACAAGAGGGGGTGACAGTCAGACATAGGAAGGGGTGTCAGTGAGACACTGAAGGGGGTGTAAGTAAGACACAGGAGGGGGTGACAGTCAGACATAGGAAGGGGTGTCAGTGAGACACTGAAGGGGGTGTCAGTCAAACACAGGAGGGGGTGTCAGTCAGACACAGGAGGGGGTGTCAGTGAGACACAGGAGGGGGTGTCAGTGAGACACTGAAGGGGGTGTCAGTCAGACACAGGAGGGAGTGTCAGTGAGACACAGGAGGGGGTGTCAGTGAGACACAGAAGGGGGTGTCAGTGAGACACAGGAGGGGGTGTCAGTCGGACACGGGAATAGTGTCAGTGTGATGCAGGAAGGAGTGACAGTCAGACAGTGGGTGAAAGTCAGATACAGGAGGGGTGAGGCTCAGGCAGGGGAGAGGGATGACAGTCAGGGAGAGGAGCAGGGGAGAGTCAGGAATGGGAGGGGGACAATGTCTGTGGTCGTGTGCATGTGTGCCAGGATGACCCGCAGTCCTTGTATCCTCATTGGCTCCAACTCGAGTCCACGGCCAAGCTGCACCAGAGCAGCCGCTTCCTTGGGCCCAGCTGGGTGCTACTGCCAACGTCACCCGAGCAGCACCTTCCTGACCTGCCTCCAGGCCGCTCCTGTAGTCAGGGGCTAGAACCCCCTGCAGCTACATCAGGTCATGGGCCCCTTGGGGAAGTCAGAACCACAGAGAACTTTGAAGGAAGGCATCAGGCACATATTGAGGTTAACAAATCAGAGCCGTGTGGGAAATAAAGGAAAATCCAAGGGAGTTCTTGTGTAACAAGATACATTGGAGCATTTAGCTTCGATGCTCTGACATTGTGCCGCCCCCACCTGACATGGGGGTCTGGTTAGCCTGTTAGCATTGCTGCTATAGGATCCCATGCCTTATAGGAATGGTGCGTTCTCCCTGTGCAGGCAGTACCATAGGGGCAGATGCAAGAGCAGTCTCTGCCTGGCCGCTAGAAAGTAGAGTCTATGACACAGTCAGTGTGTGTGGAACCCACATCACAAGGACAGGTACAAAAGGACTGAGCGGACGCTGGAAATCTGAAACAGAGAAACTCATTGGGTCTGGCAGCATCGCTGGAGTAAGGGGCAGAGTTATCATTTCCAGTCTGGTGTGACTCTTCTTCCGAATTTTTCTTCCCACAGATGCTGCCAGACCTGCCGAGCATCTCCAGCAATCTCCGTTTCTTTCCCAAGAACGTTATCTGGCCATTATCACTCTGCATTTCCTACATTGCAACTCAAGCTACCCTTCACTTCAGTAATTGTAAAACACTTTTGAGATGTTTGATGGCTCTGAAAAATTTACGCATCTATTTTTTTTAAGATAGGCCATTCATTCTAGGTTTTTAACATTCTGCTATTGAGGTTTTTTTTAAAGTCCTCCTCTACTATTAAAGTTTATGAGTAAATGCTTTGTAAAGCTCAAGGATCCACAGACCTATATATGGCTGTGAAAGGCTCTGAAAAGGTTCAAATTTCATTCCAGAGGTAAAATAACAATGTTTAAGGACAGAAAGGTACATCTTGGGTCTGGTACTTTCTGGTGAAGGCAGTTCTGTTCAGAGTAGGCAGTGCACAACTTAAGACGGATCTGGCAATGTTTTATTGGCACTATGGTGGTAAACTAGCGGGCATCTTTATGATGCATGCAAGTAATTCTTTTTATCATGGGATGACACTGAGTTCAAAAACAACGTCAGCGATCAAATTAAGAAGTAATGTAAAATTGGAAACAGGGCTTCTGCAGCTCTTAAATATGCTGGCTTGGAGTTAGACCAGAGTGAATCAGATGAATGTTTTACAGCGCCGCTCATTCTCAGTCAGGGTCGATCCCATTGTAATTGTTGCCAACTCTGTACAAAATGCTGCAGCTATCTCCAAAGCCTGAGTGACAGCCACTTGCTGTTGCTGGATCCAAGGTTAGAATTTGAACTGAGCTCCAGCCCTAATGTTGCCCAGTGCTGTACACAGCACTCCAGATATAGTATCACCAAATGCCCTGTGGCATATTCGACTTCCCTCACTACAAATGACCACATCCCATTTATCTTATTACTTGCTGTACCTGGATCCTAACTTTTCTTGATTCATGTACTCGTTCACCCAGATCCCTCTGTATCTCAAAGCTCTGCAACCTCTCACTGTGGATAATGTGCTTTTTTCTATTCTTGCTGCTAAAATAGGGAATCGTACATTTTCCCACGTTATACACCATTTTCCACACCTTTTCCCCACTCACAGCCTACCTGTATCCTTCTGTAGCATTCTTATGTCCTCTTCATAACTTAATTTCCCACTTCTCTTTGTATTATTAGCTAAATTAGCGACCATACCTTCCATCCCTTCATCCGAGTCATTTATGTAAATTATAAACGATGAGATTCTAGCATCAATCCCTGTGACACACCACACTTTACATCTTACTAAGCTGAAGAAACCCAGTTTTGCCCGCTCCCTGCAAGCCTTTTATCCATGCCAACATGCTAACCCCTACAGCATGAGGTTTAATTTTCTGCAGCAAGCTTTGATGTGGTACTTTGTCCAATGCATCTGTAAATCTAAGTACAGTCTATCCACCAGTCCTCCTTTATCCACAGCATGCCTTACCTGCCCAAACAACTCCAATAAATTGGTTAAATATTGTGTCCCTTTCACAAAACCATGCTGACTCTGCCTCATTACTTTAAACCTATCCAAGTGCCCTGCCATAACTCCTTGAGAGCAGCTTCCAACACTTTCCCTATGATCGATTCTAAGTTCACAGGCCTGTAGTTTCCTGCTCTCAGTTTCGCTCTCTTTTCCAATAAAAGCGTTACATTTGTCATCGTCCCCAATCACATTTCACATTAAGTGTGGAAACTTAAAACCATTGCATCAAGTATTGCACCAGTCACTTCTTTTAAGGCCTTGAAATGAAGTTCATCAGGACTCACAGCACCAAGGACCCAGGTTCGATCCCACCCTCGGGTGACTGTCTGTGGAGTTTGCACATTCTCCCCTTGTCTGCGTGGGTTTCCTTCGGGTTCTCCGGTTTCCTCCCACAGTCCAAAGATGTGTAGGTTAGGGTGGATTAGCCGTGCTAAGTTGTCCCATAGTGGCCAGGGATGTGCAGGCTGGCTGGATTAGCAGGGTTGTAGGGATAGGGTAGGGGCTGGGTCTGGGTGGGATGCTATGTGAAGGATCGCTGCAGACTGGATGGGCTGAACGGCCTCTTTCCACACTCTAAGGATTCTATGAATCTATGACTCAAGGCTTTCTCAGTCCACAGCTCCAACAATTGATTCATACCATGTCTTTGGTGATTATTACTTAAATATTTAGAGAATCTCCTACAATCTGTGTCTTACATATCTGGCTAGAATTTCTCCATATTCAGAGCTCAGTGTTTATTTACTTTTTCTTAATATTCTGTCCAATCTTCTGACCTGCCACCTAATTATAGTTATTTTAACCAACCCGCACAGACACGTTATGACACATCTTTGAAGACAAGCGGTAATTGAACTCAAATCTTCTTACCACTGAGCCATGAGTCCATTTAGCACATTATATACTATTATTCTTTCAAGTTTGAAACTGGCTTTAAAGTTTCTTTGTAATGTAGATTAGAATCTCTTAGGACTATCACTGTACCTTTATTATTTGTTGCTTGCTGTTCCACCCTACCTTGTGATTACCGTTACGGGGCATGTACGCCAGTCCTACAAGTCACCTCTCGCATTTATCATTTCCCATCTCACTTAACTTTTGTCAGCTCCTCACGTCCTCTTCACAATTTACCTTCGTACAAATTTAACAAACATTGATCCATATATCCGAGTCATTTATGAATTGCCTGTGGCACATCACTCATTGCATATTCTTAATCAGAGAATGACACATTATTTCTCTCTTCTCTGAGTTTCCTGTGGCTAGCAATCATCTCTCTGTGCAAACATGTTATTCATCTCATCAGCTTTTATTTCCACAACAAACTTTGATGTGACAACTAATCAAATACCTTCTGAAATTTAAATATAATATATTTAATGGTTCTCCTTTATCTATAGTGCACATTACATCTTCAAAAATCTCTAATAAATTGATTCAAAATGATGTCTGTTTCACAAAACCATGTTAACTCTACCTTTGATGTGTCCCACTTTAACATCTTTAATAAAAGCTTCTAATATCTTCCCTCTGACAGATACTAAGCTAACTGACTTATAGTCGCTTACTTTCTGTCTCCTCACTTTTTCAATAACAGAGTTAAATTGCTACTTTCCATTCTAATGGGACTTTCACAGAATTTTTGGATGACTTTTTGCAAATTAAAACCATTCTATCAGTTATCTCACCAGCTATTTCTTTAAAGAGACTAGGATGAATTAGGTACATGTCAGCTCACAGCTCCAATAATTTGTTCAGTATCAATTCCTTCATGATTATAATTTCCTGAAGTCCCTCTTCCTATCCATTTTCTGATTTCCAGAATGTTACTTGTAGCCTGCAGAGTAAAATCCAGCACAGCAATTGTGTTCACTTCATTAGCCGTCTATTTATTTTCCATTACTAATTCTCAAGACTTACTTCCTACATGACAAATACTCGCTTTGTTAACCCTTTACTTTTTTTTAAAAAAGCTATAGAAACTTTGACTACTTTTATATTTCTGGCTAGCTTTCTCTTGGTACTCTAATTTTTTCCTTCCTTCTTAATTATTCAGTCTATGCTGACTTTCGTATTCTATCCAATCTTCCATCCTGCCCCCTATCTTTGTGTAATTATATTAATATTCTTTAAGTTTGTTATTACCTTTAATTTTGTATTAGTTGATCATAAATAGTGATCATCCCCTTGGAATTTTCCTTTCTTGTTGGAATGTATCTATTCTGTATATTTTGAAATGTTGCTTTAAATGTCTGTAATGCATCTCAGTTGAATTATCCCTTGACCTAACTCCCTGCTGTCATGCCCTCCCAATTGCCTTTATTTAAGTTTAAAATACTAGTCTAGGACCCAGTTCTCTCTCCCTCAAAGTGATCATATTATGATTGTAGCAATCTCAGGGCACCTTCATTATGTGATCATTAACTAATTCCATCCTGTACTCTGGCTTAATAGAGTCATAGAGTCATTCAGCATGAAAGCAGACCCTTCGGTCCAACCAGTCCATGCCGACCATAATCCCAAACTAAATTAGTCCCTACACTTGGACTATATCCCTCCAAACATTTCTTACTCATGTAGTCATCCAAATGTCTTTTAAACATTGTAACTGCACCTGCATCCATCACTTTCTTGGGAGGTTCATTCTACAGACAAAACCACTCTCTGTGTAAAAAAAGATGCCCCTTGTACCTTTTTTAATTCTTTCTCCTCTCATCTTAAAAATATACCACCTAGTGAGGTTGTTGACTTGCTCGCTAAGCTGGCTTGTTTTTGTTCAGACGTTTCATCACCATGCTGAGTAACATCATCAGTGGAGCCTCCAATGAAGCGATGTTATTCTACTCTGCTTGGAATTTATACTGTCCAGTCCGTTATGGTGAGTAGTGTCATTTCCGGTTTTGATCTGTATGGGTTTGTATATGGGTCCAATTCTATATGTTTGTTGATTGAAGTATGGGTGGGGAACCATGCCTCCAGGAATTCCCGTGTGTGTCTATGTTTGGTTTGGGCTACTATGGTTACTTTGTCCCAGTTAAATTGATGGCCTTCATTATCTGAATGCACGCATATTAAGAAAATTTAACTGGGTATTTAAGATATTTAATGCATTCTGTCATGTCCTGTCACATCCTATCATTTCCAAAGTTAACAATTTCTCTATTGCCATTTCTATACTCTTTCATTTGCCACATGAAATACCCAAATTTGACCTGCTGCAACCACTATGTATTTTAAAATCTTTGTACATCCCTAGTATTGTGGCTTGCTAGAACACTGCCCACCTGCCCTCCCCAGTGTGAGTCTGGTCTCCTCTTCTATATTTTTTATATAACCCAACTCTAATGAGAGGCTTGAGATGTTTGTAAGCAAGGTGCTCAAAACTGCAGACAGGTACCTACATTGCAATCTCATTCAATGCTAAATGTGGGCAATGGAACAGAATTATCCTACTGACCAATTAGGCACCAGGGTCAGTGTGCAGTCGATGGGTAATGATGGGGTCAGTGTCGAGAGAGCACTGTTGCGCTGTACAAGTCCTGGGAGTGTTTGATGGGGGACTGTATAGAGGGAGTTTTACCCTGTACCCACCCCTATGTTGTATCAGCCCCGAGAGCATTTGATGCGAGCAGCATAGCTTTACCCGGTATCTAACCTCACACTGTCCCTGTCCTGGGAGTGTTTGATGGGGACAGTGTAGAGAGAGCTCTACTGTGTATCTAACCCAGTGCTGTCCCTGTGCAGGAGTGTTTGGTGGGGATTATGTGTTTTACTCATAGGAACTGATATTTGTTTCTTTTAAGAACACACAGGGAACAAAAACAAAAATTTGAAAGACAGAGCAGAATGCTGAGTGAATAAGGGACTGTAGGCCAAAGTGCTGGCGGCAGGATTTAGATAATAGGGTGACGTGTGTACGATACCAACCACCTGGATCACATTACAGCCAGAGCTCCTCCTGCCAATGCTCAAGGGGATGGGTGAGAGCACCATCAATGGGTAATCCATCAACACTCCCTTGCACTTGGCATCTCCAGATCTTCAGTTTCTGATGGCTGAGAAAGCAAAGACAGGCCACGTGAGAAAGCAGCGTTTGGAATCTGCCTGAGATGACGGAAAGGGCAGGCTTTGAACAAGAGCTGCCTTTTTTCTCCCACAGCATGTGTGGCTCCAGCATTTGCTTGCATAGCTTTTATTTCATCTTCCTGAGCTGTGGTTAGTTTCTCTGCCTCACACGCATTGTATGAGGAGTAAGATGTGAAGGCTTGCACTTCGCAAAACGTGTCAAGTGTCTCCGGTCAGCTGCTGGCCATGTACAGTATACACTGGGTAAAAGGGGAATGATTCACTTCTGTCTGGGACTCTGTGTGTGTGTGTGTGTGTGTGACTGTGTTTGTGTGTGTGTGTGAGTGTGTGTATGAGGGTGTGTGTGTGTGTGCATGTGTGTTTGTGTGTGTGTGTCTCAGTGTCAGCTCCTCTCTGTACAATAACCTGGGCAGTGAGCAAGAACATGACGTGTGAGCAGCCTCTAGTCACTTTCAGTAACAGGAACAGAGGGCAGTCAATGACTTGGAGACCCAGTGTTTGGAAGTTTTCTTCCTCTGATAGAATCCAGAAGAATAAATTATGCTTTCTCATCATGGGCGCTCAACTCACTCAGCTGCATTTATTCCTGTTTTTTTGCAAATGTTTCAGTCTGCTGACCTGCAGGTCTTGAGATGACCTGTGCTTCTTTCTGTGGCTACCTGGAGACCATCCAACAGCTGCTGAGCAGAATCGTGGATTCCAAATGAGAGCCAGACCTGTTTTTTATTGCACTGAGCTGTTGTGCACTGATGTTGTAGTAACTGGTGCAGGGCAGCAGGTGGTGCTGTTACTGTATCTCTGGTTTGGAGAGGCTTCTTTATACTTTCCTTTCACTGTTGCTGCAGATTTTGCTCCTTTCTTTATTGGAAAAAGCATTCCTTTTGTTGTTACTTCAGCCCACAGGGTGAACAGCCGTACCACCCATCAGCTTGCGAACTGTACTCCCGTTTCCAATCCATGTTCTGCAACCTCAGCACAATTACTCCATTGTACAAAGCTCTGGGTTTCTATCTCCCTCCTTCACACTGATTTCTTTGCCCCTTTTACTTTGCACTTCTTCAGCCAGAGAGCGGTGAATCTGTGAAATTCACTGCCACAGAAGGCTGTGGAGGCCAGGTCATTGAGTACGTTTAAGACTGAGATAGCAAGGTTCTTGATTATCAAGGGGATCAAGGATTACGGGGAGAAAGCAAGAGAATGGGATTGAGGAACTTATCAGCCATGATTGAATGGCAGAACAGACTCAATGGGCCGAATGGCTTAATTTCTGCTCCTATGTCTTATGGTCTTACGGTCTTATGCAACACAGAGGCAGCATGGTGGCTCAGTGGTTAGCACTGCTGCCTCACAGCACCAGGGACCCAGGTTCGATTCCACCCTCGGGCAACTGCCTGTGTGGAGTTTGCATGTTCTCCCTGTGTGAGCTATTGAAGATATGTAGCAATCATCACATGTGAAGCCAACTCAATGATGTGTAGGACTTGTCCCTTGACTACCTTTCTAAGTTTCCATCCCATTTGTCATCAGCCTGTGAACCTCTTCACAAGCCCACCATAAAGGATGGCATTGGGGCACAGAACAAGAAGCAACTTCATTTGCAGAGATATCACTTGCAAAGGAAGTACAAGTGAGGGAAACAGAGCTTGCCTTACCAGCATGTTGTTCAGAGCAGCACTCCCTTTCAAGGACATTGACGATGCTAGCACAGCAATTGAAATCGTCTAGATCCAATTAGACATGACAACAAATTATCAACACGGCAGAGGTATTGAATCTGAAAGACAAGCATGTTGCTCAGATTAAGCAGACCATGCAATAAGAGGTAACCTTACAAATGTTCCATGAATCAATGTGGAAAGGGTGGCCTGAAATATACAAATATGTCAATTGCTACAAGAGATAAACAACAGAAGTGTTGATGCCAACTTGTACAAAATGAAATATAAAGGAAACAGTGACAAAGGAGATGAGAAAAGTGATGCTGAAGTATATCCATGCAAGGGATTAAGGATGAAGAACTGTAAGAGAAAAACTCCAGCTGGTACATGCTGTCGGTGTTGAATTGACCTCTTGGTAAATGAGCCCTCAAGTGAATTGTGCTCTGACTTCCAGGTTAAGAATTCTCAGCTATTTGGTTAAGATGGGGAATTGATTATTAATGAGGTGAGATGTGCAGTTAAGAAGGTCGACCATCCTCATTACTGGGCAACTGGTAAATAGGTTACGGTTTCCACGTCTTATCACATTAAGCTGTAGTGCACATGAAGATCAGACTGCTGAGATGCTACGCCATGTTATTACCTACATTGTACTGGCATGGGTTAGAACATGATGTTAATGAGCTCGAGAGAGAGAGAGACAGAACCACTCCCTAAAAACAGCATTCTTTTATATTCTTCTGTCAGACCAGACGTGGCCTGGCACAGTTTCAGTTGAGAGGGAGTCAAGTTTAACATGCCAACTAAGTACAATTTCTTTCAATCCAGTCTACTCTATGCACTGCTCACCGTGCAATCTCCTCTACGTTGACATGAAACCGAATACAGAAGGGGTGACTGCATTGCGGAACACCACCACACAGTCTGCAACTATGACCCAACCTTTTGTTTTGCTTGTCAATTTGAATTCACAATCTTGCCCTCGGCACACCACACCCCAATCACATTTCCATCCAAGGCATGCTAAAGTGTAAAAACATTACAGCGTCCTAGACTCAGCGCTGAGTTCAACAACTTCAGACTGCAAACACTTTCCTACATTTCTCTTCCCTGATACCCCACATGACCACATCCAGTGTATGGCTTCCTTGCTTTATTTGGTAGAAGAGCTGACCCATATTCTGCCATTAACACTTACTCGGGAACCATATCACTTCTCTTTTTCCCCTTTGCCATTTTGTTGAGTTACATCTGTGATCGCTGTTCACTCTCAGCCTCTAACCTTAAACAGCTCTTCTCTTCCTTTGCATTTGCACCTCCCCACCTTTTCCCTACAGTATAAAACCCACTAAGTTTCCACCTTTCTCTTCAGTTCTGAAGAAGTGTTATATCAGACACCAAATGCTAACTTGGTTCCTCTCTCCAAAGAGCCCACTGTGTTCCTTGAGCACTTTCTGTTGTTCTGTTGCATGACCGTTGTCATTTGTTATTGTAGCTCTCTTCTGATGAAGGTCAAATGTAGTTTTGAATTATTTTCAGACCCCAATTGTTTGTCTTCAATGTTCTCGGCATCCTTCTCATCCTGCTGCAGAGCTGTGGCCTTATTCCCATTTGGAGAATAGAGTGATGTAACTTCATTAGGACAGAACAGGAACATGCCCACAATCAATGTTGAACTTCATGTCCCGAGCTTTGCCCAGTAGAAGCAATAGAATTGTACATTGACAAACCAGAAGCTTTGATGTATCCATCTGCATGCCTGGAAGTAAAATAGGAACCGATGCATCTGATGCCAAATGTGGTAAGAATTAGGAATTCAGGTAATAACCTGTCAGGTGAAACAAACAAAAGATCCAAACTGCATCTACTTTATCACGCAAGGTGCTGAAAGCGGTGGATATGGATTAGTGTCATGTCAAACATGCTTCAGAATCTGTCAGAAACAGGACTGGGCCTTCAGTAACGGGTCACCTATCAGTGATGGGATAGTATCTATCAGTGACGGGTCAGTATCTATCAGTGACAGATCAGTATCTTTCAGTGACGGGTCAGTATCTATCAGTCTAGGGTCAGTATCTATCAGTGATGGGTCAGTATCTATCAGAGATGGCTCACTAGCCTTGCCTACCACTCAGTCTGAATTAACATTACCCACACAGTCTCCGGCCAGTTCATCTCTTTAGCGAATTTCTCAAAAGAAATGAAAGAGGCTTCTACATGTTTTTCATCAAATTTTAGCAATGCTTTGACATATTTGTATGTACCCCTATCAGGGTGTTGGGTAGGATGAGTTTGCTTATCCTCACTTATATTTTGTACTTTTCCTTCTGCCATTGAAGTTTTTTTGCTTTGAGTTCCAACTTCACCTTTTCCAACTCGAACATTCTTTCTTCTCTCTCCCTTTCCCTTTCTAACTCCAATTGTCTTATTTGCAATTTATTCATTTTCTAACTCCATTGCACTTGCCTGTTTCTCTGGTAAATGATTCGCTAACTCCTTTACAATTTTGGCTTTCTTCTTATCCCTAGTTAAACCCAATTCCAGCCTATTTGCTAAGTCTAAAAGAATATCCTTCCTCTGTCGTTCTAAACATTCTTGGCAAATTTGGGAAGTATCTCAAACCCCAGAACCTCTTTAGCAATGTTAAGAACTACTAACAAACTGAACAATTCTCCCTTAACTATTATCTACTCCCAAATAAAACTAAATTCTAATTGTATGCTACTCCAATGGATATAAGTCCCACTCATATAAACCAAACTACTAAAAAAAAACTTAATCTCTTGGAAGTACAGCCAAAATAAGCCATCAGAATGTTCTTTGCCTTCTCTGCTGTCCTCTAGTTAGGAACACCTTCCTCCGTCAGGAATATTAGCTAATAGTCCTGTACTACTTTATTTAGATGGTGTTTACTCTGAGATCTTAGAGATTTCTGTGAGACCCAGTGATTTTCTCTTTCTTTAGAGCTGATGGCTGTTAAGAGCTGTTCTCTTAACAGATTGCAATCTGCTCTCACCCTGATTTTCAAATAGCCTCTTCTTTTATACCCTTGATGACCTATGAATTTCTTAAAATAGGATTGGTCTGAGTTTGTCAAAACTGTCAGATGTAAATTTAATTGGGTTTTGGTATCTAGGACCTGGTTTAAATTAATTGTCTAAATTCAAAAACCTGTTGTCTTGGTAAAAATGCTGCTTTGCCTGCTAACAGAACAGCCTTTTGATACAAATGTTTTAATTTAGGTGCTCTGTGGGGGCTCTTTTAACAGATTATAGGGCAAGGTGCACCTCTCTGGGTGTTACAGTTTTAGTTATTAGGCAGAAGTCAGCATCTGCTTTATAACAACCGCAGCCTATTCCATCCAATTGGTCTGGACTAGCCTTTAGCTGTTTAAACCGCACTTACCCACTCCAATTCCATTACCTTATGGAATAATGGAAGACAACTCTTGTATTGGAACTGGAACTGAGGGAAACCTGGTGAGGTGGATTAGGAAGTGGCTCAGGAATAGGACAGCGGTAGGAGGCTGTTTCAGTGACTGCAGACTGGTGTCCAACAGTTTACCACAAGGATCAGTACTGGGGTCCTTATTGTTTGTTACGTGTAGAAATGGTATGGATGAAAATAAGGGGGGATGTTAAGCAAATTTGCAGATGCCCCAAGACTGGTAGAGCAGTTAATAGTGCAGAAAATGGTTGTAGGTTACAGGAAGGTATAGATTGATAGACCAGCAGCAGATGATATTTAACCCTGATAAGTGCGAGGTGATGCACTTTGGAAGAAGAAACAAGATGTGGGAGTATTTAATGAATGGCAGGACACTTGGTAGGTTGGAGGAACAGAGGGATCTTGGCATAATTATTCACAGGTCCCTGAAGTTGGCAGAGCATGTGAATAAGATGGTCAAGAAGGCATATGGGACACTTGCTTTCATCAGTCATGGCATAGACTATAAGAGTGAGGAAGTAATGTTGGAGTGAGACAAGGCATTGGTCAGAGCACGTTTAGAATACCGTGTGCAGTTCTGGTCACCTTACTACAGGAAGGATGTGATGGCACTAGAGAGGGTACAGAGGAGGTCCACCAGGATGTTGCCTGGGATGGAGAAATTGAGCCATAAGGAGAGACTAGAGAAGCTTAAATTGTTTTCTTTAGAGCAGGGGGGGGACATGATTGAGGGGTATAAGATTATGGTGGGGGGGTATGGACAGGGTGAATAGAGAGCAGCTGTTCCTCTTGGTTGAGGGGTCAGTCACGAGGGGGGCATAGTTTTAGGGTAAGGGGCAGGAGATTCAGAAAGGATTTGAGAAAAGTCTTTTTCACTCAGCGGGTGGTGGGAATCTGGAATGCACTGCCTGGGAAGGTATTGGAGGCTGGGAAACTTACAAGCTTTAAAAAATATTTGGACGAGCACTTAAACAGTCATAGCATTCGAGGATATGGGACAAGTGCAGGAAATTGGGATTAGAGCGTTCTTAGTGGTGGTCAGACTTAGAAGGGCCGAAGGGGCTTTTCTACGCTGTGTGAATCGATGGTTCGGTCCATTCAGAGCAGTTGTGTTGGTCTTAGCTGGTCTCAGCGGGGGCTATCGACACCGGTCGCTGCTTCCCAAGTCAGGGCAGAGCGCCGTCCTGCCTGGCATCAGAGTGGGCGCTGAGGAAAGACGAAGAGCTGAGAGCAATCACGAGCCAGGATGGCAATGTCTCCCGAACAGCGCAGTAACCTGTGTGTGGCAGTAGCACTTCATGTCGGAGCAACCGCTCTTCCCAGAGTCAGACAGGGCTGGTGTGTGGAAAAAAAAAGACACAAGTTACAATAATAATCAGATGGACTGAGCTATCGAGTTCATTTTGGTGTTATCCCATGCAGACTGCTCGGCTTATTTGTTTTTTTATAAGAGACCCCAGGCTAAACCCTGCCTTAATTCCCACGGACCCAGAAGAAAAAAGAAGCAGGAGGATAAAGTGTCAGGTCGAATCGCTACGCGCAGGGAGTGCTCAATCTTTGAGCTCGTCCGTACCCAATGCCCACTCAACGCTGCCACAGGCAAGACCCTGCAGCTGCTCGCGGGGCAGAAACCTTCCGATGCCGCAGTTCAGGAGGGGGTGCCCCCTTCTGGAGCTGGTTTAACAACAATCTGCATTTATGTAGCACCTTGAAGGGACAGCATTGTCTCAAGGCCTCTCTCACAAGAGCTTCACCGCACCCCCCGAGGTGTGACCAGGGAGCTCGTGTCGGAGAGCTACGTTTCGAGGGCTGGGCAGGAAGGAGGAGAGAGGGGCAGAGATGTTCGCTGTGAGAATGGACTTGTCAGCTGAAAGGACAATGCCTAATAAGGCTGGGGGATTCCCGAGAGGTCAGAATTGGAGAGGGAGGACCGTGGAGCAGGTAAAGCTTACAGAGATAAGGTGGGGTGGGGGGTAGAGGGGTGAGGTGTGGTCAGGTCTGAAACAGGTCACTTCCAAGCCCAGCCAAACCAGAAATTCCTCCTTCTTGCAGTACCTACTCCTCATCAGTAGGGTCGCTCAGCATTTAAACACATGGAACTGAACATCATAGACCCACTTGGCCATGGGTATCAGTCCCAATTTCGCAAACGTGGCTAGTGGACAAAGTCATCCGCTCCCAGTTGTATGCATGGTCCCAGTCACTGTATCTTCACCCATTTCCCCTTTGAAGAATGGGTTGGGGAATGAGTAGATGTGAAACATGGTCACAGTCTTCTTCAATCATTGTATCCCTACAGTGTGGAAGCAGGCTATTCAGCCCATTGAGTCCACATCGACCCTCCAAAGACTCAAAAACTGCATCTTTGTTCTAAATGAGCAACCACCCCCTTTCCTTATTTTTAACGCATGACCCTTAGTTCTAGATTCTCCCACAAGAGGAAGCATCTTTTTCTCATCCACCTGATAAATTATGTTTCAAGTCACCTTATGGCTCTTCTAAACTCCAGAGGATACAGGCCTAGCCTTTCTTCGTAAAGCCATCTGCTCGTTCCAGGTATTATTCCAGTAAACATCCTCCTGTAAGTATGGTGACAAATGCTATATACAGTACTACAGATGTGGTCTCACTACTACCCAATATCATATGGGACAATATTACGGCTTAGAGAGGTATATTTTGTCCTGTGATTTTTTTTGAAAAAAAGTTTTAAGACAAAGGTACCAAGCTATCTATTTGAATTTAATAAACAGCTTTTGAGGCCTTTTTTTTAAAAGGTTGGAACAATAGAAGCAGCCTGAATGGGTGTGGTCAACCTCCCCCCCCCCCCACTGAGAGCCAGGAGTTTAGTTTTAGATTTTCAGTAGCAACTGCTGGGGTCCTGAAGCTGGGTTTGGAAGCTATTTTAACATTCTCTGTTACAGCTAAAAGCTGCAGGCTCTCCCTGCTACTCTGTCTCTCTCAGAGATTTCTCTTGATGTTTTTCCTCCTGGGCTGGGGACTTGCATGTGAGACAATCTATTTTACTGAACTTGCCTTTGCCAAGGGTGCGTTTATGGGATGTTACTGTACTGGAACAGTTACTGTTTAGTAGTTAAATAATCTATTATTCTGTGTAAGTTTTGCAATAAAGTTATGTTATTCCAATTTTTTCTTTCTTGCTGTCGTGTTTTGAGGGTTTTGGAAGAAGTGTTAAACTGAGCCACTATCTGCTCTGGTAGTGTATGACAGACCAGGTCCTGAGAGATTGAATGATGATCGCTCCAACTGTGTAAGCAATTTCCATGCCACTGCTTCTCTGATAGCCCTGCAGACTGCTAACAATGGTTTAACTCAATGACAACTTGTTAGCACATCACTGCCCTCACACAAAGCCTTACTACAGAGCAGCCCTCTGTCAGGCCAGTTTAACACACACAACCTGCTGAGTGTAGACTGAGAGAAGAGAAAAGAGACTTTAGTGAAAACACAAGGATCAAATCCTAATGCTTGACCTGACACCCAGCTACAGTTCCACCCCATCACTATCCTTTGAGAATCGAATCTCCTTTCAAGTTCTGGTTTTGTGAAGGAGCGGGAGATACAGAGAGAGAGAGAGATGGATGGATAAGGCCTGACATTTTGACTGAATGTCATCAATTTCAGAAGGAGCACTGATCATTTCATGGTGAAATTCAGTTAATGAAAACTCTGCAATTGAAATCATCAATCATCCCAGTGTACAACAGCCATGCTTTTATGACTGGCAGGTGAATCTGCTAAGCAGAACTGCGTTCAATTCTTGCATGTTAACCAGCTTAATTCTTAATGCTGAGATGTTAGATTCCATTGCTGCTTTCAAAGCTCGTTTATTTTAGGTGTACCTTGTCATTTGGTGAGTTTGCCTTTAAGGACTGAACGTGCTGCGTTCATCCAATTACTGCTGACAATTAGTGTGTACTGTGGGTTTGCAATTTGCACACACACACACACAAAATCAATTGTTTGCTGCATTGTCTGCCTCAGAATTTATTCTGCGCTTTTCTGTTGTGCTTAAACTAACCCACAGAGTTAATCAACTGCTGATTGATAACTAGCCCTTTATCAGTAACATAACAATTCACAGAGGCAGGGAATTGGATGGTCCCATTGATTTAGAGATGGCTGGGTTCCTTGGTCATAGAATCATACAACATGGAAAGATGCAATCCAGTGCATCGTGTTTGTACTGACTCATCAAATAACCAAAGCGATTTGTCTCAATCTCAGCTCTTTCCCATCTCCCATTTTCCCTTATCCTTTACCAGTATTTATCCAACCTTTCTTTTGAATTTGTTTCCGCAGCCCCTTGAATTGAATCTCTGGGCTGAATCTAGCAGGATAAAGGCTTTGCTAACTCGGTCAACATTTATTGCCCAGAGGGCAGCTAAGAGTCAACCACATTGCCGTGGGTCTGGAGTCACATGCAGACCAGACCAGGTAAGGACTGCAGGTTCCTTCCCGAAAGGTCGTGAGTGAACCAGATGGGTTTAATCCAACAATCAACAATGGATTCATGGTCATCATTACACTCAATTCCAGGGGTTTTGTTTTTATGGAATTCAAATTCCACTGTCTGCTGTGGCGAGATTCGGACCCATGTGCCCAGAATGTTTACCTGGGTCTCTGGATGAACAGTCCACTCGGCCATCCCCTCCCTGATATTCTGACTAAATCCGAGTTGTGTAGAGATTTTTCGGAGGGTTTTCCGTCCAGAGGCTTAGCAAGATTTCTCGCCGGGTCTTGCCACATTCGTGCAGGTAGGCACTAGGTGAGCAAGGGCTAAGAAAGCAAACAAGCAGCCCCGAGATGCAGCCTGGTTGAGCTGGGTGTCCATCCCTATCTGTAAAGCGCCCCACTGCATCCTCCGAATGTTCGTTGCTGGTGCAAACTAGTCTCTGCTTACAGACCGCTCTACCATTGCCAGGATAGTTGTGAGGAGTTGGCAGATATCGGTGTCCGTGGGTGAGGGCTGCATGTGGTGGGTGCCCACAGACTGTGGCCTGGCCTGTGGCTTTCGTTGCAAGCACCTTGAAGAATTGCTCAGATCCAGTGGTGAACCGGACCCACCGGGCACCCGCTCTGGTTTCCCCAGGCCAGTTTTTCCCCAATGATGGGATTGTTTACCGAGTGTGATGAGATACTTACGATGCATCAACAAGATGTCTAACAGGCATTAATCCCCGTCCGTTGCCATCTCACTGCTGCCCAGCGAAAATCTTGCCACTCCCCTCGTGAGAAAAAAAAAGGGTACGATGATCTTGACATTGAGATGGACCTAACCATCTCTTATAGCTCAAATCTGCCACAAACCTCCCCATAATCCTTCTGTATAGACCCCTATAGGATCCTGCCCTCAGGACTACACCATGTGTAAAACCAGCTCTCCTCATGGCTCCTCTGGTTCGCTTGCCAATGATTTAATATTGGGTACCTCCATCAGCAGAAATAGCTTCTCCCCATCTACTCTACCAGAGCCCATAAACTTTCTAAACACCTCATTTAATTCTCCTCTTCACTTTTTCTGCCCTAAGCAGAACAATTCTGTCCCTTCATATAACATGACAAGTTTGGGACAGAGGAATGGAGACCTGGAGAAAGCTTTGAAGATTTGGACTGCTTTCCATTTATTGAATGGATCACAGGGACAACGGGATGTCTCCTTGTGGAGATCCACGTATTGACCCCTTCCTTTTGGTGTCGCATGAAAAGCCGCGTGAGTTGCCCCAGAAATGTAACGGTGAGTTTAAATATCTTGCAACATTGCTGCAAAGAAAGAAAAGCCGCTGACTCTTTTATCATTTGGTACTTATCAGGATGATCACAAGAATGTCAAATTCAAATGGTTTGTGACTGGCCATCCAATAATAATAGGCGACTCTCTTCCTTCCTAATCAGCCTCTCCTCACTTCAGACTTTGACTGAATTGGCCAGTCATTCCTCAAACTCCTCACCTCTGTCTCCTGGGATTGTCCGCCACCAGCTGTCTAAGTCTGAACGTGGCCTCTTCTTGTCATGGTTTTCTCCCTGACCCCATCACCTTTCCTCCTGAGTGCTCTATCCTTAGCCCCCTCCCCACCCCCTCCACCTTGCTATTTCTCAGCTGCATGCTGACTCCTTGCGGGGGCACAGACTCGGGATTAGGGTCCACACATGCATCAACGACACCTACCTCCAGCTCATCATCATCAGTCATACTATGGCACCTAACAATGCCCACCTGAGAAGGTAGGTAAGTTTTCGCTTTAGCCCACCTCGCCGAAGAAAGCGCCTCCGACATTGCAGTACCCTCTCAGTGCTGCGTTGTGGGTTGGAAATCTGCTCTGGAGGGAAGCAGAAAAGGAGGAATCCTTGCTCGAGATATAACAAAGGCGACTTGTTTTTTTTTTCGTTCAGCCCAGCTGGTTGAGGCAATGGATCAAAAGGAACATGTCGGAGAGAAAAGGCCTTACCTGCACCGAGGAACACCCACAAGGTCACCACCCAGCCATTCCGACTGGAGGAGGGAGAGCGAGGGAAAACAAGATCAAATGTGGTGGTGACGCTTTCATAGTCAAATAGCTTATGGGCATTTGAGCGTAACTCTACCTGGTAAGGCAGTCTCAATCGAGGCTCAGCATCAGTGCAGGTGGATACCAGAGAGAAAAACCAACTCACAGCCTTCTCTCTTTTTAAATAAGGCCTACTCAGGGCCCACATTTGTAGGCTTTGCTGTTAGTCTCTGCAGTCCATGATGACAGATGGTTCCTCATCCTTGGCAGGTCCTCCCCACCCTGTCCTTTGCCACCCCGTGCCACTACCAGCGCCACTTCCGACAACTCACAGGAACAACTGGGCCTGCCGGAAAGGCTTGGGCCTGAAGCAGACCCAGGGCAGGGAGGGAGAGGAATTTCCTGTCTCTCTGTCATATACCCCCCTGAACTTGGAGAGGAAAAACTGGAGCAGAGATGGTAAAGAGCTGCTTTATTGGAATGGCACCCAGGGATGAGCGAGTTCAGATCTCTGAACGTGCTGGAGAAACTGGGAATTGTAGACCTTGGAGCAAGGAAGACTTATGGAGACTTAATCAAGGCATCCGAAATTTTGGCTGGGTTAATGAGGAGATGCTGTTTAACTGGTTGGAGGGGCAGCAACAGAGAGTGTAGAATTAAAGCAATTGGCAAACGAACTGGAGGTCACATGAGAGGTATTCATTTTATGTGGCACTTCGGCCCAATCTTAAATGCACTGGGAGTCGTAGAATTGTTATGTGAGGCCCTTTGGCCCGTCTTCTCTGCCACTGGCTCCATGAGTATTTTAACAAAGTGCCAATCTCCTGCTTTTCCCTTGTAACTCCCTACACTGTTGCTATCCAAATAATTGTCCAATGCCCTCTTGAATACCTCAGTTGAACACAGGGAGGTGGAGACAGCTTCAATAAAAAGGAATTGGATGAATATTAGTCTCAATAAAAAAGTTTTAAAAGTGGAAGGGTTTTGGATTAAGAGTGGGAAAGAGGGACCAATAGATCCCAGTGTGCCCATTATTCAAAGAATTAGCACGGGAACAATGGGTTGAATGGCCACCTTCCATTTTAAAACCGAGTTCGTAGGATGTGGGGGTGTCACTGACTAGATCCCCATTTATTGCTCATCCCTAATTGCCCTGGAGAAGGTGGTAGTGAGCAGCCTTTTCGAACCTCTGCAGTCCATGTGCTATAGGGTCACTCAAACTGTATGTGGGGAGGGAATTCCAGGATTTTAACCCAGTGACAGTGAAGGAAAGATGATATACTTCCTGGTGAGGATGGTGAGTAACCTGGAGGAGAACTTGCAGATGCATGGGAGCCCCATGCATCTTTGTGCTTCAAGATAGCAGCGGTAGTAGATTTGGAAGGTCCTGTCTAAGGAACCTTGGTGTGTTACTGCAAAAGTGATAATGCAAATAATGTATTGGAAAGGTAAAGCTCAGTAAACCCATGATTACAGCGTAAAGCAATTAATAAGGGATCTATTGATTGCCTTTTAAATGACTGGATTACCATAACTGAATCTTAGCCCATTTCAAAATTGAGTCTGCAAATCAGTCTTAATTAAAACACTCCAGTTGGATGACTGCCAATCCCCTATTGGGACCTGGCCCTGCAGATCTTTGCTATTGTATCTGTCTAACTCAACAGAAAGTGGCACCGGGCTCTGTCCTGATTAAAGTCTAACCCAGTTTGCTGGTCTGCCACACTAGAGGAGACCGAATGAATGGTTGATCGATTGGAATTTGAGACATCTACCACATCCCAGATCTCGGATATCTGCGTCGGACATTGTCATAGAGGCCTCCCAGTGTCCTGCTGTGGGTCTAATGGAAGGCTGATGGGAAAAGGCGCTGCTGAAGGTTTTGGCTAACAGATCCAACGCTTCTCCCATCCAGATGTTGTGAGTTGTTTCTTTTGTAACAGAACGTCGTATTTATCGTACCATAAAATCAAATGTGATTGGCTCCTTAACCTCAGAGACTTTGCTCTGTCCTCTTCAACTCAATTGTACAACAGTATGAGGCATGAGTGAGACTGTATCAGGAGTACTGTGTACAGTTCTGGCCCCCTTACTTTGAGGGGAGTTGTAGTCGAACCAGAGAATGTTCGCTACGTTGATTCCAAAGATGCAAGGCTTGTCTTAGGAGGAGAGTGTTTAGGCCCAAACACTCTGGAGTTTAGAAGAATGAGGGAAGATCTGATTGAGGTCCATAAGATGCTACAAGGGATTGACAAACTAGATGTGGAGAGCATGATTCCTCATGTGGGGCAATCTGGAATGAAAGGTCACAGTTTTAGACTAAGGGGTGGCAGGTTTAAAAGAAGAATTTGCCCCTCTCAGAGGGTGATGAATGTGTGAAATTCACGATCTCAGAGTGCAGTGGACCCCAGGACACTGAACAAATTTAATGTGGAGAGAGGGACAGATTTTTAGTTAGCAGTGGGCGGAAGGGCAATGGGTTCAGGCAGGGAAGTGGAGTTGAAACTGAGATGAGATCAGCCATGATTGCATTGAAAGGTAGAGCAGGCTCAAGGGGCTGAATGGCCTTTTCCTGCTCCTAGTTCTTATGTTCTTGTGGTCTTCTGAGAGTTGGATCAGTTATCATCAATTCCACTCAATGTCCCTACTCACTGGAGGACACGTCCTGTAGGGAATACCATATCCCTGAAGCTAACCAGACTTTTCACTCCATTCTCTTGTCTCAGTCGCTTGGGCAAAACCTGAAGATGCCTCTCGCTCTTCTAGAGATCTGTCTATGCCACTTTACACCAGACACTTCAAATGGGGTTAGAGTGGGCCACATTTCAGCCTCTTTTGATCTCTGCTGTACCCAAACCAATTACGGAAAGCAAAATGGGGAGAGTGAAGCAAAGCTTGGATGAAGAGAGAGAGAGAGTGAAAGAAAAGGCCAGAGTATTTTTAAATTGCCAATAAGTAAGCTATGAAGGAGTAATACATCAACACATTTAAAGGAGCGTTTTCGGACCCAGAGAGGCTATTCAGAAGTAAATAAGACTTCTAGCACTCTTGAAAGAGTGTGCGCACTGAAATGGACTGACTGGTGAGTTTAACTGTAGCTGTGGGATCAATACAGGAAAGTTGTGAGGTTCAGCACTTTTAAACACTGAGCCAGACATTTGGAAAGAGCTGGGAATCTCAGGCAGTAACTTCCAGATTTTCATAACTAACTGCACATGCACCGTTGTTCAAATTCACTCCCCAATTTAGTCATTAGGCTAAACATTTTTCTGAGACAAAACGTGACCCAACAATTAAATAACCTTTTATCTGAACGGTGTTTGTGAGGAGTATCTATTAGCCCAGACACTGGTTAGAACTTATATTCACACAAAGCATCATAGGCACCTTGATAGTAATGCAATATTCAACCACAGGTGTTTAAGGGCATGTGCATCTTTATTCTGAATACACTTCATCACTTTATTTTTTTTACAAAGTGTGTGAATCCCACCATCAACTGTGAGAGACAATCGGAGTCAATCAGGTTTCCCAAATTAATCTAGTCCCACTTGCCTGCATTTGTCCTATATCCCTCTAAACCTTTCCTATTCGTGTACCCATCCAAATATTGTAATGGTACCTGCATCGAACACTTCCTCTGGCAGTTGGTTCCATATATGCACCACCCTCTGTGTGGAAACGTTGCCCGTCAGGTCCATTTCAAATCTTTCCCCTCTCACTTTAAACTTTAAGTTTGGACTACCCTACCCTAGGGAAAAGACCTTGGCTATTCACTTTATCTGGTTTTATAAACTCCTCTAGTTTCCTTTGCCTTTGCCCCTCTCAGGGGTGATCATTGTTTGGTGGAGAGTTGTTCTAGTCTCCAATTCCTCTTACTTTTCCAATGTAAAAGCTCTCAGCCAAGTAGCCCAGCTTCGAAACATTCCCAGAGCAGGTTCATTTCAGGCGAGGAGATTGATGACAGCTTTGGAACCAATTTGTTTATCAAACAGCTTATGATTTGATTCGATTTATTGTTGTCACAGTGAAAAGTTTTGTTTTGCGAGCAGTACAGGCAGATCACAACATACAAGGACAAATAGATCATAGAGTGATTAGACAGAGCAAGGCATATAAAGTCAACATTAGATTTGAAATTAGAGAGCCCAATCAGAAGTCTAATAACAGCAGGGAACAAGCTGTTTTTGAACTTGTTGGAACATAAGTTTCCATATCTTCTGTCTGACAGAAGAGGTTGGAAGAGGGTATAACCATGGTGGGCGGGGTCTTTGAGATGTTGGCTGCCTTTCCGAGGCAATGAGAAGTGTAAATGGAGTCAACGGATGGGAGATAGTAGGAACTGCAGATGCTGGAGAATCTGAGACAACAAGGTGTAGAGCTGGATGAAGACAGCAGGCCAAGCAGC
>NC_063341.1:4175702-4203450 GCF_021869965.1 Rhincodon typus
GTGTGTGTGTGTGTGAGAGTGTGTGTGTGTCTGTGTGTGTGTGTGTCAGTGTCGGCTCATGCTCATGGACAGTACCTAGCTGCTCCACAATCATAAGATGCGCAAACTCCCACGCGCTCAATCCAGCAGGATTCCCGGTGACCTCGTTGAAGAAAGCTGTTTCCAGAGCACCGCCAGTGAACTGTCATCGAAAGCTTCTCTGAGCTGGCTGGAGCCCCTGTTATAATCTCATAACACAGAGAGGTTTGGGGCGGCGGGGGGGGGGGGGGTGGAGTTGGGCGCAGAATCTGAAAGCGAAGAAACTCAGCCAATGCTTGTGGGTCTGCTTTGCCACAAATTCCCCCCAGGATCCTTCGGAAGCAGAGGGTAAAAGTTCAGACCAATTTCCTTTGGTGTCTGAGGTTTCCGGGAATGTTTATTTGAACCCTGTCCCTGTCCCGATATCCCTCGTGATTCATTTCCTGTGTAACATGAATGGGATCTGGAGGTGGGAACATTCTTGACGTTACAGTAAATTCTGACAGCTTGCTGATTAGGAACAGGCTTGACTTGACCTCAACCCAGCGCAGTCGGCTCTAGGTGCATTGCCTCACCCCTTTCTTCCAAGTGTCGCATTCAGGGTATCAGCAGGTCATGTCTGCAGCTGGTATCTCGCTCCGTCCTCGGGGAATTCGGTGCTCAGCTTGGTCAGTTAAGGGCTTGCCGAGACCCTTGACAAAACTCTTCCCTGTCCAGTCTCACTGCTTGGTTTATATAACAGGCATCAACCCTTGAGGTGGTAAGGCAAGGCCTCCAGGACCCGCCACCGAACGGTACAACTCCCAATGTCATACTCTCTCATCAGAGAGAGCGATGGCTGGTGATGTTTTAACCGAGGGTCGCCATGCCTCAAGCGAGGGGGACAGGCTGGAAAGAAGAGACAGTCGTGGTAACCCCAAGCAGTACGGGAATCGAACCCACACTGCGGGCGTCACCCTGTACTGCAAACCAGCCAACTGATCCCATCACAAATGATAGGGCTTGCTGATTCCTTGAAAAACAGAGCAGCTCAGGTGTTGGCACCTACCTAGTGAGGACTGTAAGACCAGCGCAGGACTACGATCTGACCCGCAGGCACCGTCAATACACAACATGCTCCCCCTCCCACCTTCCTTCAGAGAGCGCTGACGCACCCAGCAGTGAATGGAGGCTTCCAAAACCTCCAAGGGAACAGAAGTCAGACTTGCGAATGATACACACGGGCCTCGCTCCAAATGATGGTCCCTTCAGTGCATTACAAGTCTGACTTTTCTTAATGGCTTTTTCCTTTTGGGAAATCAGCGGAACCTCACAGCCTGACAGTAAACACCCACTTAACGGATCTCCAAACAACACACCACCCAACTTATCCTACTCTACCATCTCCTAGCCCGGCATCATCATCCATCTGATCACTAAAATTAGAATTAGGTTTTATTGTCACGTGTACTCAAGTACAGAGATAATGGAGTGCAATGAAAAGCGCGCAAAGTCCGGCACCATCTTAGTTACAAAGAAACCTAGGTACAAAATCGTAGGTATAAATTAGAAAAATGAAAAAAAAAATAAAATCAGCATTACATGTCTTCTAAAGCAGGGAGTTCATACCGGGTTTCACCTCAAGGCCAGGAGTCTGCTTTGGGCTTGAGACTGGGAGCCCACCAGGTCTGTTCTGGCTCAACTGTCCACCACCAATGCTGTCCGAGGGATGGAGTTAAGTAGAGAGAAAAAGAAGAAAGAAGAAACAAAAAGCAAAACAGAGGAAAAGGAAGAAAAGAAATGTATGGAGCGGATGAGCTCTGGCTTGGGAGCCTCTT
This sequence comes from Rhincodon typus, assembly GCF_021869965.1. Taxonomy (NCBI): domain Eukaryota; kingdom Metazoa; phylum Chordata; class Chondrichthyes; order Orectolobiformes; family Rhincodontidae; genus Rhincodon; species Rhincodon typus. The sequence goes on from NC_063341.1 coordinate 4,177,538, forward strand.
CTGCTGCCATCTTGACGCATTGATTATGTCGGACCCTAGAACTGAAGCTGGCAGAATGAGTTTAAATTTTGTTTTCTTTGTTTACCATGGAGGTAAGTTGCAGAACATATTCACAAGGGGCTGCCAGCATACTTTCAACAAAAGAGTGTAAATGTTCATTGCACTTGCAAAAGGACGAACTGTATCACACTATAAAAGAACTTAGAATTATCTCACTGCAAACATCAGGAAGAATGAATCAAACAAAATACTGCGGATTCTGGAAATCTGAATCAAAAACAGACATTGCCAGAGGAACTTAGCTGGTCTGGCAGCATTCTGTGGAGAGAGGAATCACGTTAATCTTTCAAGTCTGAAGACTTTTCTTCAGAGAGATACAAGAAAAATAATTGGATTCAAAGCATTAAATCTGTTTCTCTCTCCACAGATGCTGACAGATCTGCAGAATTTCTCCAGCACTTTCTATTTCTGTAGGAATAAAGATTCATCTCTTTTACCTGACAGACACTCAAACCTCAGTGAGAGTGGTTCCTATTACAGACCAAAGCTTCTCATTGAACACACTTGTAACTGAGTTTCCTTTTATCAAGTTTCTGTACAATCACTTGATGCTATTTTCTTTAGTTAATGTACCTCTCTGAGATCCTTTATGCAAGCTGCTAACTTAGCTCACTCATTACATATAATAGGTCTCCTAAACTCATAAGTTCAATGGTCTATAGGACATCTTTCTCTTTGACTCCTCTATAGCCTGCTGCTGCTGGAGCTTACTTCCTGCATTTCTAACTTTCTCAGGACATTACCACCCGCCCCCTTACAAGAGACTGCTAAGAGACTGTCATTGCCAGTATCTCTGCTATTAGAAATCTCTTCCCTTAGCATTTTCAGCCTTCTGGCCTTCCTTCTTGGTCTGCCTCCTCCTCTCTCTCCCTCTCTCCCTTAGTCGTAAACTCAACTTGACACCTAAACAATTATCTTACCCAATGATTTGCTGGTCTTTTCGCTACGATCACATGACGGGTAAAGTGCTGTTTTGAGTTCACTGTTCAAAAATGACTTTCTGACCTTTCAAGACAAGGTCAAACCTTCACAGAACAGAACGGAATTCTCGTCAGACACTTCATTGTCCAGCCCAGTCAGATTTCCATAATGAAGTTGATCGAAGATCTCCGATAGGATAGTTATAGGCAGAGACTATTTCCTTCCACAAGGTTAGGGGAGGGGTTGGAGGATAGTGTCGAGAACAAGCGAGTATAACCTGAAAATCAACCCACGGCTTTGAGGCATGATGCTAGAGAGAATTTCTTCACAAAAAGGCGATTGGAAATCTGGAACTCTCTCCCCCAAAAAGTTGTTGACACTGGGAGTAGGGGGAGTCAATTAGAAATGTCAGAAAGGAGTTGCTTTCCTCTGTAGAATATCCCTGCTATTCCTATCAAACACAGGCCAGCATTCACCACAGTCATTTATCCCAGACTCCCTTTATAAATGCATCGCCTGGATCATCAGAACCAGAACAATGGTTCTTTTACCATCAGAGTGACTTTCTGGGTAATCACTATGACAGTACTTTACTGAGGAATAAAAAGTTTAATTAATCGCACACAGTCACAGGGAAATAAACGCAATTTTGAATTACAGAAAAATCGACACTTAATCATGAACAGCTTCCTTTTATTTCTGTGTAAATTTACAAATCCTTTGTGTGCCTGAAGTAAAGGTTTGGTTGTAAAGGTCTGGTTACATTGCACAGGAATACGTATAAAATGTCTTCATGAACCATGATGATTAAGTTTTACAACAGTTCAGAGGGATTCATGAAATTCCAAACACCAAGCCAACTCTCTGCTTATATGGTCCTTCATGGTTTAATAGGGTTTGCCATTTTCTAGGGACACACAGTAACACATCTTCATCCTGTCTGCTACTGTCTCTGTGCCATTCACAATCCATCCAGAGTGGAGAGAAGAGGCAAACAGGCTCAAGTCCATGTCAATTCTCACTCCTGATTGTGTATGGGCTTGTGCGTGTGTGTGCGTGTGCGTACCTATGTATTGTGAGTGTGAGTGAGTGTGTATCCGTGCATTGGGAGCGTGTGTGTGTGTGTGTGTGTGTGTGAGAGAGAGAGTGAGTGTCAGAGTGTGTGTGAATATATGTTTGTGTGTGTAGGTGTGCATATATATGTGAGTCTGTGTGTTAGTGTGAGCCTGTGAGCATGTCTCTGTGTGTGTGTGTGTGTGTGTGTGTGTGTGTGCGCACATGCGCGCGCATGTGACCATGTCAGTGTCTATGTGTGTGTGTTGTTGTGTGTGTGTCTGAATATCTGGTGAATATGTGCCTGGTGTCTACATGGAATGTGCATGTACATGGTGTGTGTGAGTATAGGGTTGGTTGTGTGTGCCTTCCTGCTTGTGTTTGGTGCCTGTGACTGTATGTATCTGTGTGTGTGTGTGTGTGTGTGTGTGTGTGTGTGTGTGAATGTGTATATGTGTGTGTGTCTGTCTGTGTTGTTTGTGTCTGTGTGTGTGTGTGTGTCTGTCTGTGTGACTGTGTATAGTTTGTGTGCTGCATTACAGGCACTGTATGTGTTTGGAGATGATGCATTGTGTTTGTGTGGGCAATATTGTAACGGTTGGCCGCACACTATGTTTGATTGAAGGCTGATACTGAGACAAACACCAGGCCACACCTTCCTAGATTAGCATCACTTCTACCAGCAACCTACAGATCAATGGGCAGTGTCTATCACCCAGTACCCCACAGTATTCCATCACCGTGTCAGAGGCTTGTGCATGCTATGGTTGTGAAAGGTCAGAGACTGAGCAAGGATGTGCCTCAACAGTGAGAGGTGAGCAGGACAATGAGCAATCTGAGGTATCTGCAGCACTGCTCATCTGAGCCAGTAGGAGGCAACATTGGAGTGGGATTCCTTCTCTACCCTGCAAGTACCAAGATCAGTTGTAGCTGACTGCCCAACAGCACAATCTGACTCACCAGAAATCAAACACTGAATCTGGCACCTTTCTGGGATCTGTTGGGCTCAGGATCAATTTGTGTGTGCTGGGGGCAGGGTGTGGTGCGCATGTGAGAAAGAGCACCAAAGATTCCAAAAAATGATGTGTCCACCCGATGAAATTCCAACACAGCTTATCAAACGATGGAGGCAACATGCAATAGCGCCAAGAGATCTCCCAACTGACAGGTCAGGTTAAAGCTCTGCAGTCCTGCCACATCCATCTGTGAACAGCTGAACAACTAACAGTGAATGAGCTTCCCCATCCATCCTCAACGAGGGGGCAGCCAGGAACCTCAGCGCTAAAGACGAGTGGGTAAACCATTTTGACTTCCTCCTAAGGTTTCAGCATGACACTCAGCCTTTTTGGTTCACTCCATCTCAAGAACTGGTTAGAGGCACCGGACCCTGAAAAGTCTATAGGACTGAAGACTTGTTCTCCAGAACTTGCCGCTCCCCCTAGCCAAGCTGTTCCAGTATGGTTACAATATTGGCATCCACCTGTCAATGTGGAAAATTGCCCAGGAATGTCCGGTACACCAAAAACAGGGCAACACAGTCAGCAGCATCTGGCAGCATCTGTGGAGACAGAAATGGAAGTAACATTGATTGATTGATTGACCAATTTATTGTCACGTGTCCCAAAGTACAGTGAAAAGCTTTGTTTATGAGCGGTACAGGCAGATCATAGTAAGCAAAGGGTGTACAAATCAAAAAGACTTAGGCAGAGGCGTACAGGTTACGTTGCACAGGGCATGCATTAGGCAAGATCAGCGTTAGCAGGATCAGCATTATATGAGGTTACAGAGTCCATTCATCTGCTTAATAACAGCTGGGAAGAAGCTGTTCCTGAACCTGCTGGTGCATGTTTTCAGGCTTCTGTGCCTTCTGCCTGATGTAAGAGGTTGTAGGAGAGCATTACCGGGGTGCGATGGTCTTTGATGATGTTGGCCGCCTTTCCACAGCAACGAGCCGTGTAAATGGAGTCCATGGATGGAAGGTTGGCTTCCGTGATGGTCTGGGCTGTGCACACCAACTTCTGTAGTTTCTTACGGTCGTGGGCAGAGCAGTTGCCAGACCAGGCCATTATGCACCTGGACAGAATGCTTTCAATGGTGCATCTGTAGAAGTTGGTGAGGGACCTTATGGACATGCTAAATTTCCTGAGCTGTTTGAGGAAGAAGAGGTGTTGTTGTGCCTTCTTGACTCGCATCTACGTGGAAAGTCCAGGACAGGTTATCGGTTATTGCCACTCTGAGGAACTTGATGCTCTTCACCATCTCAACCTCAGTTCTGTTGATGTAGATGGGGTCGTGTTCTCCTCCTTTCTTTCTGAAGTCGATGATCAGTTCTTTAGTTTTGCGGACGTTGAGAGACAGATTGTTTTCATTGCACCGCGTCACCAAACCCTCTATCCCCCTTCTGTATTTTGACTCGTCGTTGTCAGATATCTGTCCTGCTACAGTGTTATTGTCAGCGAACTTGCAGATGGCATTTGTTCAGAATTTGGCAACACAGTCGTAGGTGTACAGGGAGTACAGTAGGGGGTTGAGGACATATACTTGAGAGGGCTCCAGTGTTGAGTGTTATTGTGGAGAAGGTGCAGTTCCCTATCCTCACTGATTGCAGTCTGTGGGTCAGAAAGCTGAGGGTTCAGTTGCAGAGGATGGAGCTGAGACCAAGGTCACAGAGTTTTGAGATCAGTCTGGAGGGGATAATGGTGTTGAAGGATAATGGTGTTTCAAGTCCAGCATAATCTTCTGCAGGACTCTGGCCAATTGCTGCCCCATCAGTCTGCTCTCAGCCATCAGAAGCGAGAGCACAATGTTCAGCACCATTCATAACCCTCTTCAGATACTGAAGCAGTGCCCACTTCCATGTAGAAGCACTTGGATAGCATTCAAGCCGGCATCATAGACAACAAGCACAATTTATACAACTACCGGGCAATGAATATCTCCAGCAAAGATTGAATCTAACTGTGACCTATTGACATTCAGTGGTCTCACCATTACTGAATTTCCCATTATCAACATCCTAAGGATTATCATTGACCAGTAATTGAACTGGAGCAACTGTATAAACACTGTGAGTCCATGTGCAGTTCAGAGTCTAGGAATCCTGCAGAAAGTGACTCACCTCCTGTTTCCCAAAGCCTGACCATCATCTACAAGGTACAATTCAGGAAAGTGATAGAGTGTGCCTACATGAGTGTAGAGCCAACTAAACTCAAGAAGCTCAACACCGTTCAATAAAAAGCAGGCATCCACCACCTTCCGCATTCACTCTCTCCACCATCTATAACGTACTGTGCGGCCTCACTAAGCATGTTGTCCAACAGCACATCCAAACCCTGCAGCTCTTCCTCCCGCAAGAACAAGGGCAGCAGGCACATAAGAACACCACCACCTTCAGGTTCCCCTCTAAGCCGCTGACAATCCTGACTTGGAAATATATTGCCGTTCCTTCGCTGTCACTGGGTCAAAATCTTGTAACACTCGCCCTGAACAGGGCTGTAGTGCAGTGGTTGAAGAAGGCAGCTTACCTCCTCCAGAACAGGTAGGGATGGACAATAAATGCTGGCTCAGCTAGTGATGCCCAGACTCATGACCGAGTGAGGAAAAAAAGGAAATGGTGGCGATATGGTCACATCCTTAGCCCAAAGCCAGAAATTTGAATGGGATCATTATCAAATATGGCTCTGGTTACCCCAGCTCCCCCCGCCCAGAAAAAAAAACTATAGAAATGTGAACTGGAATAGAAGACAAATTTGAGCAGTTCCTGGTCAAAGCTGATAGATTGCTGAGGACGAAGAGAATTGAGGAACTAAGGGTGGTTGAGTAGAGTTGAAGTAGAGCCGTGATCTGATTGATAGAACAGGTTTGAGGGGCCAATGGTTTTACTCTTGTAAATAGTAAATGAGTGTGTACATAGAAGAGGAGGAGGCGCATTATAAACTAATCTTTTGATAGGTTATTGTAGATAGATGATTTTAATGCTGCCCGGCACTGATGATAACTTAATCCAGTTGGTATTAATTATTACCTTATTATAATAAATAATTTTCTAAATGTTATAATAACTATTATTAATAATTGTCTGGCAGAACACTCCTACTCGACTCCATTTTCTGGTGAATTGCATCAGACAACTCAAAGCTAAGGGAATCTCAAAGGGCCTTAAAAATTGGATCGATACTTCAAATAGTCAGCACACTTACTAATATCAGTATTAATATGAATTGTCCTAATATCTGTCAACAGACCCTTAATCCCCACAGCTCTTGTGGAGAATAAACAACGAAAAGAGATCCTTGATCTGTTGACATCAAGAACCTCATACGCTCTGAGCTGTGTTATGCATTATAAATCTCCGTTGCTCTGAGGCTTGTCTCTGAGGAGATGTGGTGCAGAGTAGCACACTTGCAAACGCCACGGCCTACTCATCCCCTGATGTTGCGCCGGAGAACCTCGGATGCTGGACACCATCTCAACAGCCTGCCCCGACCCTGGGGATCAGTTACAACCTGCACCATCTCTGGGAGGAGGCCTCTGAACTCAGAGGCCTCTCGGAGATCTGTGCTATGTCCAGTTCCCCGAGGCCAGATTCCTGTTCGGAGAGGCTTGGAAGGCTGGCGCCCCCTGCTGGACAGGTGGGTAAGAGGACAGGGAGCACCATCCTTCAGGCCAAACCGAGGATGATGAGGCCAAAGTACAGTGACCCATTGGAGTGGAGGGAAAACCCCTCGCTGGTAACCCGTCCTCAATTCAGATCATCGCCGACTGCACTATTTGATCGAAGGAGTGATTTAAAAGAGGGTAGTGAGAGAGAGAAGTTTAGACATGGAATTACAGATGGATTCGAGGTGCTATTGCCAACTGGTGGAGCAATTAAAGTCTGGATGTTTAATGAGGCAGACTTAGAGAGGAGCACAGATATCTTAGAGAGTTGTAGGGCTGGGGGAAGTTAGATGGAGAAAGGGAGGGCCAAGGCGGTGAGCACAAGTCTCATTGGGAAATGGGATGTGCTGTGAGTTTAGACATACATAGCAGAGTTTCAGGTCAGAAGGAGAATGCGAGTGAAACCAGCCAGCATAATCAACGCTAGAGGCAACAAAGCCACAAATGAGGGCTTCAGCAGAAGAAAGGCTGGTTGACATCACTGAAGTGCAAATTAAAAAAAAAACCTTAGCGATGGCTTGAACTTGTGATTCAAAGCTCTTGTTGGGGTCAAGGGTGTCGGCAAGGGTCCGGTTCAAGCTCAGCCTCTAAATAACCCAAGACACTGTCTTCAGTCTACTCAGGATTCAATTGGAGGTCATGCTGGCTAAGCGAGTTGCCTGTCATCCGAGTCTGAGAATCTCAGGACGAAGGGAGGGTTCAGAGAGCTGGTGGGAAGGCATGCATGTCGTCGATGTGCACGTGAAATCGAATTTTACAGTGGAATCCAAACCGAGCCTTGGCAAACATGCTGTTGCTGTGAACGTGATAGCTCTGCCAACCACCCCAATGATCTCGTGGCCCTTCTGCCAGTTGCATCCCACTCGACCTCTCGCTGTCAATCGCTCGAGTCTTTCTCTGCACTAACATCCACGCCCATCAGATGACTCCGCGGCTCCACTTGCCTGTCTGCCTGGCGTCTCTTGGTGGCTCTTGTTTTCTGCCCTTGGGCTGCAAGATGTGTCCTTGGCCAGGCACAGCCCAGATGGAGTCTTCACCAACCATGTGGCTTTCAGAGTTCACTATTGCCCCCTGGGTGCCCTCCGGTGGCCCTCCTGGTTTATGTAGGGTGGGGGAACAAAGGGGTGCGTAGGTGGCCAGTTGATTCCATTCCTCTCAGCCTAGAGCAGATCAGACAGTTCCCCGTGGACCTGGAGATGAGTTTTAGGAGTTGGGTTGGAATTAAGTTGGGGAGGAGGAGTTGGAGATCATGGACCAGGTAAGTTCCGAGATGGTGTGAGTGGAGACGGTGAAATGTATCATTTCAGGGGTTCTCATAAGCATAACCATTTACGTCTCTAATCAAAGATTCCCATGTAACTAACAATAGAGTTTCTTCCCGCTCTATGCCTCTCTTCCTTCTGAGCTACATCAGGGTGATTGGAATGTTTATGATCACTATTACCTGTGTCGCCGTCATCAACGCACAGTCTATTTGGACAACATTCAGATGCAGGCATTCCCTGGCACTGCCTTGATCCACACCTCAGCAGTCACTCACTCCTGTCCCTCTGAGTCACTCTCTTTCTGCAAAACGACAGGGTCCATAAACTGGAGGTGGAGCAAAACTCGCGTCTGCAGTTTCCTTTCGACCGCATCACCCGACGTTCCAGAAATGCATTGGCCCTGCTGTATAAATAACACCCAGCGTGACGTTGCTCTGATGGATTAGCCCCTGGGGCGAAGGACTCGATCTCCCTTTTCAAAGCCCACCTTGCTCTGCTGCACTTGGTCTTGGTTCACTCGCCTCTTGCATCCTTTCACTTATCTGGACACTGCTTAATGCTCTGCATAATTCCAGGGTTGTGCCTGACCTTTCCCTGATTTAATCAGACAAAACCATACAATTAACGCCTAGCAGCCTGGCATTCGGTCAAAGACTTCAGTTGTCTAGTCATGGATATGTGTCTGGCTCCCTAATGAACTGAAGGTGTGGTACTAAATACAATTCTTGACAACTTTCCAGTAGCTATGCATTCCAACATCTGCATATCCCAGCGTCAACGCATTCTGGCTTCTATATAGTCCACACAGAGAACTGGAGCGATTCCGAGAGGGGAGTTTAGACCTTGCTGGAGTGACTGAAATCAGGGGATGCACAAGTGGCCATATCCCAGAAGGATGAGGCAGTGAATGAGTTAATTGGGTTCACGCCTCATAGTGAAGAAGTGGACTGAGGTGCAAGAGGGGGGAGAAAAAAAGTTGATCATTTTACGTCCAGATCAAAACGTGCGAGCACATCTGTCGCAGGATTCGCAGGACTGAACTTGCAAAGGCCTCCTGACAAGCTGTGGTACAATACATTTGGAAATGCATTGAGCCAGTGCGGAAATAGAATGAAGTTTAAAGCTAACCAAAGTCAGAAACAAGACGGGAATGGGCACAGAGACTGCAGGAGTGGTCTGGTGGAGCCCGGCGATTACTAACTCCTCATTCAGTTCCACTCAAGCTCCCTCACTGCGCGCATCAATAAAATGATATGGTCGCTGCCTACAAATAGCGTGACATGCAGAGCACAAGTTGTAACTCTTGCTTCTGAGCCAGTGGGTCACAGGTTCCAAGTTCCTCCTCACAAGTACTCTCAGCTTGCCAAGCACATCCCAGATGGGAAATGGGTGCACGCCTAAGGCCTAAAGAGCTTCAGTAATGAAGGCAAAGCAAATACTTTGAGCAAAGAGGCCATCGGATAACTTGGCAAACTGAACTACTTGCCATGGATACCAACAAAGATGGTCTGGCCTAGCTAAATGGACCTATCACGTATTGCTCTTTTCACAGGGTCATTCAGCATCATCAGAGCTGTTCAGGTCTTGTGTCTCCTATTTTGAGTCTGTCAGGCATTTATGATATTAGTTAACCAGTTAATGCCTGATATTGAGGCTGTTTGCCTTGTGTATCACCACAGGTTACACTCGATAACACACTGTAATAGGGCCCTCCTCCCACATTTCATGATATCTTATCCAGTACCTCACACAACCCTAGAATTTAGTTCTTTTTGTTTTGTCTTTCATAACAGATCTTTCGTAGATCTATGACTAGGCCAAGTAGAGACCCACATAGGCTGTAAATTGCTTTGGGACATCCTAAAGTTGCTATATAAATACAGGTTTCTTTTGTCTTTTATGTTATTGTTATTGGATTGTTGTTATTCACCCACTGATGAGAAAGTCCCTCAGGTCTAGTACCATATCCTGCCCTCAGTGTTAATTTTGTCCAATAGTGTGGTGGTTTACTGAGACATCGAGAGGCCTCCTTTGCCAATGAGGCCTGTAGCTGAAGTTAGAAATGGAGAGGGGATGTCAGGAAGGTTGGGGGGTGGGGGTGGGGTGCAGAGACACTGGCAGACAACAGTCTTTGACAGAAGTTCGGAAGAGCAACAGCGCCCCCCAACTGAGAGATCTCAGAATGGCAGGCACACAGGAGCATTGAACTGACGTCAAAGTCACACAGGATTGGGCACTTAGGACAGAGGTGGGAGAATGTTCTTCTCTCAAAGGGGCTGTGAATCTTTGGAAATCTCTACCGCAGAGAGGTGTGGATTGGGGGTACAGTCAAGACCCAGGGGTAGAGACATTTAGGATGTGGGGGAAATTAAGGTCAATGGGAGAAATGTGGAACTGAGGTGCAAAATCAGCCACGATCTTACTGAATGGCGGAGCAGGTTAGAGGGGCTGAATGACCTTATCTTGCTCCCACTTATGATCTTATGTTCAATGGAATCTTTTTGCCACCTTAAAGAAAGAATCACTAAGGGCCCGCAGGGAGCATTTGAGGCATTTGGTCACTTCCTGGGACTGCGCGGATTGGATCAACTGTGTGCTGGTTCATGATAGGGGACCTGGACGTCCTGTTGGAGAATGGCTAACCCGGCCACCCCATTTCCCTGGCGCTCCACCAAGCACGTCTGCGGGGCAACCCTCGATGGATGCCAGAGAGTGCAACGTCGGTGAGCGTGGGATCTTGCTGTGCGTGATTCAGCCACAGCACTTACCCATCTGGCCACACCGGGCAGAAAGCTGCGATGAAAAAATGCTTTGTTCCCTTCACAGAAGCGGTCGTTTGCAGAAAGGTGCGACAGTCATAGGGGAGTGATATACACGGTCGGATCTAACAGGAACAGGTCCCCCATTCCAGAGAGCGACGGGATAAGCACAAGGTAAGGGGATATTGTACTGTCTGTCAGCGGGCTATGTGGCAGAGCTCGAGGGGAGCTGCCTTTTCCTGAATTTGAAATCAGCACAGGCAACGGCAAGAGCATTTAAATGAAGCAGGGAGGTTCCATTGTCCGCAATCTGGCTGCTTTAATAAAGAGAGAATGTGTAAGGCCATATCGGGGCCAGGGACCAGGACTGCACAGAGAAGCAATAAAAAACACGGCTTTGAGGAATGACAGATTGACATTTCAGCTAAACCCAGTACATACATAAACCCCTCTCAGTGCAGATTATGGCATCTTAATAAGGTGTCTTGCCTGACAGACAGTAACTTGTGCTGTTCACTTGGTGAGGGGGTTGTCTTATACCTCAAGGGGAAACTGGTGCGATTATTAAGTCTCTGATTATACAAATTTAGGCCTTTATTAGTCCTCTGTGGCTACTGTCTTGAAGTCTCCCAGATAATGTCACCTCATTTCGTGACCCTTTGAAGCTCTGAACAACTGTCTCCCTAATTAAGGATAAATTGATACAAGCTGCCTTCAGACTGGATGCCTTAACAAGTCAGAACCAATGCAGGCGAGACCTTTCCACAGTGGCAGGGGGTAGGGAGGGGGGTGGTCACGAAGGCTGAGAAACCTCAGCCTGATATTATTAAAATCGCCCTTTCCCTTCTCTCCTTAAAGCAGAGGTTTGTTATGGCCGTTGGATTAGGCAAAAAAAAACAAAACGAGAAGGGAGATGTATTCCTGGGGAACAGACCGCACTCCCCTGGTGCGAGGGCACAACCTGGCAACAGAGCCATCTTGCAAAGATCAGTTGGACAGGTTCATTTCTTCCCTGCATTCCCCCACCATCAAAGGCCGCTCCTTTCTGAGTGAAACCCTCAGCTTTCTCTTTCACCTCCTTTTGGTTTTGTTTCCTTTATTCATTCAGGGGACGAGGGCATTGCTGGCTCAGCCAGGCATTTGTTGCCCATCCCCAATCCAGTTATGAGTCAACCACATTGCTGTGGGTCTGGAGTCACATATGGGCCAGACAAGTAAGGATGGCAACTTCCTTCCCTAAAGGACATTAGTGAACCAGATAGGTTTTTCCCAACAATCGACAATGAATTCACGGTCATCATTAATTTCAGATATTTATTGAATTCAGATTCTACCATCTGCCTTGGAGAGATTTGAACCCAGGTCCCCAGAACATTTGCCTGGGTCTCTGGATTTAAATAGTCCAGTGATAATACCACTAGGCCATTACTTCCCCATTTGCAACTCTTAAAGTGAACTGTGCCTTTTGTACACTGAAATTGACACACTGGACCATGTCCCCTGGTTATAGGCTCCCCGACCAAGGGTAACCTTCTCCCTGCATCTGCCAGTCTGTCCAGCCTTGTTGGAATTTGATACATTTCAATCATATCATTTATTACTGAATGTTCCTTAGGGATAAAGAGATAAAGTTATTGGCAAGAAATTACAAAGACCGGGGTTAAATAAGAGAATATACGAATAAAGATGCTATAAATGCCAACTTATAAAAAGAAAGTCACAATAAATCCCAACCGTGTGCTGTTGGGGTCCATGACTTGAGTTCCTTAATGCTGAAACAAAGAAATTAACACATGAATCAAATCCCCAACTGTAATGTCTTCTGTAATTGAATAAACAGCTTTTCCTATACAATTTGTTTTACAGAGCAGCAGGCTTTGAGACAGATAAAATTGAGCTAACAGGGTGTAGAGCTGGATGAACACAGCAGACCAAGCAGCATCAGAGGAGCAGGAAAGCTGACGTTTCAGGCCTAGATCCTTCTGGCTCTGCAGGTTTGGCACTTTCTGTTCCTCAGTCATGTTACAGCAGGTCACTAGCGTTTAACATACTTGCCTTCATCACTCAGACCTTTGAGATAGGAATTGGGATGTCACATTGAGGTTGTATAGATTGTTGGTGAGGCCTCTTCTGGACCACTGCGTACAGCTGTGGTCGCCCTGTTGTAGGAAGGATCTTATTAAACTGGAGACGGTTCAGAAGAGATTGACCAGGATGTTGCCAGGGGTGTACAGTTTGAATAGTCTGGGACCTTTTTCACTGGAGCGTAGGAGATTGACAGGTGACCTTATAGAGGTTTAGAACACCATGATGGGTATAGATCAGATGAATGGCAGGTATCTTTTCTCTAGGGCGAGGGATTTCAAGACTAGGGGACATTTTTTAAGGTGAGAGGAGCAAAGTTTAGAAAGGACATGAGGGGCAATTCTTTTACACAGTGTGGTTCGTGTGTGGAACAAACTTCCAGAGGAAGTGGTGGATGTGGGTACAGTTACAATGTTAAAAGACATTTGGATAAGTTCATGAATAAGAAATGTTTGGAGGGATATGGGCGAAGCGCAGGCAGGTGGGGATGGTTTAGTTTGGGATTATGGTCGGCATGGACTGGTTGGACTGAAGGGTCTGTTTCCATGCTGTATGACTCTATGAATCCAAAACTTTATAACTCCATGATTCTATGACAAACAGAAAAACCAGATAATCTGCTTTTAGGATGTCGTTTGGAGGATCGTCAATGGCTGGGACACCAAGTGAACTACCCTACTCTTTCTCAAAATGTCAGAAGTCACACGACACCGGGTTATAGACCAACAGGTTTATTTGAAATTTGAAAAGCTTTTGGAGCACTGCTGCTTCAGGTCCATCCCTAGTATCTCCACCTGCCAAATGAGAGGGCAGCAACAGCACAGCACTCCCACTCTAACACCTCAGGGCTCAGGTTCCCAATGGGGACTCGATCCCACAACCACCTGACTTGGAAGATGCAGCATTACTCTGCTGAGCCACAGTTCAGGCTATCACTCTCTGCTCCCCTCTTCCTCACTCTCTTGCTGCCCAGGGAAGTGTTTTACCTGAGATGGTACAACGTGGAATCACTAGGCAGCTTGACTTTGGAATCACTCTTGGCTGACGAGCCTGAATGGCCAATATTACTGGATGAACCTAAACAAAACCAAGTCAGATTCCTTTGCTACTCCCCCATTCGCAGGAGGTGGTGGAGGCTGGTACAATTACAACAGCTAAAAGGCGTCTGGATGGATAGAAAGGGTTTGGAGGGATATGGGCCAAATGGGACTAGACCAACTTAGGACATCTGGTCAGCAGGGACGAGTTGGATCAAAGAGTCTGTTTCTGTGCTGTACATCTCTATGACTCTATGTGACAAGGACAGTATTTCTTTGCCCTTGACCTGAGTGACTCATAGATCATAAAATCCCTACAGTGTGGAAAGAAACTCTTCAGCCCAACAAGTTAACACCAACCCTCAGAGCATCCCACCAGGCCATCCCCCTAATCTACACATCCCTGAACACTACGGGCAATTTAGCGTGGCCAATCCACCTAGCCTGCACATCTTTGGACTGTGGGAGAAAACCGGAGCATCCAAAGGAAGCTCACACAGACGTAGGGAGAACGTGCAAACTCCACACAGACAGTCACCCGAGGGTAGAATCAAACCCAGGTCCCTGCTACGATGAGGCAGTAGTGCTAACCACTGTGCCACCATTAGAGCCAGTTCAGTTAGGAGTGAACCATATTGCTGGATGATGTAGGCAAGACCAGTATGCTTGGTAAATTTCCTTCCCTAAAGGATATTATGTAAACAAGAGATTTTGTACAATTGATGATAGTCGTTACGGTTGCATTATCGAGACTAGTTTCATACGCCACGATTTGTTGTATTTAAGTGAACTTAAACTCCTCCAGTTTCAGAGTCAGCAATTCTGTCTTGTGCCAGCAAATTTTTTTTAGTTTCTCATTTAGTTACAGTCTGATTAACCTTTTTGACAAAAGCAGAGCCTGTAATATCTTTATCTGAACATTACGCGACAGTACTTGTACAATTTAGACACAGTTCTTAGCTCTACTCTCCTCTGCAGTCCCCAAAATACTTAATTCTCTTGTCAATTAAGAAGCCAAGTAACTTAGCCTTAAAAAATATTCAATGCCACAGCCTTTACCTCTCTGATGAAGGGAATACCAAAGACTAATAATGTTCCGGGAGAAAGTTAATCACTTCATCTCCTTTCTAAGTGGGAGTCCTCACATTTTTTAACTGTGTCCATTGGTTCTAGTCTCTCCCACAAGCAGAAGCATCCTTTCACCGTGTCACATCCCTTCAGGATGTTACAGCATTCAAAAATTAAATTAAAATAATAAACGTCTTGTGCTCCCCCACTTTATTCCACTGATGTCAAGCTAACTTCCCAAGTTCCGTTCTTCTGTAATTTATCTTTCTTGTAGCCTCTTGCAGGTGAAGCTGGCAGTGAAAAAGATAAATGGTATAAAAACGGGAAAGAATTGCAGATGCTGGAAATCAGAAACACACAAACAGAAATTGCTGGAAAAGCTCAGCATATCTGGCAGCATCTGCGGAGGGAAATCAGAGTTAACGTTTCGGGTCTGGTGACCCTTCCTCGGAACCGGTAAATGATGAAGGTAAATGGTACGTTGGCCTGAGTAAGAGGATTCGAGTACAGGAGCAGGGATGTCTTGCTGCAATTATACAGAGTGTCAGTGAGGCCACACCTGGAGTATCGTGCGCAGTTTCGGTCTCCTTATCTGAGGAAGGATGTTCTGGTAACAGAGGGAGTGCAACAAAGGTTTCTGGGATGACAGGACTGACATAAGACTGGATCAGTTAGGACTATATTGACTGAAGTTCAGAAGAATGAAGTGTGATCTCAAAGAAGGCTATAAAATTCTAACAGAACCAGACAGGGTAAACGCAGGAAGGATGATCCCGATGACCAGGGAGTCCAGAACCAGGGGGGGTCACGGTCTAAGGATACAGGCCATTTAGGATTGAGATGAGGAGAAATCTCTTCATCCACAGAGTGGTGAGCCTGCGGAATTCTCTGTCACAGAAAGTGGTCGAGGCCAATATATTGAATGTTTTTCAGGACGGATTTAGATATAATTCATAGGACTAGAGGGATCAAAGGGCTTGGGGAAAGAGTGGGAACAGGACACTAAGTTGGATGGTCAGCTATGATCGTATTGAATGATGGCACAGTCATAAAGGGCCGAATGGCCTACTCCTGCTCCTATCTTCAATGCTTGCATGTCTGTTTTTGTGGTGCCCACCCTTACTTGATCCAACCAATATCATTTGTTGAGTCTCTTCAGGGGACAGTCATGAGTCAGCCATTAGCAGTTCTGTCATCAGTTGTTAAATGTACAAGAGATACATGGGGGAGGGGTGTGAGGTGGGGGGTTGGGGGCAGACCTTTTACTTTTCCATTCCCTTGTCTCTACTCACCCCCTCTCCCAATGAACAGACGACAGTGAGAAGTTATTAATTCAAAGGGAGATGGGCGAATGATTTGATAACCACCTGATATTTTAGTTTGAATCACATTGTTAGAGGGACGGACATTGGCCACAAGACAAAATCGAGTGCACATCTGCTCAGGAGATTCAGTTTAATATCTCACAACATTTCCGTTTAAACAGCACCTTTTATGGCTACCAGAAAGCATTCTATAGCCAATTAAATATTTTTGGAAGTGAACGTTTTCTCTTTCTTGGGGGATGGGCATTGCAATTTGTTATCCTTTGCAGAAGAATCATAGATTCCCTACAGTGTGGAAACAGGCTATTTGGCCCAAAAAGCCCCTCCACCCAACCCCCTATCCTATCCCTGTAACCCTGCATTTCCCATGGCTAATGCACTGAACCTACACATCCCTGAACACTATGGGCAATTTAGCACAGCCAATCCACCTAACCTGCACATCCTTGGACTGTGGGAGGAAACCCACACAGACACAGGGAGAATGTGCAAATTCCACACAGACAGTCACCTGAGGGTGAGATCAAACCTGGGTCCCTGGGGCTAGGTAGCAGCAGTGCTAACCACTGAGCCACCACATCCATTCTGTAATTTCTAGGGAAGACGGTGATGGTGCATTTGGCTAGAAATCCAGTGACCACCCCGCCCCGCCACCCAGCCTATTTTTCTTAGGCCAAGGGTTCAAATCCCGCCATGGTAGATGGTGAAATTTGAACTCAATGGAAATCTGGAATTGGAAACTAGATTAATGGTGACCATGAAACCATTATCACTTCAAAAATCCATCAGGATCATTAATTGGGAAGGAAATCTGCCATCCTTACCTGATCTGGCCGACGTGTCACTCCAGAGCCACAGCAATGTGGTTCACCCTCAAATGCCCTCTGAACTAGACCTGTAAAACTGGCCGGTTCAAGAGGCAGTTAGGGATGGGTAATAAGTACTGGTCCAGTCGGCAATGCTCACATCCCATGACGGAATGTTTTAAATATCTTCTGTGGGTCTGGAGTCACTTGTAGGCCCAAGCAGTTAAGGACAGCAGATCTCCTGTTTTCTCAGTCAATGGATTACTAATCCATTGTTGCAGCACCACAGTCTGCTGATACCCTGATGAAGGGTCATCTAGACTCAAAACGTCAGCCTGCTCTCTCTCCGCGGATGCTGCCTGATCCTCTGTGAACTCCAGCGTTTTTTGTGTGAAGTTGTTCGAGGGGTAAAAGTTAAATAGAGCATTAGGGATAACTCCTTTGCTTTTCTTAGAAACAGTACAGGTGGGTCTTTAACATACGCGCAGGAGAAGCAGGAGATGGCCACTTGGTCTTCAAGCCAACTCTGCCGTTGCTCCATGTTCTTGCTAAACCCAATTACATTTCACCCCTTGCTCATCCATAACCTATCTGCTGCTGCTTTAAAATGATTCAAGGTACATGAATAAGAAAGATTTGGAGGGATATGGGCAAATCACAGGTATCTGGGACTAGTTTAGTTTGGGATTATGGTCGGCATGGACTGATTGGACCAAAGTTTCCGTGCTATTTCCACATTAGTGTAGGAGCCTTCCAAATACTACAATAAATAACATTTGACCAGTTTCCTAAATCATTTCTTGAAGCTGCACGCTAACCTTCTCTGATTCATATGTTAAGACAACCAGTGCCCTCTGCATCTTTGCAATCCCATTTAGATATTATACTTTCTTTCGCATTCCTGGCAAGAATGACAATGGCACATTTTACTCCGTGCCTAAAGGCAGTTGAATATTCCGTTCGAAAGACAATCCCATCCTCACTGCTCCAGAGTGTCAGCCTTTGCATTTTTACTCAAATCCGGGAGAAGACGTTGAACCCAGGACCTAACGATGGGGCACGGTCTGAGCTGATAGCTAGTCGGTAAAAAAAAAAGAAGCTTGCTTGAGGTGGATTTGAACTCCTGAACTCCTGACTCAGTCGCAGGAGCTCTGCCAACCAAGCCACAGCTGATGCTGTCAGAGGCTTTGTAAAGGCATATCAGTCTACGTGTGCTGTGTGTATGTGTATGCGCTGGGAGGAGGTGGGGGCGGGGGGTGGTTGGGGAACAATGGGATCATTGACTTTCCATCACAGTGGTCACCTCACAAGGCTACAGTTGTTGACAATCTCGAAGAAAAGATCCGAAAAAGTCCCGGTAAACCTGTCAGCTGCAGCGCGTGGAGCGTATCAGATGAACTCTGATTAAGCCGAACCTGATCCCACCTCGCTTGTACCCCACCTCCCCCCCGCTACCCCACCACCACCCCCCGACCAGCCGAGGCCGAGGGGGGGTGGGTCAGTGCAGGATCGCGAGCTGGCCGATTGCCCATATCAGACAGGCCCCCGCTCTCTTGATAACAGGATGGCCCCACCCCTCACACAATGGGCACCTTGTCCTGCCCAGGGGTCCGGTTCCAAGGTGCTGAGCTGGCAGCTGCCCAGGCCCGTCTACTGCAGATGCCAGCTGACTGAGTGAAGGTGCTTGTCGACAGGAACAGGAGAAGACGTCTCGCTTGCCCCTCTCGGTAACCAGGGCAGCCCTGGTTTAGAGCAGACCGGGGCCCCGGGGCTACAACGACATGAAGCGCGCTGCAATTCAGCAGTGTTCTTGGGCGCCCTAATTATGACTCGAAGTCTGGGAGTGCTCAGCAAGTCGAAAGAAAAAAAAAACTAGAGAAGACTCTATCACACAGTCACACGGCACGGAAACAGACCCTTCACTCTGATTCGTCCATGCCAATATCCTAAATAAACCTAGTCCTGTTTGCCAGCATTTGCCCCGTATCCCTCTAAACCCTTCCTATTCATATACCCACCCAGATGCCTTTTAAATGTTGTCATTGTACCAGCCTCCACCACTTCCTCTGACAGCTCATTCCATACACACGCCACCCTCTGTGTGTAAAATCTACCCCTTTTTAAATCTTTCCACTCTCACCTTAAACCTATGCCCTCTGGTTTTAGACTCCCCTACCCTGGGAAAAGGACCTTGTCTGTTCACCCTATTCATGCCCCTCTCATGATTTTATAAACCTCTATAAGTCACCTCTCAGTCTCTGATGCGCCATTGTCTTGGGATATTAAGAAAAGCAAGCCAATCCATCTTTCCTCCCCCTCTCTTTTGATGGTTCATATTGCCCTTAATGGGCTTAGCCTCCAATTGGCTACTTGGATGATTTACTGGTCACAATAATAGTTAAAAACAATAAAGCATACCCGAGGGTCTTCCCCTGTGGTACGGTGGAATTGAAATTATCTCTGAGCTTAGGAGGCCTAGGTTCAAGTCCTACCTGCTCCAGAGGGGGAGTGAAAACATTTTTGAGCAAGTTGATCAAAAATATTGAGGGTGTTTGTGGTAGTGTCCCTACATCTGAGACAGGAGACCCAGGTTCGAGTCCTTTTGAGATTATCGCCACCACACAGAGTGAATCAGTGCTACTGAAAGGTGATCTATTTAACATAGAGCTACCCAGTCAGGGTGACAGCTTCAATCCATACAACACAGTTGAGTCTATATATTATCCATTACGGGGGATTGTAGCCTTGCTCTCTCAACTTGCCTAGTTTCCCTCTTGTGCTAGTTGTGTCTCATTAAGCGAGTGTTTCTAAATTACAGGGCTGCAGGCTTATGGTCCACATGTTCTTGTGGAGCCTGTGCTCTAGGCTGACACTCCCCTCCCCGAAGGAGTCTTCCAGATCAGACCAAGTCCCTGTTGACTCTTTCAGCGATCGCCTGGAAAGTAGGAACATAGGGATTAGGAGCGGGGGTAGGCCATTCAGCCCTGTGAGCCCACTTTCCCATTTAACATGATCATGGCTGATCTTATCCTGATCTCAACTCCACTCTCCTGCCTGCTCCCCTTTACCCTGCTCCTCGTCAGAAACATATCCATTTTGTTCTTGAACCTGTTGATTGATTTGGCCTCCTCTGCGCTCTGGGGGCAGCGAGTTGCACAGATTCACATCCCTCGGAGAGAAGCAGTTTCTCCTCACCTCGGTTTTGAACCTACCTCCTCTCACTCTCTACCTTGTTTGAGACTGTCCCACAAGCCGAAGGTCATCCGTTCAATGCCTTTAGCACTTTATATCCCTCAATCAGATACCCCCCTTCATTCTTCTTAACTCAGGTGAATACAAGCACCAAGCGATACAACCGTTCCTCATGCAGCAGCCCTTTCATACCTGGAATCAATCCTTGAAGAAAGAACTCAGTGGTTTCTGCCCGCATCCTGGTCAATAATTACCTCACAACCAACATCCCGGGAAAGGGGTAAACAAACGATAGATTTTTCTGCTTGTTTTCTGCTTGTCAGCATTGCTGTTTGTGATGTCAGTGTCTGTGTTTCCTCTATTTCAGCAGTGCCCATACTTCGAAAGGTACCTCATTGTCTCTCGAGTGTTTCGGGATTTTATCCTGATGTTCTGAATGATGCTCATTACGAACCATCTATTTTTTTTTAACCAGCCTCGGACCAATAGATGGGCCAAGACTGCTGCCTGCTTTCGTTGTGTCAGTCTCAGAGACCTGTGCCCTGCCAGCACTTATTGGGGCAGTGCCAACTTTACCAGGCACGAGCAGCCGAAATACTGGTCCTGAAAATGAAAACCTCTGAAGAGAAATAACCTGAAGATGGCGCATGACCATTCCCGGTAATTGTGCTGTTTCTGCTTCTTTTAGTCAGAAGGTTTGGAAAAATTGTTAAAATACAAAAAATGGTCTTCCTCATAGATTTCGTAGATGGTCACCTCATGGTTTGTTATTGCCAGGTGCCAGTTTCTGTCAATTCCCACCAGTCCATTCTATGTCCTATAGGACATGGTCAAGTCGATTGTTCACACGCCCCCACCCCTCCATTCCCGCAGTGAATCCCATTCCAAGTCTTTAATCAAGGAAGTAACACTGGCCTGATTTGTACAGCATGGCTTTTCATCACTTCAGTCTTATTTGTCATAGAATCTGTCTAGCATGGAAATAGGCCATTCAGCCCATTGAGTCCACAGTGAACCTCCGAAGAATGTCTCGCCCAGAGCCAGTCCCCCTCCCCCCACTGTATCCCATAACCCCAATCCACCCAACCTGCACATCTTTGGACAGTGGGAGGAAACAGGAGCACCCGGAGGAAATCCACACAGACACAGGGGCTTTATTCATTCATGGTGTGAGAGTGTTGCTGGTTAGGCAGTATTTAAGCCCATCCCTAATTGCCAAGAGGGCAATTAAGGGTCAACCACATTGCTATGTGTCTGGAGTCACATGTAGGCCAGACCAGGTAAGGATGGCAGTTTCCTTCCCTAAAGGACATTAGTGAACCAGCTGGGTTTTTCCCGACAACTGGCAATGGATTCACAGTCATCATTAGACTCTTACTTCCAGGTATTTATTGAATTCAAATTCCACTATCTGCTGAGGTGGGATTCGAACTCAGGTCCCCATAACGTTATCTGGGTCAACAGTCCAGCAATAATACCACTAGGCCATCGCCAAGAGAACGTGTAAACTCCACGCAGACAGTTTCCCAATGCTGGAATTGAACCCGGGTCCCTCGTGCTGTGAGGCAGTGCTAATCACTGAGCCACCCAACACCATATGAGGATGCCACGCACCCATGTACTCCTGGTGGATTCGTTTTGTTGGTAATTCATGTGACACAGCATTTTTCTGGCAATGAAAAGTAACTTCCATTGCCCTGTCTTTTTAGCAATTCCAGAAGATCATCTTGCAATGAGTTTGAGACTCCCTGATGTGTAAACCACACAGTTATTCAACGGTTACACACTGATTTTTAATTTGCAAAGATCGCTTATGTATAACAAGAATATTGTATGGTACATATTTGAAAAAGCTATCTAACATCATGAAGAATAAAGGACTGCTCCTTGGAGGAGTTAGCCAGTTTGAGTTCAATTCCAATTTCTAAGTTGTAGAGTCATCGAGTCATGCAGCACGGAAACAGACCCTTCGGTCCAACCAGTCCGTGCCGACCATAATCCCAAACTAAACTAGTCCCACCTGCCAACGCTTGACCCATATCCCTCCAAATATTACTTATTCATGTACTTATTCAAATGTCTTTTAAACGTTGTAACTGTACCCACATCCACCACTTCCTCTATAAGTTCATTCCAAACATGAACCACTCTCTGTGTAAACAAATTGATTCTCATAACATTTGTAAATCTTTCTCATTTCACCTTAAAAATGTGTCCCCTAGCCTTGAAATCCCCCACCATAGGGAATTTGAATCCCCTGCCTCCTATTAACCCTATCAATACCCCTCATGATTTTACAAACCTCCATAAGTTCACCTCTCAACCTCCAATGATAAGAGTCCCAGCCTGTTCAGCCTCTCTTTATAACTCAAACTCTCCATTCTTCACAACATCCTGGTGAATCTTCTCTGAACCCTCTCCAGTTAAATAATATCCTTCCTATAACAGGACAACCAGAACTGGACACAGTATTCCAGAAAAGGCCTCCTGTACAACCTCAACATGACGTCCCAAGTCCTATACTCAAAGGCCTGAGCAATGAAGGCAAGCGTGCTAAATACTAATGATCTGCTGTCACATAAATGAGTAACAAAAGTCCCAGACTGTCCAGCATCTCCTTATAACTCAAACTCTCCATTCCCAGCAACACCCTCGTAAATCTCTTCTGAAACCTCTCCAGCTTGATAATATCCTTCCTGTAACAAATTGTTCTAATGGTGAGTCCATGTCACTAACAGTAATATGTGCTTACTCTTAGGTTGAGCCTGATATCTCACATGTGAGCACTATGTATCATAGGTGCACTGTAACAACCTGTTAAGTTTTAATTAAGCTTCAATGTTGGTCAAGATTGAGCCCACCTTCTGCTGAAAATGTTGTGTTGGCTTCCTAAACCAAAGGTATCAGTAGCTTAGACTAATACCAACAGTGAATTTACCCAAGGCTTCTGAATCACACCATGCTCGAGACCTGGGAATATAACAAAGCTGGCAACATGGTTTCCTGGGGACACTCCATCTCAATGAGAGGATAATTCCCCATTACATACCACCTCTGTTAGTGAGGAAGTACCAGGTCCAACGAAATAGTGTTTCCCCCTTGAGTCTACAATCATGCAGTTTGGACAAGAACTTTGCATGGAGGACTTTGTCAGAAGGCTTTCAGAAAATCTAGTATTGCCATTTGAGAATTTCACTTTCTCTCAAGACTTAGAGCTGGTCATCAACGTTCTATAAAACATTTGGATAAATGTAAGGTGTTGCATTTTGGTAAAACAAACAAGGGCAGGGTATATAAAATTAGTGGTAGGGTCCTGGGTAGTGTTGTAGAACAGAGAGACCAAGAGGTTCAGAGATATAATTCTTTGAAGTTTGCATCACAGGTAGACAGGGTGGTTAAGAAGGTGTTCAGCACACTTACCATCATTGCTCAGACCTTTGAGTGTAGGAGTTGGGACATCATGTTGAGGTTGTACAGGATGTTGGTGAGCCCTCTTCTGGAGTACTGTCTGAAGTTCTGGTCACCCTGATATAAGAAGGATATTATCAAGCTGGAGAGAGCTCAGAAAAGATCTAACAGGATGTTGCCAGGAATGGAAGGTTTGAGCTATAAGGAGAGGCTGAATAGGCTGGGACTTTTTTCACTGAAGCATAGAAGGTTGAGGGGTGACCTTAATAAGGTTTGGAAAATCTTAAGGGGTATAGATAAGGTGAATAGCGGGTGTTTTTTCCTTATGGTGGGGGATTTCAAAACTAGGGGGCATGTTTAGAAAGATTTAAAAAGGACATGGGGGCAATTTATTTACACAGAGAATGGCTCATGTGTGGAATGAGCTTCCAGAAGAAGTGATGGATGCGGGTACAGTTACAATGTTTAAAAGACATTTGGATAAGTACATGAATGGAATGTTTGGAGGGATAAGAGACAAGCAAAGGCAAGTTTTCTCTAATTTAGTTTGGGATTATGGTCAGCATGGACTGGTTGGACTGAAGGGTCTGCTTCCATGCCGTATGACTGTATGACTCTAACTATAATTATTTTTCGGGATATCTTTCCACCTGATGACTGTACTGACTGTATACCAGGGCATTGTGAACTTGAAAGAGCTTCATAATAAATAGTATGTTCAAGCAATTTTAGTGTTTTACTGATGCTGATTGAAGAATATATACATGTACATATTATATATGTATACATATATGTCTATAAAGAGAACTCTCTTGCTCTTCCTTATGTGTTATGTGTACTTTTAGATCCCTATGAGAAATGAGACTGGAGCTCAGTTACCATCTTAGCTGAAATTTAACATCTCTGTTAGTCCTTTCCGAGTAGCCTGCATTTGGAAATCACATAATCTGTAAACAGTTCGTCTATTTGAGAGATAGAATAAACCTTATATCTGGCAGAAAGTACTGCAGCAAAGTGTAGTCAAATAAACATCAGCTTCATAAAATATATATTTGCATGTCAAGCAATGTGAACTCAGGAGTTCAATGTTTGCTGTCATTCAATTGCAAAGTCTGAGGTATGCCTCATCGCTGCATTGCTGCCAATTGCAGAGCTCTCCTGCACTGGGGACTCATGGTCTTCTGTCCTTAGCTTACAATCAAGATAACAGATTGCTTCAAGTGCAGTGGATTCAAATTGTGTTCAAATTGATGAGAAGATGGAGATAGTCGAACTTGAAAGGGTTCGGAAAAGATTTACAAGGATGTTGCAGGGGTTGGAGGGTTTGAGCTACAGGGAGAGGCTGAATAGGCTGGGGCTATTTTACCCCTGGAGTGTCGGAGGCTGAGGGGTAACCTTATAAAGATTTATAAAATCATGAGGGGAATGGATAAGATGAATAGCCAAGGTCTTTCCCCCCAGGATAGGGGAGTCCAAAACTAGAGGGCGTAAGTTTAAGGTGAGATGGGAAAGATATAAAAGGGAACTAAGGGTCAACTTTTTCACACAGAGGGTGGTGCGTGTATAAAATGTGCTGCCAGAGGAAGTGGTGGAGGCTGGTACAGTTACAACACTTAAAAGGCATCTGGATGGGGACATGAATAGGAAGGGTTTAGATGCTGCTTGGCCTGCTGTGTTCATCCAGCTCTACACCTTGTTATCTCAGGGTTTAGAAGGATATGGGCAAAATGCTGGCAAATGGGACTAGATCAGTTTAGGATATCTGGCTGGCGCAGACGAGTTGGACCGAAGGATCAGTTTCCATGCTGTGCAGTTCTATGACTCAATAACTCTCTGACTCTATGACATGCATCTCTTTTGACTCTGTGAGAAACGATTCCTTCAAGCAATAGCTTTCTGACAATTAACAAATGAGGGTCACGGACAGGATAGGCAGGAAGAAACTGTTCCTTTGATGGAGGGATCAATGACGTAAGGTAAGGGATAGAAAGTTTAGAAGAGATTTGAGAGATAACTTTTTCAGAGGGTGGTGGGAATTTAGAACATACTACCCACAAGGCTGGTACAGGCAGGAACCCTCATAACATTGAAGAAGTATTTTGATGTGCGCTTGACAAGGCAGACAAGAAAATGGGAACAGAATTATTAGAGATAACAAGGTGTGGAGCTGGATGAACACAGCAGGCCAAGCAGCATCAGAGGAGCAGGAAGGCTGACGTTTCGGGCCTAGACCCTTCATCAGAAATAGGCCCGAAACATCAGCCTTCCTGCTCCT
>NC_063341.1:4208450-4231726 GCF_021869965.1 Rhincodon typus
AGGGATCGCTTTGACCAGGATAATTTACTACAGCATCTATCCTTTCCCTACTATCTCTGACAGAATTATTAGATATTTCTTTTCTGGGCCAGTGCAGACTCAATGAGCCAAAGGGCCTTTTTCTGCACTGTAGATTTCTATGACTCTATGACAGTGGCAGAGTTCAATGTTTGGAAAGGATAGATGCTGTAGTAAATTATCCTGGTCAAAGCGATCCCTGGATTAAATCTGATCCTCTAGGCAGTCAGCGAGGATCTTCCAAAGTTTCTCCTCCAATCTAACTGGCATGGCCAGTGTGTCATATCCCTGGGCCGTATTTGGTCCTGCCGAGTGTGGAGAGTGTGCTTACCCATGGTATCACAATCACGTGGGACCTGTCACGTTTTCCAACCCACCATCGCTCTCATGTTCTTCAGCTGGGGCAGGCCAGAGCAATGGACAACACCTTCACGATAGACTTCCACCATTCAAGGCTGATGTCAGACAGCACCTCCTTGCAAAAGGTCAGCAGAAACCTGGAGGTCCCATTTACCCTCAAACACTTTTTTGGTTCAAACTTTAGTTCAAAATGGAGATTGGCAGGTTTTGGATCATCCAAGATAATAATAGTTTTCGACGCACAGTACAGAGCAGTCAAATTCAAGACGGGGTGTTCCCATACTCATGTCAATTCCCACACCATTCTGCAATGTGCTTCCGTTAATCACAGTGCATCACTGTACTGGCAGTTCTTCTTCATAACTTTTGTGAAGAATTTACATTGCTACCCCTCAGTGAGCAAGAGGATTTAACGTCTCAGTTTTTCGAGAAGGGATTTATTTTTAAGCTTTCTTGCTAACCACAGTTCCAAGGTGGGAAATGCTGTGAAGCCTAACAAGAAACTGGGATAGTCTTCGTCTTATCGGAACAATATACAGTAACCAAAACAGAAATTGCTGGAAAAGCTCAGCAGGTCTGGCAACATCCGTGGAGAGAAATCAGAGTTAATGTTTCGGGTCGAGTGACCCTTCCTCAGTAACTCTCACCTTTGGAATTCATGATTCAAGGTCATCTATTAGATAGTACCAAGCCATATCCACAGAGACAACTCTGTCCATTAGAAAGATGGTATTGTATAGCTTGAGGGTAACCATTTCCCAAGAGTGGAGTCAAGTGAAGGCGCAGACCCTCAGTAAGCTATTGCAAATCTAGCCTGAAGATTGGGTCCATAAAGTTGGCTTTACACTATTCCACACACCAATCATCTAGCTCATTATGCCCGTCTCTCAAGATGTCAGTGAATGTTGTTTAATGTGAGGATATTGACTGCGTGTAAGAGTCATTACTATACAGTGACGTAGTCATGACTATAGAACACTGTGTTAGAGTTTGGGGGTTCAGAATGTTTCAGCTTTACCAAGGTCAGGAACGGGGATAGTACCCGAAAATATCACCTGCAAGCTGATCTTGAACTCCACCACTAGCCCTTTTGGCGGAGAGGGGGTTTGGCTTACCAGAGAGGGTTGCACAGCCTCACGAGGCGCACAGTGTTATATCAAACCCCACTATTCCCAGAGCCATTTGCAAAGATTTTATCAAAGTGCATAGAGCTCCCCCAATTTACCTATCTTCCTGATCTAGTTGACAGAAAGTACGGACTGGGCTTTTATGCTTCACAAGAATTACTTTGACAAAAGGGGACCTTTATCCTCAGAAACTGTCTGCCGTTCCTTAGACCAATCGGCTCCTTGTTGCTGGCCAAATCCCACTTTGTGCACAGCCCCACGATCTAGTGCATCTGCAGCCCTTCCTCCACCCTGCTGCCCGAACCTACAGCTGTGTAAACACTGCTTCCAATGAGCTTCTTAAAAAGTGTGGCAGTCCTTCAACAAGCCTTACTCATTAAAGCAGCCATTTCCTCATTTCGGTCCACAGTAAAACAAAAACAGTAAAATGCAGATCCAAAACAGAAATTGCTGGAAAAGCTCAGCAGGTCTGGCAGCATCTGAGGAGATAAAAATCAGAGTTAACGTTTCAGGTCTGGGTGACCCTTCCTCATAACTTGGGACAGTCTTTGAATAAAATATATACATTTTCTGGACACTTATTTACCGGTTGAGATTACAGAATAACTGGAGAGAGGCAAATAAAAATTTGTGTCAATTAGGAGCAGAATAAGACCCACATTCCAGGAGTTGGGAATCCTAGAACCACATAGAGTACTGCGGTAACATTTCACTGCCAAACATTTTTTTTTTGCTGGATTTATTTTCTCCCCT
Source organism: Rhincodon typus (assembly GCF_021869965.1). Taxonomy (NCBI): domain Eukaryota; kingdom Metazoa; phylum Chordata; class Chondrichthyes; order Orectolobiformes; family Rhincodontidae; genus Rhincodon; species Rhincodon typus. Next base: position 4,210,709 of record NC_063341.1, read on the forward strand.
GCACCGAAGATGGGTGCTTTTGTTTTTGCTGTTTTGAGGGTGGGGAAAGAAAGGGGAGATGAGAGGAAGAAGGAGTGCAGGAGGACTCTCAGGCAATGGAGCGATCTGAGGGAAGGTACAGAAGGAGTTAAGCCAGACACAGTTGGGAAGGGATTTGTTTCGGTCTCCTGAATGATGTAGCAAACCCTTCGCCCATCCTCCCTGAAAGATTCCGATTAAAATTTAATTAAAATGAGAGCAAGTGAGGAGGGCTTAAAGGCTGAGTGGAGATCAGCGAAGGTAAACATTTTTCTAAAGCAATTCACTCCTTCCCTTTGTGTTGCTATGCTTTGGGTAGAGCCTGCTTCCAGAGTTTACATATATTTTCTTGACCTTTGCCAACCGAACTGATTCCCCAGGAAGAAAAGACGACTTGTCTGTCCCCTTTAGCTCCTGTGCCTTTCTCCTTGTGCTGGAAAGGAATGCCTCCGAGTTATTAGCAGTCGGGATGAATAAAGGAAGCAGTCCATCTCCCATGTTTGCCTCGGATCTTACCCTGTTATTGCAACCCACGGTTCTCAGCATGGGCCAGGCTGTAGCCTCGATGCTTATACTCTGGCCTCTGCCACTTTCCTCCCTCAGAGCAGTCACGTGGAGTTCCACTAAGCCACGGCTGGGTTATACAAACCTGGCCGGCTTAATCCCCACCCCCTCCTCCCCTTGAGAACCAGGAAAGCCGCAAAGAGAGGACGGGGAATGAAAAGCCCGGTTACTCCTGGAAACAACACATGTACCTCCAAACAGAAACCCCCGCCTCACCCCCTCACGTTCTCCTGCAGTTGTTCCAGCCCATCCCTCCCTATGGATGTCTCAACTTACAGAGACCCTTCAACTCCCCAAGTCTGCTCCCGCCCCCAAGCCAGAATCTCCAGGATTTCGACATTAATCTCCAGGGGACAGCTGCAGGGAGGAAAGAAAATAAACCAGTGGGGAAATAATTGAGGCATTACAAAAGAAAATTGTGTGATTTTTTTTTTTCCCTTTTGTTTTCACAGAGTCATACAGAATGGAAACAAACCCTTCAGTCCAACCAGTCCATGCTGACCATAATCCCAAACTAAACTAGTCCCACCTGCCTGCACTTGGCCCATATCCCTCCAAACATTCCTTATTCATGTACTTATCCGAATGCCTTTTAAACGTTGTAACTGTACCCACATCCACCACTTCCTCTAGAAGCTCATTCCACACACGAACTGCTCTCTGAGTTAAAGAAATTGCCCCTCACGTCTTATTTAAATTTATCTCCTCCCGCCTTAAAAATATGTCCCATAGTCTTGAAATCCCGCACCCTAGGGAAAAGACACCTGCCATTCACTTATCTGTACCCCTCATTATTTTATGAACCTCAATAACTCCACCCCTTGACCTCCTACTCTCCAGTGAAAAAAGTTCCAGTCTATCCAGTCTCTCCTTACAACTCAAACCCTCCATTCCCAGCAAAATCCTGGTAAATCTCTTCTGAGCTCTCTCCAGCTTAATAATATCCTTCCTGTAACTGGGCAACCAGAACTGGATACAGTATTCCAGAAGAGGCCTCACCAACAAGTTCAGCATACCTTCCGAACTCCAATACTCAAAGGACTGAGCAATGCAAACTTCAAGTAATTATATCCCTGAACTGCTAGGTATCTCTGTTCTATAACATCAGTCAAGGCCCTACTTTTAATTGTGTAAGTCCTGCCCTTGTTTGTTTTACCAAAGTGCAATACCTCACATTCATCCAAATTAAATCCAGATGCCACTCTTCACTCTTTTCTTTGAAGAATTTAGTTTTATATGTCTTAAAGATATTGAGGCTGGGGCTAAGGAGTGCATGACTCTTTTAACCAAAACACACAGAAACGCAGTGTGTCTGTGGAGAGAGAAACAGCATTAATGCTGGAGTCCGATACAAGACTCTTTCAGAAATCAGAACCCTCAGGATTTCAGATCTGGAAAAAGAGTCACATAGCCAACTTGAAATGTTAACTGTGTTTCTCTCTCCACAGATAATGCCAGACCTGCTGAGTTTCTCCAGCATTCTCCAAGCATGTTTCAGATTTTCGAATCCCACTCCCGGTTTAGACTCAGAAACCAAGCCTGACTCTCTCTCCAGTGCAGTATTGAAGGAGTGCAGCGCTGTCAAAGGTACTACCTTTCAGATCAGATGTTAGACTGAGGTGCTGCTACTTGTTCACATGGATGTAAAAGCTCCCCTTGTTGTATTTTGCAGAAGGCTTGGGGTGGGTGGGGGGAGGGTGGGGGTTATCCCTGGTGGCCTAGTAAGTATCCAGCGTATCTCTCAATCAACATCGCAAAAATCAGATTATCTAGTCATCATCACATTAAGTGCATTCAGATTTTGACAGTACAAATGTTCGCCAACAGATACAGTACATAGAACATAGAACATAACAGCGCAGTACAGGCCCTTCGGCCCTCGATGTTGCGCCGACCTGTGAAACCAATCTGAAGCCCATCTAACCTAAACTATTCCATTATCATCCATATGTTTATCAATGACCATTTAAATGCCCTTAAAGTGGGCGAGTCTACTATTTTTGCAGGCAGGGCATTCCACGCCCTTACTACTCTCTGAGTAAAGAACCTACCTCTGACATCTGTCCTATATCTATCACCCCTCAATTTAAAGCTATGTCCCCTCATGCTAGGCATCACCATCTGAGGAAAAAGGCTCCCACTGTCCACCCTATCTAATCCTCTGATCATCTTGTATGTCTCTATCAAGTCACCTCTTAACCTTCTTCTCTCTAACGAAAACAGCCTCAAAACCCTCAGCCTTTCCTCATAAGACCTTCCCTCCATACCAGGCAACATCCTGGTAAATCTCCTCTGCACCCTTTCCAATGCTTCCACATCCTTCCTATAATGCGGTGACCAGAACTGTACGCAATACTCCAAGTGCGGCCGCACCAGAGTTTTGTACAGCTGCAACATGACCTCATGGCTCCGAAACTCAATCCCTCTACCAATAAAACCTAACATACTGTACGCCTTCTTAACAACGCTATCAACCTGGGTGGCAACTTTCAGTGATCTATGCACATGGACACCGAGATCTTACTGCTCATCCACACTACCAAGAATCTTACCATTAGCCCAGTACTCTGTATTCCTGTTACTCCTTCCAAAGTGAATCACCTCACACTTTTCCGCATTAAACTCCATTTGCCACCTCTCAGCCCAGCTCTGCAGCTTATCTATGTCCCTCTGTAACCTACAACATCTTTCTGCACTATCCACAACTCCACCGACTTTTGTGTCATCCGCAAATTTACTAACCCATCCTTCTACGCCCTCATCCAGGTCATTTATAAAAATGACAAACAGCAGTGGCCCCAAAACAGATCCTTGAGGTACACCACTAGTAACTGAACTCCAGGATGAACATTTCCCATCAACCACCACCCTCTGTCTTCTTACAGCTAGCCAAATTCTGATCCAAACCGCTAAATCACCCTCAATCCCATGCCTCCGTATTTTCTGCAATAGCCTACCATGGGGAACCTTATCAAACGCTTTACTGAAATCCAAATACACCACATCAACCGCTTTACCCTCATCCACCTGTTTGGTCACCTTCTCGAAGAACTCAACAAGGTTTGTGAGGCACGACCTACCCTTCACAAAACCATGTTGACTATCCCTAATCAAATTATTCCTTTCTAGATGATTATAAATCCTATCTCTTATAATCCTTTCCAACACTTTACCCACAACCGAAATAAGGCTCACTGGTCTATAATTACCAGGGTTGTCTCTACTCCCCTTCTTGAACAAGGGGACAACATTTGCTAGTCTCCAGTCTTCTGGCACTATTCCTGAAGACAATGACGACATAAAGATCAAAGCCAAAGGCTCTGCAATCTCCTCTCTAGCTTCCCAGAGAATCCTAGGATAAATCCCATCCGGCCCAGGGGACTTATCTATTTTCACACCTTCCAGAATTGCTAACACCTCCTCCTTATGAACCTCAATCCCGTCTAGTCTAATAGACTGTATCTCAGTATTCTCCTCGACTACATTGTCTTTTTCCTGTGTGAATACTGACGAAAAATATTCATTTAGCACCTCTCCTATCTCTTCGGACTCCACGCACAACTTCCCACTACTGTCCTTGACCGGCCCCAATCTTACTCTAGTCATTCTTTTATTCCTGACATACCTATAGAAAGCTTTAGGGTTTTCCTTGATCCTACCTGCTAAAGACTTCTCATGTCCCCTCCTGGCTCTTCTTAGCTCTCTCTTTAGGTCCTTCCTGGCTAACTTGTAACTCTCAAGCGCCCTCACTGAGCCTTCACGCCTCATCTCTACATAAGCCTCCTTCTTCCTCTTGACAAGAAATTCAACTTCTTTAGTAAACCACGGTTCCCTCGCTCGACCACTTCCTCCCTGCCTGACAGGTACATACTTCTCAAGGACACGCAGTAGCTGTTCCTTGAACAAGCTCCACATTTCAACTGTGCCCAGCCCCTGCAGTTTCCTTCTCCATCCTATGCATCCTAAATCTTGCCTCATTGCCTCATAGTTGCCTTTCCCCCAGCTATAACTCTTGCCCTGTGGTATATACCGATCCCTTTCCATCGCTAAAGTAAACGTAACCAAATTGTGGTCACTATCACCAAAGTGCTCACCTACCTCCAAATCTAACACCTGGCCTGGTTCATTACCTAGTACCAAATCCAATGTGGCCTCGCCTCTTGTTGGCCTATCTACATACTGTGTCAGGAAACCCTCCTGCACACATTGGACAAAAATTGACCCATCTGAAGTACTCGAACTATAGCGTTTCCAGTCAATATTTGGAAAGTTAAAGTCCCCCATAACAACTACCCTGTTACTTTCGCTCCTATCCAGAATCATCTTTGCAATGTTTTCCTCTACATCTCTGGAACTTTTCGGAGGCCTATAGAAAACTCCCAACAGGGTGACCTCTCCTTTCCTGGTTCTAACCTCAGCCCATACTACCTCAGGAGACGAGTTGTCATCAAACGTCCTTTCTGCCACCGTAATACTGTCCTTGACTAACAATGCCACACCTCCCCCTCTTTTACCACCTTCCCTGATCTTACTGAAACATCTAAACCCCGGAACCTGCAACAACCATTCCTGTCCCTGCTCTATCCATGTCTCCGAAATGGCCACAACATCGAAGTCCCAGGTACCAACCCATGCTGCAAGTTCACCCACCTTATTCCGGATGCTCCTGGCATTGAAGGAGACACACTTCAAACCACCTTCCTGCCTGCCGGTACACTCCTGCAACCTTGAAACAGACTGCAACATTTTATGAGAGTTGAATACCTGTGAGGATTTGATGCAGGGGCATGTTTCAAACGTACACACGATTTCGAGCCATCTCTTGTCATAAAAATGAGAAAAGACTTGTCTCATTTCTCATGAAGACATAGTTCATTTAAATCATTTCCTCTGATGCTCTCTGTTGTATTTAATTGGTCTGTGCCTTTGGAGGCAGAAACGAGGACCATACTTATTGGCAGGCAACAACTCCACACTTTGAATTTGATTCAGGCCTTTTCACTGCATTTTGTTGGGTGCGGCATTGAGATAAGCAACAAGACTGAGAGACTGAGTGAGTCACTCCCTTTCACCCAGTGTGTACTGTACACAGACAGGAGCGAGTCACACACACACACACACACACACACACAGGCGCGCACACACACACACACACACACACACAGGCACACACTCACACACACACACACACACACACACTCACACACACACACACACACACACACACACACACACACACACACACACACACACACACAGCCCCAGACAGGACTGAATCATTCTCCTTTTGCCCAGCGTGTATATTCTACACATATCAGATAGCAACGAGCACTTTATATGAGTATATGACAGTCTGACTTGGCACTTGGTTCATCCAAAACGTTCTTTATGATGGCTGTTTGGGATTTCATGTAAAACTGAATAGATGGCGGTGGTGTTAGGACCTTGAATGTTTAAACTAGTAGACTATGGGAGAGTCTGGCGGTGCTGTTCTAGCGTCCCTACCTGGTCAAGCTCCATCTGCTCTAGAGGTATGTAATAGCATTTCTGAACAGGTTGCTTAGAAAATACCTACTCATAGAATATGCAGAGAGACACGGAATCCATTCAGAGGTGATTCTAGCTGATCAGATAAACATATCACTCACAAATTCATTGGTCCAGCTAAACCCATCCTCGCAGTAAATGCTGCTGGTGGCCAGAGGAGTGGATGGTTCAGTCTGATCAGAAAAGTTTGACATTGGGTCAGTGTTGAGTGACCAGAATGACCCTCAGCCTAGGGAAGGGGAATATCTCCCAGCGTGTGTTCTCCTCATCTGCACAAACTCCAGGTGTACGTCTGCGTGTGCCTGTATGTCCATGTTGTCGGCGCGTCATCCTGGTCAATATTCCTAGAATAGAAACAAATTGTCAATAACACGTCGTTGTTTGCAAGAAATTGCTGTGTGCAAATTGGCAGCTACACACCCAGCATGTTAACGCAGCGATTGCGCATCGAGGAAACACTGCATCGCCAGAACTGAGGCGTTATAAGTTGCGACACAAATGCAAGTCCTTTTTGTTAACTGGTCACTGGCCAGTGCAGGCCTGGCATCATCTGTGGACAGAGAAGCAGAGTTAATGTTGCAAAGTCTGCTATTCCTCAGATTAGCCCCACAGATAAAGAAATAAGCTCAACACAAGACAATGTCGTAATGATAGGCCCCAGTCCTGAGGATACTATTGATTGTGAAGATTCTGCAATTGATACTCAAGCTGGGCTACACTAATTCACCATGGAATCGCCCTGTGGGAGCAGATCCAAGGTCAGGGCAAAGCAAATCTTGCTTAAAATTTACTTTTGGCGAAAGTCTCAAAAAATGGGATTTCACGCAAGCATACGTGGTAAATGATGAAGCCAGCTTGATGGATGAAGATCTCACTGTAGGCCAGAGTACAGGGCGGCACGGTGGCTCAGTGGTTAACACTGCTGCCTCACAGCGCCAGGGACCCGGGTCTGATTCCACCCTCGGGCGTCCGTCTGTGTGGAGTTTGCACATTGTCCCGCGTTTGTGTGGGGTTTCCTTCCACAGCCCAAAGATGTGCAGGTTAGGGTGGGTTGGCCATGCTAAATTGTAGTGCCCAGGTATATGCAGGCTAGGTGGGTTAGCCATGGGAAATGCAGGGTTACAGGGATAGCATGGCGGTGGGGGCGGGAGGGGGGTGAGTGGGTCTGGGTGGGATGCTGTTCGGAGGAGCAGTGTGGACATAATGGGTCGAATGGCCTGCTCCCACACTGTAAGGATTCTATGTTCTATAGAACATAGGTAAATAAGGGACAGGAAACAGAATCCTGGTGGATTCCTGATGTACAAGTTCCCGATGGAGGACATGTTGGGAGCTGTCCTGACACTATTCAGATGGCTTGAGGTCTGAGGCCACAATGACTATGCTGAACTGGAGAATGGCACAAGGAGTCCATCGAAACTGTGAGGCAGGAAGATAAGAATAGTACAAGGAATGGTAGAGGGTTAATAAAATGTTGGGAGCAGGTGGCGCAAAGCATGAAGATTTGGCAGGTGTTGCTCGGTATGTTTGAAAGAACAGAGTACTCAACCAGGATTTACAACACCATTCAAAAGAGTCAAGTTATTTAATTAGTTTATTTCACACCTATTAAAAATTACGCATGTCCCGGGAGAACCTACATTGGTTGGATTAATGCGCCAATCACAGTCAAATCTGAGGTGGGCTTTGAAGGCACGTTACACGCATAAATAACTTTGAAAGGTTTCCTTTCGAGCCACGATAGCTGTTGTTTCGGGGTCATGTGTTGAGGTGAAGGGTGGTGGTGATTACACAGTAGAATGTTCTCTCATTTTGCATCCAGTTGTGATTCTGAATGGAAACAGTCTGGAGGGACATTGGTTATTCTTTACGGTTTAGCTTTGGCTATGGTGAGAGTGTGGTAGCTAACAACCAGCACAGAGAATGAACTGAGGGTGATTGAACTACTCAGTGACACATTCACTTGTCTGGGTATCTCTGTCTCTTTCAATGAAGCCTCCGAACCAACAAACATTCATCTTCATTCCAGTCTCTCCCACTCCAATTCTACCATTCTTCACCCTCGAACGCTTGTCCATCCATACGAAGCTGTATCCCTTTGGCTGTTCCAGTCACAGCCTTTCAGGCATTGTGTCGGTGCTTCCTGAAGTTCAGAAGCTGGTATCGATGTTTGCATTGGTCACAGCCTTGAACTATTTTTGGAAATAAAATGCTGGTATCATGCTCAATTGTTGTAGCTGGTTGGTCTACTCCTGCCAGAAGATATGTTTGGCACGTTGTGTCATCCTGGAGTGCCTTGTGCTATCCTTACACATCCTCGTGGTAGTTCATGTACACCCACACTGTGACATCCATCATCCAACTACAACCCATTAGACCCCTCATCTCTATGTCACTTTTCAGCTCTGGTCACCTGGTGGAAATACTGACACTTTCTTTTCTGGACATTATTTTTTTTTTAAGATTTCTTTTCGATCTTGAAATTTCAAGCAGCTCTTCGTTTGTTCGAAAACTGGGACATGGAATATTCAGCATATGTCTTCGATCCACATTTCAATTCAACATCCCGAATTTCTTCCACAAACCTTCAGTCATTGTTCAGCTTTCTGAGGTGTGCGTGCAACAGAATCGAATGTAACATCTTGATTTCTTTTTCCCTCGTTACAAACTTGCTTCTTGTTGTTAGCACATCTTCCATCTTCACCTAATTACTCCTCACTACCTCTGTCCTTCTTCTAACTTCTATGTCACCTCTGCCATCCTCAGTTATCATTTAGCCCTGAATAGACACTCTTGTTCCAGTGTGACACTATCCAGTTCCATCCTGACTCTCAGGTATTCCATTCGAGCAATGATTGCTTTTGTCTTTTTGCTGGTCATATTCAATCCATGTTCAAAATGCTTGGATACGACTTGATCTATGATGTTTTCGCAGTAACTGATCTAACATCCTTATATGACTACATGCACACCAGAGTGATTAACCATCAGTGGATTAGTTGTGTGAAACTAATAGTAAGGGCGTGGAATGCCCTGCCTGCAAAAATAGTAGACTCGCCAACTTTAAGAGCATTTAAATGGTCATTGGATAAACATATGGATGATAATGGAATAGTTTAGGTTAGATGGGCTTCAGATTGGTTTCACAGGTCGGCGCAACATCGAGGGCCGAAGGGCCTGTACTGCGCTGTAATGTTCTATGTCCTATGTTCTATGTTCTAAACCAAATACCAACATTTCCAAATAGATGCTCATCCCAGGGGCAACTAATGCCAGTGTTGCCCACATCCTGGGAATTTTAAAAAAAATCCCAGCTAAATGATTGGTTGTCAGTCCATATGCGATGCCGTGCATATGTGGTAAAAATGTCACTGAGTCACCGATAACGCAATGGATGCATTGCTGAACCAACCAGTGTTTGGGGTAAACTGTTGCAGCAATCCTTTTCTCTGGATATTTTCGAAGCAACCTGCTCTGAGATGTTATCACACATGGCTGGAGCAGCGGAGACTTGAACCTGTGCCCCACCCAGTTCAGAGGTTGGAACACTGCCACTACAGGCCTCCGGCCAGCACTGGACTCAATTTAAGGAGGTTCCTACTTTCTGGCCTTCCATTAGAGTTGTTCTCATGGCTGCCTGGCATCCCCTCCAATCGCTCTCTTTGTAATACTGATGGTGACTGACACTCTGAACCTTGCCATCCATTCTGAGTGCCCACAGGATCGCCTCCTTCCCTTACACAGTTAGCTAAGTCTGCCACAATCCAGTGGCAAGCACTCTGAGACAGCACCCACCCCACAAAACCTGGGCACAAGTCTGACACTTCCAGGGCTACACTGACAGAGCGCTACACTGTCAGAAGTGCCAAGTTTCAGATGAGGCATTGAACCATCTGCCCAGAAAAAGTGCCCGTGCCACTATTTCCAAGGAATGGAGGCAAATTCTCTCTGGAGTCCAGGCGAATCCGATCAATATAAGTAAGTCAGGTTTTATGGTCAAGATCTCATCAATCTTGATGGGAGATTGCCATGCACCAATTTGCGGTCCTACATAACACAATACAAAATAAGTGCAGAAATTGTGGAAGGGAAGATAACGACAAGCATTTTTTTTTCTTTAATTCCATTCCACATTCATCACATTGCATGCCTGAAGTGAACATAACCATGGTTTCACCCGGCAGTCACTAAATCCTTAGAACAAACTGCAGTGGGACAGCATGTATAAAGCAGGAAAGTACTTGACCCCGGACAATAGTGAATCCTCAAGTGTTTAAGAGCAGGGTTATTTCGTTTTGTGGCGTGGCTGTCAGATCAGAGGAATGGGCACGGATTTGTGCAGACGCTAAGAGGCCACGGGAAGGCTAGTAAGGCCCAATCAGGAGGTGGAGTGGGACGTTGTCATGGAGTTGAGAGGAATGATGTCAAACAACAATGTAATGAGAAACAGGGAGCCTTTGAGGCACGGTGATGGGCGAATACAGCTCTGAGCAATCACAGTTGGAAACCTGAAGACCAACAAGCAGGAATTCAGAAACCACAGCAAAGCAGAGCATTTCTGTGGCAGCAGTTCGAAGGGAAAGATGGAGGTTCGCAGGGTCACCGATTAATCGGGTCTAGATGATGGGCTGTGGCTCACCTCAGGGTTCTCCAAGTTGCTAAGGGTAGAGACAATGGCAAAAGGACAACAGTATTAAGGGTGAGATAACAAGGTGTAGAGCTGGATGAACACAGCAGGCCAAGCAGCATCATAGGAGCAGGTCTGCAGTTCCTACTATCTCTGATACAGTATTAAGGGTGAGACTGTTTTTGGGGAACGGAGGTAGTGACTCCCTATTAGCCACTTGGAGTAAAACTGAAACCCAAGGCTTTGGTCTACCCATCACCACATCTTGAAGACAATCTCCATTTCCTTCAACAAACAATAAGAACATGAGAAATAGGAGCAGGAGTAGGCCATCTGGCCAGCACTGGACTCAATTTAAGGAGGTTCCTACCTTCTGGCCTTCTGTTAGAGCTGTACTCATGGCTGTCTGGCATCCCCTCCAATCACTGTCTTTGTAATACGGATGGTGACTGACCCTCTGACCCTTGCCATCCATTCAGCGTGCCCACAGGATCGCCTCCTTCCCTTACACTGTTAGCTAAGTCTGACACAGATCATTTTGTGGACTCGGCTCCAGTTACCCACCTACTCATCATTACCCTTAATTCCTTTACTGTTCAAAAATCTATCTTTGCCTGAAAAACATTCAACAAGGTAGCCTCAACTGCTTCACTGGGCAGGGAATTCCACAGATTCACACCCTTTGGGTGAAGAAATTCCTCCTCAACTCAGTCCTAAACCTGCTCCGCCTTATTTTGACACAACACCCCCTGGTTCTAGTTTCACCTGCCAGTAGAAACAACCTCCCTGCTTCTATCTTATCTATTCCCTTCATTATTTTATATGCCTTTATAATATGCCCCCACATTCTTCTAAATTCCAATGAGTATCATCCCAGTCTACTCATTCTCTCCTCATAAGCCAACCCTCTCAACTCCAGAATCAGCCTAGTGAACCACCTCTGCACCCCCTCCAGTGCCAATACAGCCTTTCCCAAGTAAAGAGACCAAAACTGTACACAATACTCCAGGTGTGGCCTCACCAGCTCCTTATACAGCTGTAACATGACCTCCCTGTTTTTAAACTCCATCCCTCCAGCAATGAATGACAATATTCCATTTGCCTTCTTAATGACCTGCTGCACCAGCAAACCAACTTTTTGTGAGTCATGCACAAGGACACCCAGATCCCTCTGCACAGCAACATTCTGCAATTTTTCACCATCTAAATAATAGTCCACTTTGCTGTATTTCCTATTAAAATGACCTTACATTTACCAATATTGTACTCCATCTTCTAGACCCTTGCCCACTCACTTAACCTATCTATATCTGTCTGCAATGCTGATGTTTATAGAGTAATACAAACCAGCAGAATGTACAACACTGATGGTGTATAATGACAATAACATTGTCACAAATGGAAGGGAATAGTAGGTTTACCAGAATCTAAGAGATTGTCTTCCTTGATATTGCTGTAAATGAAGAGTATTCACAGAAACACTACCCTGGAGCCAAGTGTAGTGTTTGGGAGAATACAAAGTTAGATCCCACAATAAAGCAATATTATTTTGAAAAATCCTTTACAAATGCAGCGTTTTTATGTTCTTTGAAAGTACAATTCACAGCTATACATTTTGATGGCACCATCCATAGGTATTCTGTCAGATCAATCAACAACAACAACGATCTAATGATCAATTGTTTTTCAGGGATTGATTAACTCTCTGGGTTAGTTTATTTCACACAGTAAAGCACATTATAAGTTGTGAAGCAGACATTACAGAAAACCAAATGTGTGTACAGTCTGCCTCATGTAGCTCACAGTCACAACATTGTACACACAGAGTACATTGGAGTACTTAAAGGAGAGCTTTCGTAAAGGCAAAGTACACATAGAACATTCCCCTCCTTTCCAAAAAGAAAGTTTAACTATCTACAATAAGCAATAAGCCTATGAGTCTCAATATTGTGTAGGTAATTTGTTGAAACATCCAGATTTCATGAAAGAGACTTTTCCAAGAGGCATCATTGATCTCAACAGGCATTAGTGATATCGCCTGTTGTTTCTGGTTTTGTGCTTTCATGGTTTTATTTCATTGACTGCAGTTTCTTTTTCAGTTTGCTCATCCCATGGTATGACAGCCAGGTTAGATTTCTTCTGAGCTTTCAGCTCGTATTGAAGTTTTACACTCAGGGCTCTTCTCATTCGTCTAGGTTTGTTCCTTCTCTTGGCACTTTCTCCTTCGTAACCCATTGGATCTGGGAATAGAATGAGCAATACAAAAAGGCCATCGCCTACAATGAGTTGAGGGTTTCAGAGTTCGATCGAAGCCCTCTCTGGATGCCTTACTGTTTCCCTCGATCTGCAGTTATCTGAAGCCCCTTTTGGTACTGTCAGTTTACAGTAGCTACAAAAGTGACTGATCCCACAATCCGACTGCTCCTGTGCTGAAACTTTTCCCAGGATTGCTCTTCATTCCTCATGTCTCGGTCACAGCTGTTTGAATCCTTTGGTGTCTTGATTAATTCTGTTTGTAACATCAAGGGGGAGAGCATTCCAACTCAACCAGTGAAAGCTTTACTAACATTTCTTCAACGCCTTTAAACACCTGGAACAATATTTGCTATTTCTATAAGATGAAGGAGAAGCAGTAGGCCATTCAGACCAACGAGTCCACTGCACCATTTGATGAGACCATGGCTGATCTGATAACTTTCAACTTAATTTTTCTGCCTTTTCCCCAGAACCCCTCGATTCCTTTATTGATTAAAAATCTTTCTAATTCAGTCTTGAATATACTCAACAACCCAGCTTTGATAGCCCACTGCATCCTAGACTCTCCCACAAGGCAAAACAACCTCTCCCTGTCAAATCCACTAAGAATCTTGTGTGTTTCAATAAGGTCACCTCCTATTTTTCTAGATTTAAGCTCCAGTCTCTATTGAGTCATGGGTTCGAATCCCACCGCTACCAGACTTGCGTGTGATGTACCCTAGGCGGAAGCCTGCAAAGTCAAGTTTGTAATGTTTACTTTTTCAGTGGGGTGGCACGGTGGCTCAGTAGTTAGCACTGCTGCCTCACAGCACCAGGGACCCGGGTTCGATTCCACCCTCAGGCAACCGTCTGTGTGGAGTTTGCACACGCTCCCCGCGTCTGCGTGAGTTTCCTTCGGGTGCTCTGGTTTCCTCCCACAGTCCAAAGACATGCAGGTTAGGGTGGATTGGCTATGTTAAATTGTCCATAGTGTTCAGGGATGTATAGATTAGGTGGGTTATAGGTGGATGGGTCTGGGTGGGATGCTCTGAGGGGCCGAAGGGCCTGTTTCCATACTGTAGGGATTCTATGATCTATGATAGCCTCGACTCAGTTCCAATTCACTAAATCTCTCTTCATAAGACAGTCCCTCCAGACCTAATATCAGTCTAATGAATAGTCTCTAGACAGTCCCAAAAGCCAGTATATCTTTCCTTAGATATGGGGTCCCAAACTACTCATGTTATTTGACAAGTTAAATAGCTGCCCTGGATAACTACCTCATCTGTTTGCTTTCTTAGCCTATGCCCCCCCCCTCTCTTGAACTCTCTGCCTCTAATTTAAATACTTCTGAGCCATTTAACTCACCAGGGCACTGTCCCCAGCTCAAATCAAGTAAGTACCATTCCACCAATCAGCTCCCTTCCACCTGCTAAGGACCAGACCAAACCTCCCTGAAAGTAGTCAGAAGACAATCTGGACCCTAACTTTTTATTATGAAGGTAAATGTAAGGTGTTGCATTCCAGATGCAATTCAATTGGTCAAACCACGGGGTTAAAAGCAAAACACACTTTATATTCATCCACTATTGTTAAAATACAACCAAAGAAAGAAGGAATTGCAGTAACATTAATAAAAAACTTAACAGAATAATAGATGCAGTGGCTACTACTAATGAACTGTTCCAATATAGTAGCATCCCATAAACACACCTGTGGCAAGAAATTCAGAAAAATGATTGTCTCACATACAACTTCAGTAGCAGGAAGAGAAACCTCAGCTTTTGGCTATAACCAAGAGAGGGAAAAAAATAGCTTCCACTGCTTCAAGACCCGAACAGCAACCGCTGAAAGCTTAAAACTAAAAATCTTTGTTCTGTGGGAGCTTGACCCCACCCATTCAGGCTGCTTCTATTGTTCTAATATTTAAAAAAAGAACTCCCAAGGCCTCACAATCTGTTTACTCCAGTGGCTCTGGTAGACAGCTCACTATCTCTACCTTAAAACCTCTCTTCAAAAAAAAATCAGGCCAATATATGCCGCAGCATTGTGACATAACCCACTAAATATTGAAGATTGGTTCTGAAGCAGTAGTTCTATCTGGACCCTTGGAAAATGAGAATATCCTGACTGTAATTAGGTCAGCAAAACTATGCACATAGGGTTATGACTCAAGCTGGATGTATTCCTGGAGGCTCCATACACAAGACCTCCTGCATCTAACCAACCCTTGAGTCACAGACTTTTCTAAATCTCCAGTGCTCTTAGAGATAATTAATGACGGTGTTCAAATAAAATAGGAAACACCCATGACATTCAGGAGATTAATCAGTCATCTCTGGAGAATCCAGTCCTGGAAGCGGAGTGGAGTGGTGAGTGTCTACCTTATCTGCAAGGCGCAAATTGGAACTCATACATATACAAGAACAAACTGTTTGATCTGCATTCTATCTCTCTGATAATATCAGCCACTTCCTATTATTTATCTATTTAATACAGGTGAATCATAAGGAAATATAATTCCAATTTTTGTCATCCATAGCCTCAGGAGGGTCGAGAGCATGCTTACTCCAAACTTGCATACTCCTCCGTTGAAATGGGACATTTTTCACACAGCGAGTTTCCAACTGTTTTGGCTACACACTTGTTGAGGGCTTCCTCACTGTCAACTGAAACCCGTCACCAATCAACATTCATTCTCTTCCATTCAACACAAATTTCCATCTTAGTTTCCTCCGTTCGCAATTCTGGTTTTTCTTCCCTATTTAACAGTAACCACCACTAACTGGTCCAGTTTGATCGACGTTCCAAACCCTCCAAACCTGCTGAGGTCTTGTCCCTCCCTCTTGCCACTTCTGCTGCCTATAATGGAAATGTGTGGAGATTCATTGCAAGGTCGAAACTATCAGTATGTAGAGCAACCAGTAAAGGATTCAGGAGCCTTCCAAATAGAAAACTTGCTCAGCCAGTCTCCAATCTCAAAGCTTCCTGTCTGATTGACCTAAATTTGTCTAGTCATCTCTTTTACTGTTAGTTTAATGGCCAGGTTTCAAAACACAAGAATATAAGAAGGAAGACTTGGCCCCTCAAGTCTACTCCAACATTCAATCAGTTCAAGGTGTTCATGGGATTGTGGGTTTTAGCCCATTGTCCCTATAAACCTTGGCTCTCTTGAAGGTGAAATAACAGCCCACCTAGATATACTTTCAAAAGAACCAGCTTCAGCTGGCTCATAAAGAGAATTTCAAAGAGTGCCGAAGCTCTGAGCGAAGAAATTCCTCCTCATCTCCATCTTAAATTCAAGATCCCTTGTTTGGAAACTGTGCCCCCCAGTTCTAGATTGCCACGTGAGAGGAGCCGTTCTCTCAGCAACTACCCTGGCAATGTCCCTCGGAATCTTTTCCGTTTCGGGAAGTTCCCCTCTCGTTCTTCCAAACTGGGATGAGTTACACCTCTGTCCACTCGGTGAAGGAGTTGCGTAAAGGAAGTGGGTGAAGATGACTGAAAGGCTCACTCTGAGGTGGAGGGACCTTCCATAGGGTAAACCCCTACCCCACAGACCCCACCCAGACAGATTCTGCCCCATCTCTGGCCGTTCTGTGGATGCCCATGGAGCCTGAATTCTGGAGCTCACCCTCCCGACCGCAGACCCCAGCTCCTGTGCCAGGGACACCAATGCCTTCAGTAGCCAAGGTGACAAAGGAGCATCTTGTCAGAGCACGTGGAAGTGATTAAAAAGGAGCATTGAGGCTCAGGGGCGAAGAGAGAATCAAACTGTGAGGCTACATATTGGTTCCAATGAATGACTGAATGCCCCTTACTCCTTTTGGAGTCCAATGGGGCTAACTCCCTCCAGGGGCTGATCGGCAGTATCCACACTGTGTGGGGTCAATGTTTCACCCTTGACGCCATGCGCAGGGCGATGGGATGACAAATTTGGGAGGTGACAGGAGTCCAAGCGAGAGGTAAACCTTTATCAATGTGGGAACAACAAGTTGTCTGAAGTGCTTGTTCATTCCTGGGTGCCAAGTCTCACTCATTGCCTGTTGTGTGGCTCACAAAACAAAACTTTTCACTGTGCTTAGGCACATGTGACAACAATCAATCAAATCAAATCAGAGCCTTGCTGAAAATCTCCGCCGGATTGAGCCAAGGCACCTAACTGATGGCCTACTTAAGGCAGGTGCTGGACACCTACACTGTCTCCATGCATGGGTTCCTCGCACACAGGGTATCGTTATGCCCTCAGTGGGCTGCTCTTGCCCCCAAGCATCTGCCTCCGAGAGTGTGAGGTGGCAAGAGGGAAAAGCTATTCCTGAAGAAAGTCTGCACCTTCCCAGGAGAAGTTGGACAGAGGGTGAGTGGGAGCGCTGCTGTGGATGAATGAAAGAAATGAGCAGGAGCGCTATTATTAGTGATTGCCCCTGAGTGGTCCATGTCTAGCCCTATAGAACTGTAACATATACCACAAAGACTGGGTCCTTTAATGTGACAGATGCCTTGAAGTTTGCTAACAACACAATAGACACAGATATAGGATCCCAGACTTACACACAGTCACTTCTTTGTGTTTTGTATGCTTATTTATGTCTCAATCTAGAGATGTCTCTAAACCCTGTAGCTCTCTCAGTGTGGATCTCCAAAGACACCCACTTGCTCACTGAATATGGCATCGGGGATCTCCGCCTTGATGCACCGCTGGGCAGTAGATTCCGTATGCACACCCAGTGGATCCCAGGGGATCGGTATCTCAGTGGCCTCCTGGATCACAGGCACATCGCTACACTTGGGGTACAGCTCAGACAACAGCACCCACTTTGCAGAGATACAGTGCCCAGAGACACTGAGGGCAACTGTGCCGCTGACAGTGCAGCCCCTCTGGAGAGGGTCCTGTTCTCATGCCCTTCTCCTGTGTCCTCGCCCCACTGCCTCTGACATCTGTCCCCTCCACCTCCCTCACACGGGAGTGTTGAGTAAATGAAAGCCAGAATGGGTGAACTCTTGGCGTCTCTCAGATGAGATTCTGGTAGAAAATCCAGACAGCCGGCCCCTTTCCCAGTTTTCCTGCCAGGGCCTGAGTTGCTCCCTCACTGGCATGCTAGTCATGGCTGCCAGGCACAGCTAGCCCTGAGCTCACAAGGACTTGCAGCTCCTCTTTCTGAGTAAGACTCGAAGGCCCATAGTTATGATTGTGTCCTGTAGTTCTGTCTTTGATTATGAGGGTCTGTTTACTATTGATACTCACTGTGCTCGATTGGTTAAGCCTGGGTGAGAACTGCGAGAGAAGCGAACAATCAAAAAGCTGGAAGCCAGAACTACAGCGTGGAGCAGGCATTTTAAAGTAGTGTTTACCAATAATTATCAGCTCTGCAGTGCGCTGAGCTGAAATATATACAAATTATTGGACTATTCAATGGTCCCTATAAAATGGCTGCCAATTGACAAATAGATTGGTTTAATTCTGTTCCTGCGATATTCAAACACAGTTACATCTCACCACATTGGCTGGTATCTGATCCCAACACGAGGACTGCAAGCTTCCATTATGCTGCCCCCCTGACCTGATATTCTACCCAATCCCATCCCAAGGGGCCCAGAAAATCTTACCCCATTGACTCCTTTCAGAACTCAAAACCTGCCTCACTCACTGACTATCTCAATCATTCTCACTCACTTATTCACACACACTCACTTATTCATACTCACTCACTCGGTCACTCTCACACACACTCACTTATTCACATTCGCTCACTCAGTCACTCTCACACACACTCACTTATTCACACTCACTGACTCTGTCACACACTCACTTATTCACACTCACTTGGTCTGTCACTCTCTCACACACTCACTTATTCACACTCGCTCACTTCTTCACACTCACTCATTAAGTTACTCTGTCACACACACTCACTTATTCACACTTGCTCACACAGTCACACTCTCACTGACTCTGTCACACACTCACTTATTCACACTCACTTGGTCTGTCACTCACACACACACTCACTTATTCATACTCGCTCACTCTGTCACACACTCACTTATTCACACTCACTCATTCACTCTGTCACACCCTCACTTGTTCACACTCACACAGTCACTGTGTCATACTCACTTATTCACACTCACTCACATGGTCACTCTCTCACACTTACTTATTCACTCTCACTCACACAGTCACTCTGCCACACACACTCCCTCATTCACACCCACACACACTAGCACAGTCAGTCACTCATACTCATTAATACAAACTCATACACAAACACCCTCGCTAGTTCGCTCGCATTCACTCACACTGTCACTCATTCACATACTCACTAATTCACACTCAAGTCAGTTGCTCACACATGCTCTCTACTCCACACTCACTCACTAAGTCACACTCACTGACACTATCACTCACTCACACACACTCACTAATTCACATTCACTCACAGTCACCCTCTCTCACACACACTTATTCACACTCACACACTCTCTCACATATATTCGTTAATTCACATTCACTCACAGTTACTGTCTCACACACACTTGCTAATTTACACTCACTCACACACACACATTCACTTAATCACACTCACTCACAGTCCCCATCCCACACACACTCGCTAATTTACACTCACACACGCACACATTCGCTAATTCACACTCTCTCACACACACTTGCTTATTCACACGCACTCACTCTCTGAATTGCTCACTCACATTCTCACACAATTTCACACTCTCACACATTCACTGACTCACTTGTGCACTCACACACTCACTGTCTTGAGATCTCAGCCATTTCCTGACAGAATCTTTCCAGACCTCTACACTCGTGCGCTGATCTCATTCGCTGACCAATGTATTTGTGGCCTTACTCATCGATAATAATACTAACAATTCAACTTGCATTGAAATAGCACCATTAATGCACTTTCTGGAGGTGTTTTCAGAGAAAATGTTAACACCGAGCCCCAGAAGCTAATATGAGGGTGAATGAACAAAGGTTGAGATGAAGAGATAAATTTCAACGGGAGAATTAAAGGAGAAAAGTGAGGTAGAGCGATTTAGGGAAGAGGGTTTCAGAAGCTGACAGAATAGCCCTCAGCAGTGGAGCAATGAAAGTGGTGGAGACTCATAAAGGACCGCAGAGTTGGAGAGGGGGGGAAAGTTAAAGAAACAAGACCAATTGAGGCTCGAAAGCAAGGAGGAGAATTGTAAAATCAATGGGTCGCTGGACAGGCAGCCAAGGGCGTTAAGATGCAGGCTGTCGAGTTTTGGATAAACTCGGATTGGAGGAGGGTGAGACGGGAAGCGGGTCAGGAGATCATTGGAATAGTCAAATCTATCAATAAGCAAGACATGCACAAGGCCCTCAGCAGTGGAAGAGCTGAAGTTGTTTGTGAGGACAGATGCTAGGGCAAGGGGATTGTTTGTCGTGAACAGGGGTGAGGACAGCCAATTTGGAAGGTTGGCAGAAGCAGAAGGGGAGTGAGCTATTTGAGGAATGGGAAGAAGTTAACAAAGGGGTCAGGAAGGGAAATCACCTGGTTTACAACTCAGAGGGAGTAGGGTTGAGGTAGGTCTCGTGGACAAGTTGAAGTCAGTGAGGAGAATTTAGAGACAAATGCTACTGTGTGGCTTAGACATGAGGAGAATTCGGGGATGTTCATTCAGAATCAAAACCTCAAACACTCAAACATTAATGTCCTTAAGATTGCACTCGCTCACTGACAGTTTCACTCAAGATTTCACTGACATCCTACAGATTACAGCAACTCAGAGACTCACTCAAGATTTTGCTTACTCACTGACAGACTCGCGTGTTCTGAGAAAGGGTCACCGGACCCGAAATGTTAACTTTTTCTTCAGAGATGCTGCCAGACCTGCTGAGCTTTTCCAGCAACTTCTGTTTTTTGTTCCTGATTTACAGCATCCGCAGTTCTTTCAGTTTTCACTTGAGATTTTGCTCACTCACTGACAGACCCACTTGAGAATACGCTCACTCACTGATAGACTCACTCGAGATTTCACTC
>NC_063341.1:4231736-4246624 GCF_021869965.1 Rhincodon typus
CACTCGAGATTTCACTCGCTCACTGACAGACTCACTCGAGATTTCACCCACTCACTGACAGACTCACTCGAGATTTCACTCACTCTCTGACAGACTCGAGATTTCACTCATTCTCTGACAGACTCACTCGAAATTTCACTGGCTCACTGACAGACTCACTCGAGATTTCACTCGCTCACTGACAGACTCGAGATTTCACTCGCTCACTGACAGACTCACTCGAGATTTCACTCGCTCACTGACAGACTCACTCGATATTTCACTCACTCTCTGACAGACACACTCGAGATTTCACTCACTTACTGACAGACTCACTCGAGATTTCACTCACTCTCTGACAGACTCACTCCAGATTTCACTCACTCACTGACAGACTCACTTGAGATTTCACTCACTCGCTGACAGACTCGAGATTTCACTCACTCTCTGACAGACTCACTCGAGATTTCACTCACTCTCTGAGAGACTCACTGGAGATTTCACTCGCTCGCTGACAGACTCACTCGAGATTTCACTCACTCACTGATATACCCAAGATTTCACTCACTCACTGACAGACTCACTCGAGATTTCACTCACTCTCTGACAGACTCACTCGAGATTTCACTCACTCACTGACAGACTCACTCGAGATTTCACTCACTCTATGACAGACTCGAGATTTCACTCACTCTCTGACAGACTCACTCGAGATTTCACTCGTTCACTGACAGACTCACTCGAGATTTCACTCACTCTCTGACAGACTCACTCGAGATTTCACTCGCTCACTGACAGACTCGAGATTTCACTCGCTCACTGACAGACTCACTCGAGATTTCACTCGCTCACTGATATCCTCAAGCTTACAGTCCCAGAAGTCCTGAAGATCGCACTCACGTACTGACAGACTTCCCTCATAATTTTACTGATAGACCCTGTCCAGTTTTCACTCACATGGAATGAACATGCAAACACATACAAGAGGAGCAAAAGTAGACCATTCTCACCTTCAGAGATAGTAGGAACTGCAGATGCTGAAGAATCTGAGATGACAAGACGTAGAGCTGGATGTACACAGCAGGCCCAGCAGCATCACAGGAGCAGGAAGGCTGACGTTTTGGGCCTAGACCCTTCTTCAGAAAATGGGTCTAAAAAAGGGTCTAGGCACGAAACGTCAGCCTTCCTGCTCCTCTGATGCTGCTTGGCCTGCTGTGTTCATCCAGGTCTGCACCTCATCCTCACCTTCAAGCCTGTTTCATCATTCAATAAGATCACGGATGATTTGTTTAGTGTCTCCAATCCCACACATTCCCACCTACCCCTGATAGCCTTGGATTCCCTTATCTAACCAGACTCTAACCACCTCTGACTCAGTTGAGACCTTACTAGCTCGCTGATGGACTCACTAGAGATCCGATTCACTAGCGGACCCATCCCAGATCTCACTCACTCATGCAGTTAGTAACTCCTAGCCCTTGCTTGGGAGAAAAGAGAGATGAGTTTAATGAAAAGAAACAGAGATCCACCGAGATTCATTTATATTTCTTTATGGTGTACAGAAGATATTCTTTCTACAAGCCACGTGACAGTCCCTTACATTAAATATGTTGCTGAGAAAGACATCCCTTGGTTTCTGGAACTTTCCATGAGCTGAAGGATTCCTCGTCGCATGAAACACTGAGAGATGTCGGTACACACATTATGGAGTTTATCCTCACACATTGAAAAAATTTATTAATACAGCGTTACGTAAACATGACAATGACTAAAACGGTGGGATATTTACAATGACAGGAGGAATCACATGGTAAAAGTGGACTATATTCTATGAAGTTACGCCGTTCTCTAACCCACTGCACAATCACTCTAACCATGTTAACATTAGCTTTCAGATAGCATTTTTTTTTTCATTCCAGTTGAAACCTCTTTTCTCCACGAGATGTGCTGCAAATGAACACTCTCCTTGCACCCCCGTTCTCTGATTTACAGGACCTCCCTCCCCAGTTCCCCTTCAAGTGCCTCCCATCGTTGGGTTACAGTCACAGAGTCACATGGCACGGAAACTGGCCCTTCGGCCCAGCGGCTTGGTGCTAAACAGAGCTTTGCGCCACACAGAAGGGGTCAGTGGGGAGAGAAGGGGGAAGGAAAGGGGAGGGCATGGGAGGAAAGGGCAATGGGGTGGGGGGGGGGGCCAACGGGAGGACATGGGATTGACGAAGGTGGAGGAATGGGCGACGAGCGAACGGGAGTGGAAGAGTGAGGAGAGGGAGAGGGAGAGGAGAGAGGGCAGGAAAATAGGAAAGGAGGGAGGGAGGAAGGAGTGGAAGGTGGTGTTTAGAGGATGAGGGAGGGGATGTGGGTCAAAAGACAAGAGATGAGGAGCCAGAAATCTCAGTGCTGGCTGTTTCCACTCCAGCTGGGCCAATTAGAGAAGGTGTCACCACAGACCAATGAGGATGGGCTAACTCTCGCTGTGCAGGGATGACTGTAGCATCCAGCAATAGTTTCGGACTCTGAGCCAGAGCCCAAGGAGGGGCGGAAAAACAGGCAGCCGGTAGTTTCTTAAGACAACTATAAACACAGCGAATGGCATCTAAGTTTACAAAAGAAATCCCTTTCGAGATACAGGCATTAATGGCAAAATTAGCCCTGAATGCCCATCCTCTAGAAAGGAGCAGTTCACTCGATCCTTTTTGAGGCCAACGAAGGGTTAGCCATGTAGGTATAGAGGACTGGGGAAGGACAGCACATTCAAGGACCTCAATGAACAGGCTCAGAATCTTTTACTGAAATCGGGCTTGTTTCTCCTGGGTTTCAGGGGCTGAGTTCAAACAATCAAAACACCTCGATGGGATCTAAACTCTGGATTATGGGAACAGATCTCTTGCCTGGTGGGATCTAAACTCTGGATTACAGCAGCAGATCTCTCCCCTGGCAGGATCTGAACTCTGCATTACAGCAGCAGATTTCTCCCCTGGCAGGATCTGAACTCTGGATTACAGCAGCAGATTTCTCTCCTGGCAGGATCTGAACTCTGGATTACAGCAGCAGATCTCTCTCCTGGCAGGATCTGAACTCTGGATTACAGGAGCAGATCTCTCCCCTGGCAGGATCGGAATTCTGGATTACAGGAGCAGATCTCTCCCCTGGCAGGATCTGAACTCTGGATTACAGGACCAGATCTCTGCCCTGGCAGGATCTGAACTCTGGATCATGGGACCGGATCTCTCTCCTGGCAGGATCTGAACACTGGATTATAGCAGCAGATCTC
The DNA here is from genome assembly GCF_021869965.1 of Rhincodon typus. NCBI lineage: Eukaryota > Metazoa > Chordata > Chondrichthyes > Orectolobiformes > Rhincodontidae > Rhincodon > Rhincodon typus. The sequence goes on from NC_063341.1 coordinate 4,234,990, forward strand.
TCTCCCGGCAGGATCTGAACTCTGGATCATGAGAGCAGATCTCTTGTCTGGCAGGATCTGAACTCTGGATTACCAGGTCTCGAGACAACTTGGTCAGTAACATAGCCATACCTCCTAAAGTCCATTGAAGTCAAACATACAAGGCTGCTTTCTCCTCAAACAGTAGAGTGACAAACACATTCCTCATCAACAGCCACTTCCTACAGAGCTGTAACAGAGCTGGGAATGAGGATTGACAGGAATGTAGTTATACCAGGGACCCTAGCCTTTGTTCTATGGAGGGTGCATTGGCGCTAACACCCAAGCACATGCCTGCGTTTATTGCCCCCTCCCCCCAAACTCTGGTGTTTCCCTGGTCAGGCTTTGAGGCTGACAAGCAAGAAACTGCTCCTGATGTCCACTGCGTGTGCGCACGCGCACACACACACACACACACACATACACAGACACGCACAGATGCACAGACAAGCGCACACACACACAAACACACGCACGCATGCACACACATACACACACACGCGCGCGCGCATGCACACACAGACATGCACACACACACAGACACACACACACACAGGCCCTTGCTCATCCTGACTGGGCCGATGAGGAAATTACAAGACTGACAGGTGACTTTATTGAAATGCACGAGATTCTTAGGGTGAGGATTCTCCCCCAAGGGTGCTGCCACACCAAATGAGCTCCTCCAGCAAGTTCTGTTTTGTTTCAGGTCTTCAGCGTGCTTTTTGTTTTAGTAAGATTCTTAGGGCACTTGGCAGGCTAGATGCAGCGAGGCTGTTCCTCCTTGTGGGAGAGTCTAGGACCAGAGGGCATCATTCCAGTATAAGGAGGTTAGAGCATTTAGGACAATGGTGAGGAGGAATTTCCTCTCTCAGGGAGTAGTGAATGTTTGGAATTCTTGACTGCTGAGGGCTGTCGAGGCTGGGTCGTTAAGTATGTTCAAAGCTGACATAAAGATATTTGCGATCAGTAAGGATTATGGGGATAAAGCAGGAAAATGGAGTTGGGTTGAGGTCAGCTATGGCCAGCTGTGAAGTGGATGGAAGGGAGAGCTGGGAGAGATCGAATCAGCCCACCTGAACCAGACAGCTTATGCACCAAAGCTGCCAGTCGGTGGTTGGGGAGGTGGGGGGGAGGTGGTGAGTGAGCCACTGCGTCCGACATTGCTCCTGGCTTCATGGCATTATGAGCCCTCTCCCTTTCAGCTGGTAGGCCGGGCCCCTTTCCCCCTCCTACCGACTATCATTCTTCAGTCAATGTGTCATCTTCAGCTTCATGGGCACTTGACCCACAGTTGCTTTGCACTGGTTAACGTTCTGGGAAGTTAACCAGGCCTCCTCTGGGTGTGGACAGTGTTCCCAAAGTGACAAATCCACCCCCAACAACCTCGGTGTCTTTCTCTCCCCTCGACAGCAACACCCCCGCCCCCGAGAAAAGAAAAGATCGCGCCTCATTTTCAGCATGGAGCTAGGAGAAGATTCGCAATTTCGAATTTGTCACCGAACTATGCGAAGAAATGGGGTGGGGTGCGTTGCTGGGGGAGGGAGTCACTGTTCGATGGCGGACGTGGGTGCGGGAAGGAGTCGGGGCACCCAGACTCCAATCGCTTTCTCCAGCCGATGCCATCAGCCTGCCTTGTGCCCGTTGCTACTGCACGGTATCTACCAGGGCTTACTCACAACAAAATGGCTGCCAACACAACACAGGCATGTGGAAAGACCCCTGAGGTCTCCCTTCGTGCCATCCTTCTGGTGCCTGCAACTTCAGACGCTTGGGGCAGACATGGTCGCAAAGCTCACTCCAAGTAATTATCCTCCCCTCAACACCCAGTTTGGGAGGGCGCTCCCCTGGACGCCTGTGCTCTCGCAGTCCTGGAGATGGATTTCTGGATCTCATACAAAGTGTTCTTCCTTCAGCGGGGAGAGGTGAGGTGGTGTTTGGGTTGGCGGTGGCAGGGGGTGGGGGGGGGGGGGGGGGAATGGGGTTTGGGGTTATAGGCCGTCTCAGTCCTGTAGTTTCTGGTGAGAGTTCGGAGCAGCTGCTGGAACTCTGCTCACTTTGGCCTGTAGGCCCGGGACACAGTTGCAGCCTAACTACCAACGCAGCAAAGTTCAGCCAAGAGACTTGGGGTGGGGGGTGGGTGCTGCGGGTTGGGGTCTTGAACTTGAAGCACTGCCCAAATGTTATCACGTAAGAGAAGGGAATTACTTCTCCCAGTGCAGTCTGTGACTGATCCGACCAAATGAGCCTCAAAAGATGAGATTGACAACAGCAGTTTATCCTCTATCCGGGAAGGTTCGATGTTTCTACCTCAGAGCCTGTGTTGAGCTACAAGGGGTGAGGTGTGTCTGTGAGATTCTAGTCCAACCTTGTCTTGGGCCGCGAACCTACAAAAAGGCGAGAAGGGTCTCTCAAACACGAATAACGTCACTTGAATAAACGGGTGCACAATACATACTCAGTGTCTACTAACAGCATATGGTTGGTTGCAGTGACAATGCCAATGTGGAGGGTGATCTTCAGTCAATACATTATCACAGCTTTTTTTTTTATCTTTCACAGTTAAATAACCAGCACTTTGAAAAAAAAAACACAAGTTCTTATGACAGCAGTTATTTACAACATAAAGCCTTCTCAGGCTGGGCTTTCAAGACTTGACAACAGTTCACATGGGTTTCAACTAATTGCTAAATTAACTGCAAGTCGCGATAAGAACTCAAAAATCAGGACTCGTCCTCACACAAGATACAAACGAGGAAGGCTAATGAACAGGACGGTTCATAACTTAAGTGCACCGAGTGCTTCATTAAATAGTGAAAGCTGGAGAACGGAAGCCAGCTCTCACAAAAGTCATTCCGATCGGGCCGGTGAAGTTCTCGATTCCGGGTTTCCCGGGGCACGGAACCCAGTGCCCGGTGGGGCGCAGAATGTCTGCACCCCACCTGCCCTTACCCACCTCCCCCCTGCCCCCCTGCGCAAAAACGCCAAACCCTGGCCCCAGTCGAAAAGTTTTAACCTGCGTTCCGCCCGGTTTCACCCTTTGCGTTGAAGAGGTTTGACACTGGCTCGGTCGGGGTGGTAAGGAGCGAAACACCAGGGGGAGGGGAGGTGGGGGGGGTGCAGATGGGGTGGGTGGGTCCACTTCTGCACCCGGTGAGCTAAGGGCCACAGTTTTGCGAAGGGATGCGTGGCTTTCCGATCCCCACCCCTCCTCCCCGGGTCTGGGTCTTGCAATTTTTGACGCCGAATGCACAATCCATCGCTCTAGCTGAGACAGGTTTCGGATTTTCCAAGAGGCGGGGTCGGGGGAGGGCTAAGTGCGAGTCATCTGTAAGGAGCCGTCAGGCTTCTGAAATGAGTGGGCATTATTTTGCCCGCATCGATAACGATGGACCATTCGGAACACAGCGACGTGGCTAACCACAACAGTCTAAAACACTCAGCACGACTAATTGCTAGCGAGTGGCGGTAATGGGGAGGGGGTGGGTTATCAATGATTATCGCAGTCCAAGCGCTTGTAGGACCCCAGGTTTCGTCTGTTGCTTTCAGTGATGTTGAGTAGAGCTGTGGAATGATATTCAACTGTTGGCTGTCGGGGCCTTCTGGGCAGCTCTGCTCTTTCCGGCGTTGACAGTGAGCCCTACTTCATGAGGTAAAGTAGGAATTCTGCATGGAGTAGAGCCGATCTATGGGGTTTCCTATCCGAGCCTGCATGGAGCTTGCTTCGTTGGTTGCCAGGAGGCAGTCACCTAGGCTGTTGAGCGATGTGTCGCTGTCCATGTCATGGAAAAGGGTCTCGTTGCCTGAGGAGAGAAGAGAGGACAACATCTCAAGATCTGTGCGACCAGGAGTGGAAGGCACAGGAAGGGCAGCCCTCTGAAATGGGAAATGCAGCCCATCGCCAACCTCCATCCACACCCACGCTTGACAACAGAAAGGAAAGGCTTGCAGTGGTAGAGCGATTTCCTTAACCTCAGGACCTGTTTATACAGCCAGCAGCAAACTTGCACAGAGTCAGACCCCGCAAACGGCGACCTGTCTGTTAATCTGTCTTTTCTTTCGTGCGTCCAAGGGAGGAGGGTATCACTCACTTGGCCAGCATTTATTGCCCAGGCCTCACTCTCCAGTTAAGGGTCAACCATATTGCTGTGGCTCTGGAGTCCAACCTAAGCTACAGCAGGTAAGGATGGGATATTTCATTTCCTAGATGACATTGGTAAACCAGATAGGTTCTTACGACGATCATCAGAGATCATATGGTCACCGTTAGGCCAGCTATTCATTGAATTTAGATTTTGCTATCTGCCACGGTTGGAATCAAACCCATATTCCCAGAACATTAGCCTGTGGCCATGGATTGCTAGTCCAGTACGATGGCTACCCACTCCCTTTGGAAGGGAAGTGGTTTGAGGGAGAATTATTTGCCAGGACTCCAAGGAAAACTCTCCTTCGGTTAGTGCCATGTCCACCTGACAGGGCAGATGAGGCCTTGCCTGAAAGCGCATATGCACTGCTCCCTCAGCAATGCGCTGGGCTGTCATCCTCCATTGCACGCTCAGTCCTGGAGTGAAAATCGAACCCACAACTCTGTCTAACTCAGAGGCAAAAGCATTAGCCACAGAAACAGGCCTGGCAGGCCAGAAAATAGGAGAGGGACTAGGCCGTTCAGCTCTTTTGAATCTGCTCACTATTCTGTGTGAACACAATCCCTGCTCCCACTTTCTCCTCCTACCCTCTGACACCTTTTAGCCCTAAAAACGACATCGAACTTCTTCTTGAAAACTTCAATGTTGTGGCCTCAACAGTTTCACAGAATCATCTCAGTGTGGAAACAGGCCCTTTGGCCCAACAAGTCCACCCAGACCCATCCCCCTTTTAACCCCTCTAATCTAGGCATCCCTTGAACACTTTGGGGCAATTTAGCCTGGACCATCCACCCAGCCTGCACATTGTTGGACTGTGGGAGGAAACTGGAGCAAACCCACGCAGACATGGAGAGAATGCAAACTCCACACAGACAGTTGCCCGAGGGTGGAATCGAACCCGGGTCCCTGACGCTGTGAGGTAGCAGTGCTAACCAATGAGGCAGAAAATTCCAACAGGCTCACCGCTGTCCGGGCGAAGACATTTCTCCCTATTTCAGTCCAAAATGGCCGACCCCATATCCTTAGACTGTGACACTCAGGTTCTGGACTCCCTGGTCTTTGTGAACATCCTAACCTGTCAAGTCCTGTTGCAATTTTATCTGTTTCTATAGAATATAGGTTCCTATAGATTTATTCTGGACTCAATCCATCTCATCATTTAAAAAAAGGGAACAAGGAGCTAATTAGTACATTCTCAAGTTGCCTGGCAGTGTGTTTTTTTTTAAATTCTTTCACAAGAGTCGCTGGCTCAGCCAGTGTTTATTGCCCATCCTAATTGCCCCCTGAACTGCTTTCTAGAGAGGCTGCAGGTTCATGATCAATTTGTTACTTTTTTCAGAAAAAGCATCATCGTTGGGCAGTACAGTGGCTCAGTGGTTAGCACTGCTGCCTCACAGCGCTGGGGACCTAGGTTCAAATCCGCCATCAGGCAACTGTCTGTTTGCACATTATCCCTGTGTCTGGGTGCTCTGGTTTCCTCCCATAGTCCAAAGATGGGCATGCTAGGTAGATTGGCCATGCTAAATTGCCCATAGTGTTCAAGGGATGTGTAGATTAGGTGGGTTATAGGGGAATGGTTCTTGGTGGGATGCTCTGAGGGTCAGTGTGGACTTGTTGGGCTGAAGGGCCTGTTGCCACACTGTAGGGATTCTAATGTTGAGAGGGGGAGGGGGGAAAGAAAAAATAAAATTCTCTCGGGGAAATGCCAATGGCCATCTTGGGAAGTGCCTGGCTCATCTCCAGCAATCTAAGCTGAGGGGTAACTGTTGGGCACTGTGCTGGGGAGAGTTCTCTGTTCTTCATCAGGTACTGCCAAGCCCCTACCCTCTACACCTTCGTCTTGGTGAAACATGTACTTTGGAAGAAAGCCCTCGGTACTCCAGAAAAATCACCCTCGGCGATGTCACGGGCTACCTTTCGATAATGCCTGTCTCACCGTTGAGATTTCCCCAGAGTGTTTTGCAGTCCACAGAGCGAAATGCAGTTACTGACAAAAAAAACCAAACTGTGCACAGCAAGATCCCACAAACCGAATCATCTAGTTTAGTCATCTTGGTCGAGGGGTAAATATTGTGCAGGATAAGGTGTGTGTTGGGGTGGCCGGGAGCAGAATTTTCCCACCTCTTATTCAAATGGGAATTTCGGATCTATTGAAGAGGATTAACAATGTATGGAAAAGATGGGGCCGGTGGTGGGGGTCTGTAAGCGGTACGCTCGCCACAGATCGGAAACGGACAAGGGACAGGGTTGCCAATGGCAGGTGTTCAATGAATATTCTCTGGAATTCGGTGATCAATGGAAGGAGTTGGTGGTTCCTGGGAGACGTTGTTTTCCTTCATTGCTCAGTCCTTTGACTATAGAGTTGGGGTGTAATGTTGAGGTTGTACAGGACGTTAGTGAGGCCTCTTCTGTGTCCAGTTCTGGTTGCCCTGTTACAGGAAGGATATTATTAACCTGAAGAGGACTCAGAAGAGATTTACCAGGATGTTGCCGGGAATAGAGGGTTTGAGTTATAAGGAGAGGCTGGGACTTTTTTCACTGGAGCGTAGGAGGTTGAGGGGTGACCTTATAGAGGTTTGTAAAATAATGTGGGATATAGATAAGATGAATGGCAGGTGTCTTTTCTCTAGGGGGTATTAGGGGGCATATTTTTAAGGTGAGAGGAGATAGATTTAAAACGGACATGGGGACAATTTTTTTTTACGCCTTTTTGTGACCTGGGGGTCGGATTGCAGTGGAGGGCCAGCTAGCCTGGAAGCTGACAAGAAGTATTTCTGTTTCCTCTTGGCCCACAAAGAGTGCTGCAAAAGCATTTAACTCTTCAGTTTTCCTCCCCATTGCCTCAGGTTTTCTGGGAAACACAAGGGTCCGGCATTAAGCTGAAGATGGAGCTAAAATGTGGGGCATCTGAACCTTATTAAAATATTCAAATGAGCGATTTGAATGCAGGGGATGGATTTTACTTGCCAGCCCTTCGGCCAACCAATTCTATTCCATTAAATCCAAAATTGGTCAACTCCAATTTCACAGTGTCAGTTAGGGTTTGGAGACTTTTAACATATTACATCCCACCTGCGTTTTTTTTCCAAAATGCATTCACAGGATGAGAGTGTCACTGGCTATTCCCCATTTCCTACTTGTCCAGAAAGAGTCACACGTAGGCCAGACCAGGTAAGGATGGCAGTTTCCTTCCCTAAAGGATATTAGTCAACCAGATGGGTTTTTCCCGAAAATCAACAATGGATTCATGGTCATCATTAGACTCTTAATTCCAGATGTCTATTGAATTCAATTTCCACCATCTGCCGTGGTGGGATTTGAACCTGGGTCCCCAGAACAGTACCTTAGTCTCTGGATTAACAGTCCCGTAATAACAACTCAAAGTCATTTCCTCCCCTAAGGGCTGAGCAGCCTTTTTGTTGAGAATGAAAATTCCTCTCAGTGTACTTTGCAAACTACCAGCACCCCAATTGGATCTCTCAAAGGGAAGTAGTCTTCAGACATGCCTAGCTCTTCAAAGATTGTGAAACAATACCTCAAAGTATTTACCTGGCTTCATAGCTCCAAAGTTCAACCTTTGTTGTTTTGGATAAACCTCCCTTTCTTATTCAGGCCTGGAGTCGCAAAACTCAATATTACTTGGACATGTCAAACTAAACCGATCCCTGTAATCTTCAAACCCATCCTCAGACACCAGTCTGTCCAACTCCTTTTTGAAGAAGCTAAGCTAAGCAATCACTGGTTAGACCTGAGCGATTAGTCCAGTTCTGGGCACCACATCTTCACAAGGACTGGCACTATGAGGTGGGTAATGAAAGGCTCTGAGAGGACATAGATAGGGTGGTAGAATGGGTGGATATATGGCAGATGAAAATTAATATGGAGGAACATAAAATGATCCATTTTAATGGGAAAGGCAATGAAACGCAGTACAAAATGAAGAGTACAATTCTAAAGGGGGTACAGGGACCTGGCAGTGAATAGGAACACAATCTGTTTCAGATGGCAGGGGGCAGGTTTAAGAAACCACTGAAGCACAAGGGGTCCTGGGCTTTAGAAATCAGGGTAGAGAGTACAAAAGCAAGGGTGTTCTGATAAACCTGTGTAAAAATGTAGGCCTCGACTAGAGTTTTGCCTCCAATTCTGGCACTGCGCTGGGGAAGCTATTGGAGACGATGCAGAAAAGTTGGAAGAGATTGGTTCCAGGGGTGAGGAACTTCAGTTACGTGGATAGGTCAGCAGCAGGGAGGCTGTCGCTCCTGGAGAAAAGGAGGGCTGAACAGAGATGTTCAAAACCGCAAGGGGGTCAGGGCAAAATAGATAGGAACAGTCCTTCCTATCAGAGGTAGGGCTGGAAAAGCGGGGATAAAGATTCCATTGAAGGTTCTGCCATGACTTGGAATGGTCGGTCTGTTATTCCGGGATTTAATACGAGGCTTTTGCTTTTTCGGAAAAAAAAAATTTGGCTGAAATCTCAAGGAGAAAGAAGCAGTCACCATAAGGGTGCATATGGTCTCCCGGCATCTGAGGAGGAGTGAGGCCTTGTCGAAAAGGATCGGTGCTATATCCATTCTGTTCAATAGCCAGGAGCTGCTGTGGAGGCAGGCTTGTATAAGGGTTCATCATCGTTTCCATTCCAGGGTTATTGGAACTGTTCGCTGGGACTGCACAAGAAAAAGAAATAAAGTGAAATGATTGTCACACAGCAGTACATTCTATCCAGCTCCACACTTGTACGAGGAAGTCCTGATAAACCCTTCTGTTTTCAACATCGCTAGTCTAGGCCTCCTCTGACGGCCGGTATCGGGTTCCGGGCATCACTTCAGGTAAGATGTCAGGGAGGGTGCACAGGACTAGGACCGGGGACTTCAGCTACAAGGTGAAATCTGAGTATTTGGGGCTGTTGAGCGAAGAAAGCTGAACGGAGACTTAATGGACGGCTTTGACAAAACCAAACAAACAGCAACTCATTCCTCTGGCTGATCACAAGGTGACACAGATTTATGGTAATGAGCAGTCACTGAATTAGTGATAGAGCCCCTTTAGCCCGTTGTGACTATACTGGCACTCCGCTAAAGCTATCCAATTAGTCCCTGTTTTATCCCGTACCCCTGAACATATTCTTCCCACAACCAATTGATTTCCTATTTGAAGGTTATTAATTATAACATAAGATGATAACAGCTCTTGTTTTTGTTCCCCCTCCCCCCCCACCGCCCGGTTCATTATGCTAATTATCTGCACCTTCCAATGAGCAATCTCTGCCATTAGAGACAGTTTTGCCCTGATTTTCCATTTCCCCCTTTTATTCATTCACGAGATGTGGGCATCACTGGCTGGGCCAGCATTTCTTGCCCATCCCTAATTGCCCAGAGGGCAGTTAAGAGTCGACCACATTGCTGTGGGTCTGGAGTCACATGTGGGGCCATAACAGGTAAAGATGGCAGTTTCCTTCCCTAAAGGACGTTGGTGAACCAAGATGGGATGTTTCCTGACAATCCACAATGGATTCACGGTCATCATTAGATTCTTAATTCCAGATATTTTTATTGAATTCAAATTCCACCATCTGCTGTGGCAGAACTTGAACCTGCGTACCCAGAACATTGTCTGAGTCTCTCAGAATTAACAGTCCAGCAATAATACCAATAGGCCATCGCCTCCCCTGTGATTTACTTGACCAAAAGCTTTCACGTGATTTAACACCTCAACCCAACTTCCTCTTAACTTTCTTAGTTCAGTGGGGAACGGACCCTCCACAGGACTGAAATCCTGGCCCCTTCTTGGCATTCTCTCTCTCTCTCTCTCTCGCTGTAACATGGGGAAAGAGATCATTCCCGTAGTGAGATGGTGCGATCTGGAATGGATAGGGTTGGAAACATGTTCAATATAACTTTCAAAAGGGAATTGAGAAAATAAATTGATGGGAGGGGAAGGGAGACACAAAAACAAGGGAGTTTGACTTTTCAAAGCCTTTTAACTGCGCTTGTCACTATTAAAGACGTGTGTACACAGCGCTCTGGACTCGCTGTCCTTTCCTTACTTAGACTGGCTTCCCCCCATGCAAAAGGCAGCAAGACTCCACCAGTCTATCACCATCCCTTTCACTCCAGCTCCAGACTCAGTGCCTCATTCTTAGAGATCCTCCTTGAATGTATTCTCTGTTCCTGTAGCCCTCCTTTTAAAATTGCACCATTTTATCAATCACACTTCTCCTCATACCCTCAAAATGCACCACTTCATATTCCCCTCCAGTAAACTAATCAGCATTTGTGCCTGCCACCCATTCCCTTGTATATATTGGCTTTGTATCTGCTACATCTCCTCAATGTTTACTATATTTTCAAGCTTTGAGGTATCTACAAACTTTGAAACGATGCCCCAAAACGTTGATGTCATTTGCTCAGAGAGGTAAAGTGCAGTAGGCATGTAGGCAACAGCCCTGTATACCTCCCTCAATTTTCAAAAGCAAGTCTCTGCTTTGCATCCCTTCCTAAATATTGATTTGAGCTTTTCATCTTCTGCGTTAAGAATGGGGCTATGCTTATGCAAACAAGCCGATTATGTGTCATTTTGTGAAACGTCTTTCAAAAGACCACATACGCAACATCAACTGCACTACCCTCATCAAACCTCACCTTTACATCATCTGGGATGATACTATGGATTTAAGAGGTGTATCTTGTCCTGTTTTTTTTTGGGAAGAGAGTTTTTTAAGGCAGAGGATTTAAGCAGTTGACCAAAGTCCCAGTGTAAACAGCTTGTGAGGCCTTGATTTTTTTTAATAAGTTGGAACAATAGAGGCAGCCTGAATGGGTGTGGTCAAACTCTCAGAGAACCAGGATTTTCAGTTTTGCTTTTTAGTTTTCAGCAGTAGTAGTAGTTGCTAGGATCTCAGCAGAGTTGGAAACTGCAGTAAATCTCTCCCGGCTGCTACACTCTCTCAGAACTTTCTCGATTTTGTCTTCCTCCTGGGCTGCTGGAGTTGCATGTGAGACAATTTGTTTTATGAATTTGTCTTTTGTAAAGTGTGTATTTATGGGATGTTAACTCTATTGGAACAGTTAATTAGTAACAGTTACTGTGTCAGTAAAGTTATTCTAATTCCTTCTTTCTTTTGTTATATTTTAACCACAGTGGATGAATATAGTGTGTTTTGCTTTAAATCCAGTAGTTTGACCAATTGAACTGCATCTGGGATGCAACACCTTGCATTTACCTTTAAAATAAGAAAAGGTTTAGACTATCTTTTCAATATATTGAGGAGGTTTGATCTGGTCCATAAAACATCAAAGAACATGCTCATGGAGATAACAAGAACTGCAGATGATGCAGTCAGAGGCAACACAGTGTGGAGCTGGAGGAACACAGCAGGCCAGGCAGCGTCAGAGGAGCAGGAGAGTCAATGTTTCAGGTCAGGATCCTGACGAAGGGTCTCGACCCGAAACATCAACTTTCCTGCTCCTCTGATGCTG
>NC_063341.1:4247024-4251167 GCF_021869965.1 Rhincodon typus
CCTGTTGGTCAAACACAATTTGCTTCAACAAATTTCTCCTGATTTCATCTATCTGGCTCTAAATACCGATAAATCAGTTTTGGGTTATGGTTATCTCTCAAGGCTTCCCCACCATTACCATGAGGATGATGGACTGCAGTTGCTGGGTTTGATTCTCTGCTCATTTTTAAATAGGGCTGTAACATTTCTAATTCTTCAGTCCACTGGCACCACTGCTATGGTGAATGAAGATTGGAAGTTGTGGGCAGAGCCTCTGCATTTTCCATTCTATGTCCCTTGGCTCTATCCCATCTGAAACATGGATCTTTTTGACATTTAGGATCTTTGTTCACTCACTTTTGGGATGTGGGCGTCGCTGTCTGGGCCAGCATTTATTGCCCGTCCCTAGTTGCCCTACAGAAGGTGGTGGTGAGCTGCCTTCTTGAACCGCTGCAGTCCATGTGCTGTAGGTAGACACACAATACCCTTAGGGAGGGAATTCCAGGATTTTGACCCAGCGACGGTGAAGGAACAGCAATATATTTCCAAGTCAGGATGGCGAGTGGCTTGGAGGGGAACTTGCAGGAGGTGGTGTTCCCATGTATCTGCTGCCTTTGTCCTTCTAGATGGAAGTGGTCGTGGGTTTGGAAGGTGCTGTCTAAAGATCTTTGGTGAATTGCTGCAGTGCATCTTGTAGATAGTACACACTGTTGCTACTGAGCATCGGTGGTGGAGGGAGTGGATACTTATGGATGTAGTGCCAATCAAGTGGGCTGCTTTGTCCTGGATGGTGTCAAGCTTCCTGAGTGTTGTTGGGGCTGCACCCATCCAGGCAAGTGGGGAGTATTCCATCACACTCCTGACTTGTGCCTTGTAAATGGCAGACAGACTTTGGGGAGTCAGGAGGTAAGTTACTCATCACAGTATTCCTAGCCTCTGACCTGCTCTTGTAGTTCTTGTAACCTATTAATATTTAAAAGTTCATTCTTTTTCACTGTTTTCAGATAATCTAATTTCTCTACTATCCTATTCTTTTACACCTAGAAGGAACAAGAGAGAATTGTCAAAAAGGGGTGAATGAAAGGCGTTCAATGGTGAAAGCACCTGGAGACATATCTGAATGGAAAGGTTTGCAGGAATTTGGGAGAACAGCAGATGTCGCGGCTCAGATGAAATTGTGATGGCTAAGATCTGAAATTGACACAATGTGTACAAAAAACAGCCCAATGCTCAGACTCCATCCACACATTGAGCCCCTGCAACCAGCCTCCCCTACCCAGACACCCCCCTGACAAGGTTCCCCAGCCCAGATAATCCCCATACACAGTCCCCTTCCGGGGTCCGCTCACCCCCAGACCCCACATCCAGAGACCCTCAACCAACAGCCCACCAACAACCCAGGCGACTCCAGATCCAGAAGCCCCACATCCAGATACTGCCTTCCCTTGGCCGTAAGACTCGCCCCCACACCCAGATTCTCCCGGCACTCTGACACCAGGTTCCCCACAGACCCAGGCAATTCCCAGCATCCACTGACAGACCATCCCATGCCCCTTCGCACTCAGATGCCTTCCCTGACTCCCAGTACCCTCCCCTCCCATACCCAGACCCATGCAGACCACCTCATGCCTAGAATGATCCAAGTCCCAAGCCATTCGGCCCATCGAGTCTGCTCCGCCATTCAATCATGGCTGATAAGTTCCTCAATCCCATTCTCCTGTTTTCTCCCCATAACCCTTGATAATCAAGAACCTATCTATCTCAGTCTTAAATGTACTCAATGACCTGGCCTCCACAGCCTTCTGTGGCAGTGAATTCCATAGATTCACCACTCTCTGGCTGAAGAAGTTTCTCCTTATCTCCATTCTAACAGATCTTCTCTTTACTCTAAGGCTGTGCCCTCAGGTCCTAGTCTCTCTTACAAATGAAAACATCTTCCCAACATCCACTCTGTCCAGGCCATTCAGTATTCTGTACCCTACCTCCACAACATTGAGACTCCCCCAGCATCGAAACTCCTTTAAAAGCAAGACCCTGTACAAACTGCCCACTCCCCACTCTCCACCCACAGGGCCAGATTTCTGCAGATTAGGGCTGAACTCAAGGGAACAATAAAAATGGTGGATGGGGCCCAAATGCAGAAATGCCATCCTAATTACTGGCAGATGCCAATTTTGCCAGCAGGACGTGACTCACACAGGAGGAAAACTCCACGGAGTTATTTAAAATTAGTGCTGAGTTCAGACATCTCAATTTTGCGGCTTCAAGAGCCTTAATCCACTGAAATGGGGTCATGAACTGATGGAGTCAACATAAACATATTTGAAAGGACTGTCTGAGTGTCATGATCGGACAAAAATCTCCAGCCCTTTAAACATGGAAAATAAGTTGAAGCTTTTGGTTAGAGTTTTTGTTTTAAATGTCCTTTAATAGACTGCTTTGAACTGACAAGCTGTCTGGCATAGGCAATGAAACAAAAACACCCTCTATCTGTGCAGTTTCAATTGATGTTGATTGTAGACAATTTCCAAGGGCTGTTTTTGGAACAGAGGGCATCATGAATGCTTAGCTGATGCTCAAAAGATACAAAAACACACCTCAGAGGAAGGGGGGGAGGGTGACACCATATTTTGATGGTTGGTTTAAGCAGGCATTTAGTGGTTAGCTCCATTGACTGGACAGCTGGTTTACAATGCAGAATGATGCCCACTGCACGCATTCAATCCCCGCTTCGACTGAGGTTTTGTCATCTCAACCTCGTCCCTTATTTGAGATGTGGTGACCCTAGGTTGAATCCCGACCACCTCTAACGAGAGAGCAGTCTTGTAGGGCAGCGGTGGCTTTATTGTTACAGTTGCTGAATACAAGTTGGTTTACCTTTGTAACAAATTAAATGCCTAAGGGGATTTAAAATGTTCGAGTGGGTTTGATGGGTAGATTTTATTTTCACTATTGAGTGAGAGAATTCCATTGCATTGTCAGAAAACTTTGTTTTCATCTCTGCAGGACTTCTTGAGGTCAGTCTAAATGGATAAGTGGCTTCTGAGGTCATAGGGTGGCATTGAAGTGCCATGGGGCATGGAGGGTATGACAGGACATGAGTTAACATGGAGGAAGCTGCTAGGAAGAGGTATGGAGAAAGACTGGGGAGGCACATGTTGGCACACTGGAGGTAAAGACGAGATCTAAAGGACCTCACAGTTACTAAACCAACAGAGTGAAGTCACAAATACAGAGGTGGACTTCCTAACTCAGTCCCCCTCAGACTTATCTTGCTGTTGCCTCAGACTTACCAACGTGCCACCCTCTCACCTCTGCCTTTCGTCAGCCCCACTTTGAGCTGCATTTGATTAACACCCATGGGTTCTACACTGCATTGGCTCTGTACCCTTGTCCTGCTGTCCCCTAGCTGTTTGTGCAATTGGCCCGTCAGGTTCAGAACCAGATGGACTGGCACCTCTGGATCTGCACTCTGTTGGCACAGTGATGCCAAGGTGAAAGGTCATCCGCCTGCAGGATGAACTGATGGTTCTCTCTCATTGTCCGAGACCGGACCTACTCTAACCTGTGTTCAGCCGCTGGGTGTTCTGCTGGTCTTGTTGCTGTTGCTGCTGTCTACGAGCGAGTTTCTTCATCTGGTGAAAGAGAGAGAGAGAGGGCATTACTGTTCAGAGAGAGAGAGAAAAGAAAATTAATCTGTCCCTCCCACAGCGAGGGGTCGCTGTGTCCCTCCCACAGCGAGGGGTCGATCCGTCCCTCCCACAGTGAGGGGTCACTGTGTCCCTCCCACAGCGAGGGGTCACTGTGTCCCTCCCACAGCAAGGGGTCTATCCATCCCTCCCACAGCAAGGGGTCACTGTGTCCCTCCCATAGTGAGGGGTCTATCTGTCCCTCCCACAGCAAGGGGTCATTGTGTTCCTCCCACAGCGAGGGGTCACTGTGTCCCTCCCACAGCACGGGGTCTATCTGTCCCTCCCACAGCGAGGGGTCACTGTGTCCCTCCCACAGCGAGGGGTCACTGTGTCCCTCCCACAGCAAGGGGTCTATCCATCCCTCCCACAGCAAGGGGTCACTGTGTCCCTCCCATAGTGAGGGGTCACTGTGTTCCTCCCACAGTGAGGGGTCACTGTGTCCCTCCCACAGCACGGGGTCTATCTGTCCCTC
>NC_063341.1:4251267-4276203 GCF_021869965.1 Rhincodon typus
CTGTGTCCCTCCCACAGCGAGGGGTCACTGTGTCCCTCCCACAGCGAGGGGTCACTGTGTCCCTCCCACAGGACCGTCCAATTACTGTACCTCATCAAGTAACTCCTTCAACACAGCGTCCTGGAGACTAATTGCTGGCAGCTCTGGGACAAGATCTTGGCCCAGGTTAGTCCTACCTGCAGAAAACCAGAAGTTGCTGGAAATGCTCAGCGGGTCCGGCAGCACCTGTGAAGGAATAAAACAGAGTTAACATTTCGGGTCCGGTGACCCTGCCTCAGAGCCACAGTTCGATGTGGGAGGGTCACAGTGATCCGAAATGTTAACTCTGTTTTTCTCCTTCACAGATGCTGCCAGGCCTGCTGAGCTTTTCCAGCAACTTTGTTTTAGTCCTTCCTGCCCGACTTACCTTGGCTCTCTGATTCTGGAACCAGACTTGCACAACACGGACACTCAGACCCGTTTCAGCTGCAAGAGTCTCCCTCACCTTCGAAAGAAAGGAAGAGTCTTTATGAATACACAAATGTACAGTTGCGGGGGCAAGAGTAGGCCATTCGGCCCCTGGAACCTGCTCCTCTATTCAAGGCGGATCTGACTGTGGCATCGACTCCATGTTTCTGCCTCGCCTTGATAACCTTTGACCCGCCCCCCTCCCCCCGTGATAGCCAAAAAAGTCTGCCTCTGCCTCAACTACATTCTACGAACTGGCCTCCATCGGTCTCCGGGGAACAGTGCCCCAAGACCCTCGGAGGAAAATAAAATCATCCTCATCTTTGTCTTAAACAGGAGACCCCGTAATTTTAAATTGCCTGCCCTAGTCTCTCCCACAAGGGATCAATCTACTCTGTCATTTCTCCTTCAGTTTCAATCAGATCACTTCTGATTCCAATGGAGGTAATCCTGCCACAGAGTCAGTATTGATCCTCCCTCACCGATTCCCTCAGCCCGATAACAACCGAGTGTTAACAAATCCACGCCAGAACATAAGTGACCGAAGGTAGCTTTGGATCTGCTTTATTTCCTGTGCCCATCCATCTCCCCCTCCCCTAAGAGAGTCACGAAGGCATGGAAGGAGGCCATTCAGCCCATCGACTCTGCACTGAGCGATTCTTTCCTCTGCCAGACCTTCACAGAAGCTCCACAACCCCCCAACTTCAGCTGACACATCGCGGAGTCACGGAGAGCTTTGGCCAAGGGGACGTGCGTGTGTGGCACTTGAGGTCACTGGCACTGAGGTCAGGATCAGGTCACATGGGCATCCGTTGCCCCCAGGGTGTTCCGAAACCATCCGCTTACTTTAAACTGGTGCAGTGGGTGGGGGGGCACATTCACTGCCGTGCAGGAGGTGGTTACTACACACTGTGGCTGCCCTCTGGCTCCGAGATGGGCAGGAAGACTGTGCCATCTGCCCAGGTTACTGGGTCGTTGGGCTGGTAATACCCAGCAGGACCACCGGACAGCCCCCACCTCCCTCACTCCCCCAACCCCACACTGTTTCTGCCCCTCACCTTTCTGCAGGGCTTGGAAGACACCTCAAAAGATGCCTTGAAAGCACGCCTCTGTTGCGTGGTCAGAATAGTCCGAGGTCTCTTCGGTCGCTTGGGATCTTTGGAGTCATCCCCTCCTTTGCACTGCAACTGCTCCAGTTTGCCAATGCAGTCTTCGTCATCGCTTTTAGCTGTAGGGACAGAAGGTAGGCACGCCGAGTGAGTGATCCACACAAGCTGTGCTACCCATGCACATCGACCCTCTTCCCTGGTACCAGCAGTCCCAGACAGGTACGCAGATCTGTGCTGCTCACTTTGACTCCCACTCATCTATAATAAAAATTAGAACATAGAACTGTACAGCACAGCACAGGCCCTTCGGCTCATGATGTTGTGCCGACCTATTATCCTACTCTAAGATCAAAACTAACCTGCATACCATTCATTTTACTATCATCCATGTGCCTATCCAAGAGTCGCTTAAATGTCCCTAATGCATCCGACTTTACTACCACCCCTGCAGTGCATCCCATGCCCTCACCACAAACTACCCAGTTGAGTCTCTGTGTGGCAGCTTACTTAGGCGATGTAAACCATCCTTCTCTTCACACCTTGTATGTACTGCAGGGCATTAAACACTGGGGTAAATCCTGCCTTTGTCTTCTAGTTAATGTGATGCAAAGGATTAACGTGAATATGAAAATATAACCATTCACGGCACACTGGGGATGGACGGGAAAATCACAAAGGAACTAGAGTAGGCCATTCAGTCCATTGAGCCTGCCCTGCTATTCTAGATCCTAGCTAATCATCCCCTTGGTGCAATGTTCCCCATTATCTTTGAATTATTTGATTTAACTTGATTTGATTTACTATTGACACATGTATCGAGATACAGTGAAAATTACTGTTTTGTGTGCTATCCAGGCAAGTCATACCTGACATAAGTACATCAGGACACTAGAACAGAATGCAAAATACAATGTTACAGCTGCAGAGAAGGCACAGAGAAAGACCAGCTCTAACATATGAGAGGTCTGTTCATAAGTCTGATAATGACAGGGAAGAAGCTGTTCTTGAATCCGTTGGTACGTGTTTTCAAACTTTTGTATCTTCTGCCTGATGGAAGAGGTTGGAAGAGAGTATAACTGGGGTGGGATTATGCTGGCTACTTTCCTGAGGCAGCAGGAAGTGTACACAGAGTCAATGGATGGTCACTTATCCCTGAATATGCCTTAATGACATTAGTCTCCAGAAGTCTATCGATTTCTGTCTCGAACCTGCTCAGGGATTGAGCTTCCACAATCCTGAGGAGTCAGAATCCAAATATTCACCAGCCTCTGAGTGAAGATGTTGCTCCCCATTTCGCAGCCTCTGGCAGCTTCACAGTAGAGGTGAAAGCTTGAACTGTACATACGCGGTGTTTACCATGGGGTAGCACGGTGGCTCAGTGGTTAGCACTACTGCCTCGGGGTGCCAGGGACCTCAGTTCGATTCCAGGCTCGGGTGACTGTCTGTGTGGATTTTGTGTGTTCTCCCTGTGTCTGCATGGGTTTCTTCCCACAGTCCAAAGATGTGCAGGTTTGGCGGATTGGCCAGGCTAAATTGCCCCATAGCATCCAGGGATGTGCTGACCAAGGGAAATGTAGGGTGACAGGGTAGGGGAGTAGGTCTGAGTAGTCTGGTTCCCAACCAGGTTAGATCTGCCAACTCTCCAGAAGTTGAAAAGTATTCTCCATGGCTTATACTGCGAGCAACCCGAGAGACAAAATAAAAATTGAAGGGTTCGCCGGAAAAAAAACTTGTCCGCACTTCCGTGTTCTTTCAACACTTTTCCAGGAATAGCTTTGAAAGTGTTGAAAATGGCTCATGAAGAAGGTATTCCCAAACTGGCAGTCAAGAGCCTTCCGACTGGCTTTCAGATCAGCGTCGGGAAAGACAGGGCACTGCCAGGGTGGGCATGTTGAGCAACCCATGGGAGGAGAGAGACTGGCAGTTATGTGATGGGAGCTCCAGGGATGCAGCCAATCAGAATTGGCATCCTTCAAGCAGGGTTGTGGCACTGCCTTGCTGCATGGCGTCTCATCGAAGCTCTGAGCCCTTGCCCACAAGACTGGCAGAATTCCCATAGCCCCAGGCTTTTGCACGATCTGTAACACTTTCCCTTTTTCAGGGCAGCTGTGAAAACCAAGCGCAGATTTTGAAAGAGAAAGTACGCGAGCCAGAGATCTTGCAAAATGCAAAGAAGGCAATCTCCCTGTGATATCATTTATTATCACACCTGCCTCACAGGCCCCAACTGCAAGAGCTGTCATGTCAGAAGAAGAAATGACAACACCCCCAGAGCATGAGGCTGTTCCCATGTCCAATTACTGCACGCACGCACACACATACAGCTGTCCTCTCCCTAACGCACACCAGAAAGACACTGCGTTGGGTTTCCCAAACCGGTAGTGAGTTAACTGCCCTCAGGTAAGCCGGCGGCTCAAGAATGGAGCAGACTGGGAAGGTGAGGGCGTCGCTACATTAGCCTCCCAGCAATCATCAGGAGTGGGGTCAAGTTAGGAATGACTAGGTGGCTATCAGTCAGCTCCCATTGGGAAGCACCAGTGAATGCTGGGATGAGAACAGCACTAGGATTGGCTCTGGTGTCTCTGTGGGCAGCAACGCTGCTAGTCAGAAGGTTTTGAGCTCAAGTTTCACGCCAGAGTCCTAAACACATAATCCAGGTGGACACTACCAATGAAGCAGTGAAGGGGTGTTGTCTTTCAGATGGGATTCTAACCCAAGGTCAATGTCTGCCCTCTCAGGGCAAACCCTTTGGCCCCATTTCAAAGCAGATTCGGGGAGATGCCCCTTGTGACTTTGCAGATACTTAACCCCGCAAGTGGAAGCGTAGACCTCACTAGCAAGGCCAGCATTTGTTGTCCTTTCCTAATCACCCTTGAACTGAGTGGCTCTCTGAGCTATTTCAGAGGGTGGTTAAGGACCAAACACATGGCCGTGGGTCTGGAGTCACATGTAGGTGAGGACAGCAGATTTCATTCCTGAACTGAGCAGCAGCAGTCCACATTTATCACTTGAACCTAACTTCCATTAGTCGCTGTGGTTGCATTTGAACTTGTGTCCCCATAGCATTAGATTTGGTTTCAGATTTTATTGGCACATGTACTCAAAAACAGGAGTACAGCGAAAAGTGTATAATGTCGCCACTCTTAGGAACAAAGGCACCTCTAGGTACAAAAAACCTAGGGACGGAGTAGCAAAAGAAACAAAGTTTAAAAAGTTAAGTATTACCTTCATCAAACAAGTGGAAAAATAAACAAATAAGATAATAGTTAACATTAAAGTGCTTTTTAATGTAAACTAGAAAAATAAAAGGAATCAAGTTAAAAGTTCAACATTAGCCTGGAGCCTCAGCATTATTAAACCAGTGACGTTATCCATATAGTGCTGTCTCCCTCTCCAACAGAGATCAGAGATTATCTTTGAAAACTGGCTGTGACCACCACACACCCCCACCCCACCACTGTTCCTGGAGTCATCACAAAAGTTAAAGATATTTCAAAATAAGAACAGGCTCCCTAATTTCCCTGTCTTTCAGACTCAGGTTGACAGAAAGCACGCATCAGGTTCCTGTACTTAACACGAATTACTATTAATTCGAACTACGAGTGAACAATTATGAACCATCAACACATATAGCTCTATTAGTTAAAACTGTAACCCACTTATAAAATTCCCCCTCTGCACACACACACAGACCGAAACAAAACAAAACATGGGTGTTACAGGTGAATGGAATGGCTGGGAAGGCAGTCGTCCCTGTCCACATGGTATGCTGAGGTGATCCTTCTGCTGATCAGAACGCTGTTTCTCGATCTTCCTTCTCCAGAAGCTTTCACTTGTCTGCAGGAGGCACTAGGTGACTGGTTCATACTTATAGAAATCTCTCACTTATTAATGAAAAGACACAGCTTGCAACTGAGGAGGGGAAATAAACTGGCTATCTTCAACTTGAATTGCTTTCTGCTGCAGAGCAACGACACTTCCTTCTCTTCCAGAGATCTGATAGCTTCTGGCCCGAACATTCACACCCCTTTGTGGCCAATCGCAAAGCTGTTGGTGTGCAAGAGGTTTTTGTCATTGATAACTGGTCACCATATCATACCAGTCTTCCAGCACCTCGTCTGTGGCTATCGAGCAAGGGGCCCATAAATCACTTCCCTAGCTTCCCATAGAGTTCTTGGGTATACCTGATCAGGTGCCAGGGGATTATCCACCTTTGTGCATTTTAAGACGTCCAGCACCTCCTCCTCTGTAATATGGATATTTTTCAAGATGTCGCTATTTATTTCCACACATTCTCTATCTTCAATATCCTTCACCACAGTAAATGCTGATGCAAAATACTCATTCAGTATTGCCCCCTTCCCCTGCGGATCAACAAATAGGTGACCTTGCTGATCTTTAAGTGGCCCTACTCTCTCCCTCATTACCCTTTTGTCTTAATATATTTGTAGAATCCCTTTGAATTCCCCTTAACCCTATTTGCTAAAGCTATCTCATGTCCCCATTTTGCCCTCCCAATTTCCCTCTTTAGTATACTCCTACTGCCCTTATACTCTTCTCAGGATTCACTCGACCTCTGCGATCTATACCTGACATATATTTCCTTCTTATTCTTGGCCATAACCTCAATTTCTCTAATCATCCAGCATTCCCTACACCTACCAGTCTTGCCCTTCACCCTAACAGGAGCATACTGTCCTTGAACTCTTGTTATCTCATTTTTGAAGGCTTCCCATTTTCCAGCCATCCCTTTACCCACAAACATTCACCCCCAAATCAACTTTTGAATTTCTTGCCTAATACTGTCAAAATTGGCCTTCCTCTAATTTAGAACTTTGACATTTAGATCCAGTCTATCCTTTTCTGTCATTTTTTAAAAACTAATAGAATTATGGTCACTGGCCCCAAAGTGCTCCCCCACTGACACCTCAGTCACCTGCCCTGCCTTATTTCCTGACAGTAGGGCAAGTTTTGCACCTTCTCTAGTAGATAATTCCACATACTGAATCAGAAACTTTTCTTGTACACATTTAACAAATTCCTCTCCATCCAAGCCCTTAACACTATATGACAGTCCCAGTGTATGTCTGGAAAGTTAAAGTCCCCTACCACAACCACCCTATTATTCTTACACATAACTGAGATCTCCTTACAAATTTCTCAATTTCCCACTGACTATTGGGGGGTAGGGGAGGGGGTTCTACAGTACAATCCCAATAAAGTGATCATCCCTTTTTTATTTCTCAGTTCCACCCAAATAACTTATCTGGATGTATTCCCAGGAATATTCTCCCTAAACACAGCCGTAATGTTATCCCTAATCAAAAACACTACTCCCCCTCCTCTCTTGCCCACCTTTCGATCCTTCCCATAACATCTATACCCTGCAATATTGAGCTGCCAGTCCTGTCCATCTCTGAACCACACCTCTGTAATAGCTATGATATCCCAGTCCCATGTTCCTATCCATGTCCTGGGTTCATGTGCCTTACATGTTAGGCCTCTTGCATTGAAATAAATGCTGTTTATTTTATCAGTCCTGCCTCATTCTCTGCTTTGTTCCTGCCTGCCCAGTCTGTTTGACTTGCTCCTTTTCCCAACTGTACTAGTCTCATACTGATCTCTTTCCTCAATATTTCCCTGCGCCCCACCACCCCCATGCCCCTTACTAGTTTAAATTCTTCTGAGCAGCCCTAGCAAATCTCCCCGCCAGTATATTAATCCCCTTCCAATTCCAGTGCAATCCGTCCTTCTTATACAGGTCACTTCTACCCTAGAAGACATTCCAATGATCCAAAAATGTGAATCCTTCTCCGCTGCACCAGCTTCTCAGCCACATGTTCATCTGTTCTATCCTTCAATTCCTACCCTCACCAGCTCGTGGCACCGGGAGTAATCCAGATATTACTACCATCGAGGACCTCCTTTTTAAATTCCTGCCTAACTTCGTATATTCTTTCCTCAGAATCTCCTCCTTTTCGCTTCCTATAGCATTAGGTCCAATGTGTACATTGACCTCCTGCTGGTCCCTCTCCCACTTTGAGAATATTCTGCGCCTTCTCTGAGATATCCTTGATCCTGGCACCAGGGAGGCAACACAGAATTCTGATGTATCGCTGTCAGCCTCAGAAACGTCTATCTGTGCCTCTGACTAGAGAGTCCCCTATCACAGTCGATCGCTTGGAATCTGACGTACCCCTCATTACATTACAGCCAGTCTCAGTACCAGAAACCTGGCTATCAGTGCTACATTCCCCTGAGAGTCCATCACCCCCTACATTTTCCAAAACAGAGTACTTGTTTGAGATGGGGGTAGCCACAGGAGATTCCTACACTACCTACCTCCCTCTCCGATCTTTCCTGGAGGTCACCCATCTACCTGACTGTATCTGTGGTTTATCTTCCTCCCTGCAACTACCATCCATCACACCCCCTGGCTCCTGTAAATTTCTCATTTCCTTTTACTGCCACTCCAACCAATCCATGCGATTTGATAGGATTCGCATCCAAACACACTTCTTGCAGACATGGCAGCTTGGATATTTAAGAAAGGATCACAAATTCCTTGCACTCTTTAATATCTTCTACTTTGATGCAGTGTCCTAATTCTTTCCGATACTGTATCTGAACAGCACCTTGGGGCAGTATGTAACCTTAACATGAAATACCAGTGTTGCTTTGATCATCTTACACCCGGGCGTGGAACTGTCTCTGAGCCAAAGTCAATATCTTCAGGAAAGGAAGGAGGTAAATGTTGGAACGCATTGCTCTGAAGACAGTCATCATCATTCACACAGACAGCTGCTCAGCTACCAGCGTCTTTGGGGGAGGGAGGGAGGTTGGAATTTGCTTTGGCATGTCAAAGTTACAGAGGTTAACGTTCGGTTTTGGAAAACTGGACTCGTGTGACGCATCAAGATTTGGAGGCCTGAGCGAGTCGGTGAAGTGTGAGTAATGTCGAAGTGATAAGTTCTGTCATCTCATGCCCACCCCCCATTGTTAATCTCCTTTCACCCTCGACAGTTGACAGCTCAGAAAAAAGGAAAGCAAATGGGAAACAGTTAAAATCAAGTGAAGCTGAAGAAAGTCAAACTCCACATGTATCATATTCTTGGCACCATTGGTGAACCAGCTGGAAGAATGGGAGTGCGCTAACAGTTGGCGTCTTATTCTCCCTCAGGTTTTCCCAGCTATGCATGTTCTCTTTACAACTGCATGCTTGTATGGTCCATACAAGGCCTTCAGCACAGCATTCCTTACCTCTGGTCCCGAGATTCCAGGGTCAAATCCCACCTCAGGGAACTGGAGGCCACTGAAAGTGTGTCATAATTTAGCCAAACAGATTATCAGTCTCTGCGTGGCTTGATTTATTATCGTCACACGTACCTAGGTACAGTGAAAAGTTCTTATGTGCAGTACAGGCAGATCATAACATACAAAGACCATAGGGTGATGGAACAGAGCGGGGAATACAAAGTTACGGCTGCAGAGAAAGTGCATGAAAAGCCAAGATCAACATAGGATTTGAAATTTCAGAGCCCCTTTCAGATGTCTAACAACAGCAGGGAAGAAGCTGTTCTTGAACCTGTGATACGTGTATTTATGGAGTCAATGGATGGAATGTTGCCTTGCATGGTGGTCTGGGCTGTGTCACAACCCTCTGTAGTTTCTGACGGTCCTGGGCAGAGCAGTTGCTGTACCAAGCCATGATGCATCCACATAGAATGCTTTCTACAGTGCATCTATAAAGGTTGATGAGAGTCCTTATGGACAAGTTGACTTCCTAAGTCCTCCCAATACACTGGTGGCAAGCAGTAAGAGTAGGAAAGTCTGCTGTCACCCTACGATAGCTGCAGCAATGTTACAGGACTCCATGCGTAGGTTCTTGCCATGAGTGAGTTCCCCGTGCTACCACACCCATACATTTAGCCCATAGTAAGACCATAAGACCATAAGACATAGGAGCAGAAATTAGGCCATTCGGCCCATCGAGTCTGCTCCGCTATTCAATCATGGCTGATAAGTTTCTCAACCCCATTCTCCTGCTTTCTCCCCGTAACCCTTGATCCCCTTGATAATCAAGAACTTATCTATCTCAGTCTTAAATGTTCTCAATGACCTGGCCTCCACAGCCTTCTGTGGCAGTGAATTCCATAGATTCACCGCTCTCTGGTTGTCACAACATACACACATACAACCCCTCCAGCCCTTAAATTAATTCTCACTCTTATTCTAAAGATGTTGCTTAGTCCTGGCGGAGTGATGCCTCCTAAACAGCAACAGAAAATGAACTGGCACACATTTTCAACTCTGCGATCCATGTGTTCTGACTTGAGGCACAACGTTCTGGAACTGGAAAGTGCACTGCACTCACCTGGATGAATCCCAGCACAGGATCGCGGCTGTTCCATCAGGGCCTGGGTCAGTAGGTGGCGCTCTTGCCTTGGAGGTGAAAGGTCATGGGTTAAATCTTAGCTCAAGACACATGAGCAATTTAATCCAGGAGAAAGCAGTCGACCTGATTGGCATCCCAACCAACATCTTCAACATTCATTCTCTCCATCACTGTGGCTGTCACTAATACAGGGTCCTTTGACAGCACCTTCCAAACCCATGACTCGTGCTACTGAGAAGGACAAGGGCAGCAGATGCTCGGGAACATCACAACCTGCAAGGTTCTTTCCGAGCAACTCGCCATCATGATGCGGAACAATATCCCTGTTCCTTTACCAGTCAAAATCCTACCCTAACAGCACTGCGAGTGTCCCCATGACAGTTCAGGAAGGCAGATTACTGTTACCTTCTCAAGTTCAGGTAGGAATATGTAATGAATGCTGGCCTATCAATATTCACCAATCAATAAAAATGTATCCAGATCAACAAGCCAATGTAATAGTGAGTGAGTTATCATATCCCTAGTGAGGGGAGTAATGAAGACCTGCCATAAGTGATTAATTGTATCACCAAGATTTACCTGAGTTTGGCTGCTATCTAGGCAAAAACCAACTCACACTGGGTTTCACAACCAACAGAAGAATGTATGTATTACAAGCAAACTTATCCATTAAAAATTGGAGTAATAGATTTTTAATTACTAATATGCAAACTTAAGATATATCCCCTCTGAACCGAAACACTCATACATTCATTCACAAATAGGACACAAAGACAGAGCTCCGCAGAAATATCATGTGTGGAAAACGTAGCAAAAAAGGAACAAATGTCAGAGATCAAAAAAATCAAATCACATGGTGGAGTGATGTGACTTTCTCTCAGTTCTTTTGGATTATGGCAACAATGTTACATTATTGTTGACCACACAGTAATAGAAGATCCTCAATCTGTTAGCTTGTCAGTTAAACCTAGGTCTTTGCTTGAATCTGAACTTCTTTTCAGTGTATTTGAGTGTTGTTTTCCCACTCTCAGAATGAGAGTGACCTGTCTTTCCCTGAAGGATTTCTGGAGGACCATATTCAACAGCCCCTTCTTTAGACTGTGACAAACTTAAAATTCAAAGACTGTTGCTGGGCAGTTTTTCAACCCAAAGGCACTTTGTCTCACAAAAGTATCAAACGCGGCTTCTTCAAAAGTTACATAAACTTGTGAAATCAGTAAGTGAACACTACTCAGCTCCACTTTTGACCTTCAAGCTGGGAAACCAAAGCACCCGGTACATTCTCTTCAACACAACAATGTCCAAATTTCCTGTTTTCCCAGTTTATATTTCAAACAGTACATGTAGTCTTTACAAAGTGCTACACTGTCGAAGGTGGTGTCTTATGGCTGAGTCATTAAACTGAGATGCTTGGGTCAATGTTAAAGTTTCCACGGCACTGTTCCCAAAAAGAGAAAGGGAGCTCTTCCTGGTGCATTGGCCAATATTTATCCTTAAATCAATAGCATAAATAAAAACAGATTACTTAGTCTTTATCGCACATCTGTTTG
The DNA here is from genome assembly GCF_021869965.1 of Rhincodon typus. NCBI lineage: Eukaryota > Metazoa > Chordata > Chondrichthyes > Orectolobiformes > Rhincodontidae > Rhincodon > Rhincodon typus. Next base: position 4,262,769 of record NC_063341.1, read on the forward strand.
TGGGAGATTACTGTGTGCAAACTGATTGCTGCTTTTCTTACACAGTTAGGGTGAGAACAATCCATCAAGTCTTTAACTGGCTGCAAAGCAGCTTCTGAGAACAAGAACAAAGAAAATTACAGCACAGGAACAGGCTCTTTGGCCCTCCAAGATCCTCTGGATCGCCGATCCAGATCCTCTATCTAAACCTGCCGCCTATTTTTCAAGGATCTGTATCCCTCTGTTCCCTGCCCAGCCATGTATCTGTCTAGATACATCTTAAATTACGCTATCTTGCCCGCTTCTACCACCTCCACTGGCAACGCGTTCCAGGCACCCACCACCCTCTGCGTCAAGAACTTTCCACGCATATCTCCCTTAAACTTTTCCCCTCTCACCTTGAAATCGTGACCCCTAGTAATTGAGTCCCCCACTCTGGGAAAAAGCTTCTTGCTATCCACCCTGTCTATACCTCCTCATGATTTTGTAGACCTCAATCAGGTCCCCCCTCAACCTCCGTCTTTCTAATGTAAATAATCCTAATCTACTCAACCTCTCTTCATAGCTAGCACCCTCCATACCAGGCAACATCCCGGTGAACCTCCTCTGCACCCTCTCCAAAGCATCCACATCCTTTTGGTAATGTGGTGAACAGAACTGTACGCAGTATTCCAAATGTGGTCGAACCAAAGTCCTATACAACTGTAACATGACCTGCCAACTCTTGTACTCAATACCCCGTCCAATGAATGAAAGCATGCCGTATGCCTTCTTGACCACTCTATCGACCTGCGTTGCCACCTTCAGGGTACAATTGACCTGAACACCCAGATCTCTCTGTGCATCAATTTTCCCCAGGGCTTTTCCATTTACCATATAGTTCGCTCTTGAATTGGATCTTCCAAAATGCATCATCTCGCATTTGCCTGGATTGAACTCCATCTGTCATTTCTCCGCTCAACTCTCCAATCTATCTATATTCTGCTGCATTCTCCAACAGTCCCCTTCACTATCTGCTACTCCACCAATCTTAGTGTCATCTGAAAACTTGCTAATCAGACCGTCTATACCTTCCTCCAGATCATTTATGTATATCACAAACAACAGTGGTCCCAACACGGATCCCTGTGGAACACCACTGGTCACAGTTCTCCATTTTGAGAAACTCCCTTCCACTACAACACTCTGTCTCCTGTTGCCCAGCCAGTTCTCTATCCATCTAGCTAGTACACCCTGGGCCCCATGTGACTTCACTTTCTCCATCAGCCTACCATGGGGAACCTTATCAAACGCCTTACTGAAGTCCATGTATATGACATCTACAGCCCTTCCCTCATCTATCAACTTTGTCACTTCCTCAAAGAATTCTATCAAGTTGGTAAGGCATGACCTTCCCTGTACAAAACCATGCTGCCTATCACTAATAAGCCCATTTTCTTCCAAATGTAAATAGATCCTATCCCTCAGTATCTTCTCCAGCAGCTTCCCCACCACTGACGTCAGGCTCACCGGTCTATAACTTCCTGGATTATCTTTGCTACCCTTCATAAACAAGGGGACAACATTAGCATTTCTCCAGTCCTCCGGGACCTCACCTGTGCTCAAGGATGCTGCAAAGATATCTGTTAAGGCCCCAGCTATTTCCTCTCTCGCTTCCCTCAGTAAACTGGGACAGATCCCATCCGGACCTGGGGACTTGTCCACCCTAATGCCTTTTAGAATACCCAACACTTACCCCCTCCTTATGCCGACTTGACCTAGAGTAATCAAACATCTACCTCTAACCTCAACATCCGTCATGTCCATCTCCTCAGTGAATACCAACTCAGTGAGGTTTTCAAAGATGCTGTAGAAACATAAATCCTTTTTCCGTTCACAGTGAGGGATCAGTAGATTGATTGGCCAATGTACTCCTTCAGGTTGAGAATAGAAGAATCTTATACAGAATGGTACTGAATGAGGTCTGGTTAGTTTTATCACTGTGTTCCTCGTGCCATTCCCCAACTGTTAATGCACATGAACTGACATGTTCCCCGAATAATATGGATGTAAAGGGAAGTTGCTTGTGGATACTGTTTGGTTCACTATGGAAGGCCATCCTCTCTGATTTATGCAATACTGCACTGCCTACCATCTCATTCCCACATGCCTGGTGAAACAATAGCCAATTGCAAAGATAAATGCATAGGCAGCATGTTGTATGGCCTGTACAGCTGTAGCCACCGCTGAAGTGGATGGTTCCCTCCAAGTGCCATGACTTCCCCATTCGCCAAGCAGTTGTCCATCCCAGATTTTAATTCCTTTCTGTCTGCAGGAGGCATTCCTTTTGAATGAAGCCGCATTAATACAGAGTTCTCCTGGGGCAGGGGATCATAGAGATGTACAGCACAGAAACAAACTCTTTGATCCATACTGACCAGATATCTTGAATTAATCTAGTCCCATTTGCCAGCTTTTGGCCCCATATCCCTCTCAACCCTCCCTATTCATGCACCCATCCAGATGCCTTTTAAATGTTGTAATTGTACCAGCCTCCACCACTTCCTCTGGCAGCTCATTCCATACACGCACCACCCTCTGTGTGAAAAAGTTACACCTTAGATCCCTTTTAAATCTTTCCCTTCTCACCTTAAACCTATGCCCTCTAGTTTTGGACTCCCCCATCCCAGGGAAAAGACCCAATCTATTTACCCTATCCATGCCCCTCATGATTTTGTAAACCTCTATAAGGTCACCCCTCAGCTTCCAATGCTGCAGGGAAAATATTGCTGTGATGCCAACAGATTTGTCACATGACAATCCCACAAGCGGCACTGCAGTACCATTGTCCAAAGATGCCAGGACATCAGGAGAATCGCATTCAGGTTTTTGACCATTTGCTCTGTGCTTGAGACTGGAACAAACCTCATTCCACCTCAGAAATTCACCAAAGATCCTCAGACAGCGTATACCAAACCCATGGCCACTTCCATCTAGAAGGACAAGGGCATCAAGACATGAACACCACCACCTCCAAGCTCCCTTCCAAGCCTCTCACCATCCTGACTTGGAAATATATCACCGTTCCTTCACTGTTGCCGGGTCAAAATCCTGGAATTCCCTCCCTAAGGGCATTGTTGGTCAACCCACAGCAGGTGGACTGCAGCGGTTCCTGAAAGCAGCTCACCACCACCTTCTCAAGGGGCAACTAGGGATGGAGCAAGAAATGCTGGCCAGCCAGCGATGCCCACATCCCACAAATGAATAGAAAAAAACAACTCTCTGGCTCTTCCAACATTATTATTGTGCATTTAACCCCAGAAAGTTAGACCAAGTCTATTCAGACGAGTGACCTGCAGTGGTTGAAGAGTGACCAGTTTGCAGGGGGCACCCAGCAGGTTAAGGGCTGGTAAAGGACTTTGTACCTCAGTGCTTTGAACCTTCCAGCTCACAGTCAGGATCCTCTCCTTACCTGTGGGTTGCACACTGTCAGGGGTCACAAGTGGCAGGTACCAGAGGAATCTGAGCTCTCTGGAGGCTCAGCCTAGAACGGTGCTCAGACAAACAGGCAGAGTGCTGCAACATTTAGCCCTTACGAACTTCCTTCTCTGAGGGAATCACCCCCTCTGGTTCCTCCAGTCCCTGCCGCTGCCTCCATTAAACGAGCTGGCCAGCAGCAAGAAAATGGAAAATAGATGCAAAGGGTCGACTGCATTTAACAACACAGCAATCATAACCAGCACTGTAGAAGGGGAACGCATGTTCAGAGCTCAGAGAAGTCCAAGAGGTGCTGTGATCGCCAACAGAAATGTCAATAGGCACGTTGCAGAGGTGTGGGACACTTCAGAGAGGGCGTCACAGGGTTGGGCAAGGTGAGGAATGGGTGAGGAATATGTGGCTGCTTTCAAAACCTGTGCTAAAGAAAGAACAAACTCACATTTATATACCTTTCCAAGGCACCCAGGAATTTGTGCCAGCATCCGAAAGAGCTGTATCAAAATGGCACAGACTACACTTTAGGGGAGGCAATGGCCTAGTGGTATTATTGCTGGACTGTTAATCTAGAGACCTGGATAACATTCTGGGGACCTGGGTTCAAATCCCACCATGGCAAATGGTGGAATTTGAGTTTAATTTAAAAAAATAATCTGGAATTAAGAATCTAATGATGACTGTGAATCCATTGTCAATTGTCAGGAAAATCCCATATGGTTTACTAATGTCCTTTAGGGAAGGAAACTGCCATCCTTACCTGGTCTGCCCTACATGTGACTTCAGACCCACAGCAATGTGGTTGACTCTAAACTGCCCTCTGGGCAATTAGGGATGGGCAAGAAATGCCACCTAGCCAGTGATGTCCTCCTCCCATTAATGAATAAAGAAGAAAAAACACCCAAACCATTGCATTTTTAAAAACAAACAAATCCAGAGGCTGGAAAAGCAAACGTAATTCTCAACTTTGGTCGTTTTTTTTTACATCTCAGGTACAAGTTTGCTTTATTTTAGCAATGCCCCCCCTCTCCCCAACATACACTGGAACATGGATAGGAATAAAGTCAAACAGAGGTTAGGATCCAGTTAGAATAGTGAGTTCAAATGACAGTCCAGCATACTCGCTATGTGATGCACTTATGTGCACCAGAAGCTACTATATGAATATACCAGCCTCTGTTTGTTACAGACAGAATGAACATGTGCACACAACATGCCTGCTTCAACTCACAAATAGGTGACAGCTATATAAAAGGAAAATACTATGAATGCTGGAAGTCTGCAAATAAACCAGAAAGTACTGGAGAAACTCAATAGGTCTGGCAGCATCTGTGGAGACAGAAACAGAGTTAACGTTTCGAGTCTGGTGTGACTCTTCTTCAGAACTGGTTCACTGAGTCGTCACTTAAGCCCTGACAAAAGTCAACCTGCCTAGTTTAAAATTCAAGCAAAGCCCGGTGGTTAATTGTCAATCATCATTAATGGGTGCATTCTCCACGGCAACATCTTGACCAATACGCATCAATTTGCCAACCAATCAGCATTCTCCATTTAATCAATATGAATGTTAGTTTTCCTCTCAAATTGGTATTCTTGCGAATTTTCCTGATGAACATATGAAGAAGGAACAAGAGCAGGCCACTCAGCCCTTCCTGCCTGCTCCACAATACAATAAGATCGCGACTGATCTGATTTTAACCCCAACTGTACATTGCTGACTATCCCTGATAATCTTTCATCCCCATTTGGTAGTCAAGAATCTACCTACCTCCGCCTTAAAAATATCTAAAGTTACTGTATCCGTCGTCTTCTGAGAAAGGGAATTTCAAAGCCTCACAACGCTCAGAGAGCAACAAATGTTTCTTCACCTCTGTTTTAAATGGGTGCCCTGTATTTCTAACGTATACCCCTGTTGATGATTCTACCACAAGAGGGAAACATCTTTTCCACATCCCCCTGGTCAAGTCCCCTCAGGATCTTATCTGTTTTAATCAAGTCACCTCTAGCTCTAAGAAACTTCGGAAAATACAGGCTTAGCCTGTCTGGCCTTTCCTCATCAGGGCAATCTGATCACTCCAGGTACCAACTTCTCTCAACCTCTTCTGACACATTCACATCCTTCTCTGAATGCAGAACGAAAGTTTTGGATAAAGTATGGTTGCTTCCAGCATCCTGAAGCCAGCTTCAACTTGCATTCGCGATATGGATTAAATATTGAACCAGGAGACTGGAGAGAACTCCTGTGCCTTTCTTCAGGTATGACTACAAGACTTTTTATGCCCACCTGAGAAGGCAGCTGGATCTCAGTTTTGCATCTCTCCCTCAAAAGACAGTCATGCAACCTCTCTCAGTACCACACTGGAGCATCTGCCGAAATGCCACACAAAGGTCCCAGTTGAAGCCGCATGTTTTATATAGAGATAAATGTGCTGTCACAATTGGAACTTCACAAGATATCTTTTGCTTAGATTCAAACTTGACAACTTAAACGTAAGGATTTAGACTTGCCATTCATCCCTTCATATGTAATCTTACATTTGTTTTCTTACAGGAACAAGAGTAGTCCATTCAGCCATCAAGCCTGCTCCACCATTCAGATAGATCATGGCTGACCATCCATCTCAATGCTACTTTCCTGAATTATCTCTATATCCTTCGGTGTCATTCAACCCAAGAGATCTATCAATTCCTGTCTTAAACATGCTCAAGGATTGAGCTTCCGCAGTCTTATTGAATAAAGAATTTCAAAGAATTCCACCCTCAAAGTGAAGAGATTCCTCTTCAGCTCAGTTTTAAATGGCCTGCCTCTTATCTGGTTCTAGACTCACATCTTGGCTATACCCACTTTGTCATGCCCTTTAAGAAATGAGTAAGTTTCAATGTAGTCACTTCTCTTATTCAAAATGTCAGGGAATGCAGAGCCAGTTTCCACAATCTCTCCTCCTAAAACAATCCCTCCATCCCAGGGATTAATCTGGTGAATCTCCGCTGCACTTTCTGAGGGAACTACATCCCTCCTTCGACAGTAGGACCGAAACTGTGCATAATACTTCAGGTACAAACTCATTAAAACTTTTTACTTCTGTGGTCAAATCCTTTTACAACAAAGACCCACATATCATTTACCTTCCTTATTGATTGTTGCACCTGTATGCTAGGTTTTAATGGCTTGTGGTCAAGGAGACTCATGTCCCTTTTGTCACCTACAGTTCCTCTCGTCACTTGTGAAATACTCTGCCTATCTGTTTTGTTTCCGTCAAAGTTAATAACTTCACACTTGTTCGGATTATATTCCATCTGACATATTCTAGCCCAATCAATTGAGCTGTCCGAGTCCTCTTGAAGTCTCCTTACATACTTTTCGCAATTACACTCCCACCCTGTTTTGTGTCATCAGCAAATTTGGAAACATTAGAACCAATCCCCACATCCAATTAGTGTGCATAAATTATGAACAGTTGTGCACCTAGAACTGACCCTTGCAGCAGCCCCATTAATAAAAGCTTCCTGTCCTGAGACTAATCCATTATTCCCACTCTTTGTTTTCTGTCTGCTAACCAGTTCTCAATCCATACAAGTAAATTCCCCCAATCCTTATTTTATTTACTGACCCTTGGTGTACTGACCATATCAAAAGCCTTCTGAAAATCCAAATATACTACAAGCACTGGTCCTCCTGTATCTGTGCTGCACAAACACCCTCAAAAAAATCCTCTCAACAAGTTTGTCAAACGCGATTTCCCTTTTCATAAATCCATGTTGACCCAATGCAGTTTTATCAGCCTTTTCTAAACATCCAGTTATCTTGTCCCTTACAATAGATTCAAACATTTTCTGTTGTACTGACACATCAAAATAACAGGTTGCCAGTACTCCAATCTTCTTCAACTCTGAGGTTACATTTATCACTTACCAGTCATAGAATCACAGAATCCCTACAGAGTGGAAACGAGCCCTTCGGCCCAGCAAGTCCACACTGACCCTTGGGGCATCCCACCCAAACCCATTCCCCTATAACCCACCTAAGCTACACATCCCTGAACACTACGGGGCAATTTAGCACGGCCAATCCACCCTAACCTGCACATCTTTGGACTGTGGGAGGGAACCGGAGCACCCGGAGGAAACCCACGCAGACACGGGGAGAATGTGCGAACTCCGCACAGACAGTCACAGAACTTGGGTCCCTAGCGCTGTGAGGCAGCAGTGCTAACCACTGAGCCACCTGTGCCACCCCTAATGGAAGCCTTTCCAGAATCCATTCAGCTTTGAAAGATCATCACTGATGCATTCACTGTCCTTCAACGCTCAGCTGAAGCTCATCTGCTCCTGAGGATTTATCAATCTTCAGTGCCACCTCTTTACTATTACAAAGGTCTCGTTGCTTGAGGCTTGAGAGATTTCTGATCACCACCCTCATCCCATACATTTCAGTGGCAGGAGTGGGTGAACCCTACCACCTACCCCCTGTCCCCTACCCTCAGCTGTTTACGCAAACTTTCAGGGATTTCTGCCAAAACTATGATGGGGTCTTGAGAATACCCTACCAAACTTCTACTGAGAGGTGATTAAAATAGAGTACAGCATTGTGTGATCTTCCCAACAAGTAGCAGAATTGTAATAACCTCCTTCTACTGTAAGCAAATAGCATACTATACAGTACAGCACATCCATATATTACAGATGCGGGAAATCTGACGCAAAACCAGAAGAGTTCTTAAAAAGAGTCACATTGGGCATGAACGGTCAACTCTGTTTCTCTCATTCTCTCTCCACAGATGCTGCCAGACCCTGCTGAGTTTCTCCAGCAATTTCCTACTTCTGTTTGAGACACGATGTCCTATGCTTTTTGTGGTAAGGCTGCTGAGGCAGTGGGCCAGAGGAAATTCTCATCTGCGGTGCTCAGCTGCAGGAAGAACAAGAAAACCTCCCTGGAGCGTTGAATGACCTATTTGCGTCTACCGCACAATGGCTCAGTCGGTAGCACTCCTGCCTTGGAATTCTGAGTTCTAGCCCCTTTCAGGGCTTGAGCTTAAAAGTCAAGTTTGATACTGCAGTGCTGAGGGTGTGTCGCACTCTCAGAAAGGGACCACCTCTTGGATGCTGCGCTGTCCCAAAGCCCTGACCTGTCTCTTCAAATGATTCCGTGACACTATTCCAAAAGAAAAGCAAGGGAGTTCTCCATGGTGTCCTGGCCAATATCGCTCCCTTGATCAACGTCAAAAAACAGGTTAGCTGCTCACTATCGCCTTGCTGTTTGTGTAAGCTTGTTGTACGAAAACTAGTTGCCATGTTTCCTAAGTTCCTTCAAAAGTACATCAATTCCTGCAAAACACTTTGAGATATCTGGTGGCTATGGAAGTTGCCATATAATTGTTTGAAGTTTGCTTCACAGGTAGACAGGGTGGTTAGGAAGGCATTTGGTACACTTGCCTTCATTGCTCAAACCTTGGAGTAAAGGAGTTGGGACGTCATGTTGAGGTTGTACAGGACGTTGGTGAGGCCTCTTCTGGAATACTGTGTCCAGTTCTGGTCGCCCTGCTATCGGAAGGATATTATTAAACTGGAGAAGCTTCAGAAAAGAGTTACCAAGTTGTTGCTGGGAACGGAGGGTTTATGGAGAAATTGGATAGACTGGGACTTTTTTCACTGGAGCTTAGGAGGTTGAGGGCTCACCTTATAGAGGTCTATAAAATCATGACAGGCACAGATAAGGTGATTTGCAACGGTCTTTAGTCAAAAGCAGGAGATTTCAAAACTAGAAGGCTCATTTTTAAGGTAAGAGGAGAAAGATTTAAAAAGACACGAGGGGCAATTTTTTTTACACAGAGAGTGTGGAATGAACTTCCTGAGGAAGTGGTGAATGCGGGTACAGTTACAACGTTTAAAAGACATTTGCATAAGCACATGAATAAGAAATGTTTGCACAGATGTGGGCCAGGAGCAGGCAGGTGGGACTAGTTTAGTTTGGGATTATGTTGGGCATGGACAGGTTGGACCGAAGGGTCTGTTTCCGTGCTGTATGACTGTATGAATGCAAGTTTCTATTTCATTTTGCATACAGCCTGAGACATGAGGAACAGAGACTCGGGGGTCAGGGACGGGAAGATTCCTCCACAGACATACCCACACAAGAAGTCACCGGGAGATTATTGGGAGGTGGGGGGTTGGGGGGTTGGGGGGCAGCTAAAATGAACACTTCATGTGTCCAATTAGCACAATTTGAATTTGAGCAAAATTCGATCCGTAGCCCTTATCGATCCCAAACATCAACGAATCTCCTCAGTGTAGGGTCCAACTTGTTTTCATTTGCAGCGGCTAAATGAACCTATGCAGACTGTGAGCCTGACGGGGCAAGGTCAGCTTTAGCAGACTTCACTGAACCAATGGTTGCTGGGGTCTGTGGCCGGGGTGGGTCGGGGGTGAAGGGGGGTGGGGTGTGTGTTGGGGTGGGGGCAGCTGGTGATGACAGCAAGGGAGCGGGTTCAGAAGTTTCATTCCCAAAGGCAGGTAAACACCGCTTGGATTACTCCTCGTGTGTGACAGGCCTTGTGTTTAGCTAAACAGGAGACCAGCTGTGCGTATAACATTTATTCTATCGATGGACAAGAACGCAAACATTAATTAAGTTGTCTTTGGGAGCCGCCCCCCCACCCCCCAACCCTGCAGCGCTGAGGGGAAAGAGGCCATTGATACGCTTACCTACTTAGTCAGGCCTAAGAAGAGAAAAGGCCGAGACCAGTACAAGAAGCCATTGACTAACTCTCATTCCCCAGCCCCCATTCTCACCCACCAAAATTAATAAAGACCTTGATTCACAGACATCACTAAGAACGAGAGGGGCGCATTAGTGATCTTTAATTGGAAATTGTACTCCTCCTGGTAGGCCTTTGTTTACCCAGGATTGTCTCTTCATGCTGGGTGAAAGCAATGATTAAATCTGAGACTGCCAGGATTAGAGGCAGCATATGGACCTCCAAAGAGGCACCTCTCATCCCTTATATTCTCATAAAAAGTGGCTTTGAGGTGCGGTCTCTCGTACTTCTAAACCCTCTTTGATATTCTGCTTCGTTTCAGCGAGAGAAAGAGAGCAGGGTGGGAGGGAGAAGGATCAGACAAAAAAACATGTGGCTGTTAATTTGGCTTTTAGCAAAGGGGTGTAAAAGGCCCTCTGCTTGTCTCTGAAGCACATGGTGTCAAGGAGCCACTGTGTGCTGTAGCCTTTCATGTTCAGACTGCCCTTTTGGTTACACGGCTGTCTGTTGTAGGAAAAGGCTACACATTGTTGACGTCACTCAGGCTATTCGTTCAAATGGGATCATCAAATGCCAATCACACGCTAAGGGTCAGTGGTGGCTGGGTGGGCAGATGTTTGTGGGTTCATGCTCCTCTCCAGTCCAAGGATGTAGTCCATCCTTTGAACGAGAGGTTAAGCTGAAACCTGGTCTGTCTTTGCATTGACATAAAGTCCCCTGGCCCTCTCTGAAACCAAGCAGGGAGGGGGAGTACCCCCAAGCACTTTAGCTGACATTTACCCCTCAACCAGAAAACCCCGCTCATCATCTCAATCCTGTTTGTGGGAGATTGCTGGGCACTTTTCGGCTTCTCCTTTTCCTCTTATTAGAGAAAACGATTCACAAGAATGTTTCCAGGGACGAGCAAGTTTACTTACGTGGCTGGATCACCAAAAGTGGAGCTGTCCCCTTGGAGAAGATTGAGAGGTTTGATCAGAGGGTTCAAAATGATGAGGGGTCTGGACACATTAGTAAAGGGAGAAGCTGGTCATACTGGTGGTGTAGAATCAGGCGAGTCATATTTGAGGCAATTGGCGAAAGAAGCAATGACAACTTGAGGGAAACTATCGATGTGCAGCGAGTGGTTAGGATCTGACAGTGTGAAAGAGGCTTCTGCAATCAAGGCATTGGAAAGAGAAATGGCTTATTATCTGAAGAGCTGCATAAAAACTCAGTGCTACATGGATAGGGCAGGGGAGTGGGACTTGGTAAGTTGCCCTTTCAGAGATCAAGCACTGATAGGACAGGCCAAATGGCTTTCTTCTATACTCCACAGTTCCATGATTTGACACGTTGACAATTACAATGGTGGCTACACTTCTACAGAGTTGCTTATCGGGAATCCTGAGGTCAGGAAAGGCATCATTTTTGCCTTCAACAAGACAATGTAAATTAGACCTAAAAAGAAGGGAAGTTTTACTGTGTCGCCTGTACAAAAAAAAGAACACGGAGCAATTACTTGTAGAAAGTTTAGAAACAAAACCCTATCATATGGCATGAATGGTATTTGTGTGGACACTTCCTGTCCAACACCTTGTACTTCCTACACGTGACTAGAGGAGAATTTCTTTCAGAGAGTTAGCCCATTTCTCCAATCATTTTCAACAAAAGGCAAAAGGGGAAATGAACTAAAGAATTTCCTCACCGATAAAATATATGTCAGAGTGTTTTTTTGGGCAGTGAAAGGATACTTAGGAAGGGGTCAGAAGGAGGGAGGGAGGGGATTGCAGTTGTGGGAGGGTTACTGGAAGCAACGCCTGGTTACCTTTGTCCTCAATTGGATCCCAGGCTTCGCTAAAATGTGCATAATTGGCTTCATGAAGGTACAGTGATTAGGTCTGGCAATCTTAAAGAGGGACATCAAGGTAGTAGGGCTGCATCTTTGCAACTGAATAATACAATCCTGGCTCATGGAAATGCGCAAGGGGAATATCAGGAGGAGCACCAGACGCTTCTAAAAATGAGATGTCAGTGTGGTGAGGCGACAACACTGCATGCCAAATAATGCAAGCAGCATGTGGTACACTGAACCCAGAGCCAATGGATCAGATCTAAGCTCTGCAGTCCTGCCACATCCAGTTACGAATGGAGGCTCCACACAAGTATCCCCATCTTATGTAATGGGGAAATCCAAAACATCAGTGAAAAGACAAGGCATTTGCAACAGCCTTCAGCCAAAAGTGCTGCATGGATGATCCATCTCAGTCTCCTCCTAAGCTTCCCAGCATCAGAGATGTCAGCCTTCAGTTCATTCGATTCACTCCATATATCAAGACGCGGCTGAAGGCATTGGATACCACAAAGGCCCTGACAACATTCCAGAGTTAATATTGAAGAATTAACTGAATCAGTTCCAGTAAAATTGCAAATGTGGCATCTACCCAACAATGTGGAAAATTGCCCAGCTGTATCCTGTATCCAAAAAGCAGAAGAAATCCAATCCGGCCAATTACCGCCCCATCAGTCTCCTCTCGATCATCAGGAAAGTGATGGAAGCTGTCAGTAACAGTGCTATCAAGCAGCACCTGCTCAGCAATAACCAGATCAGTGACGCCTAGTTTGGGTTCCTCCAGGGCCACTCAGCTCCTGGCCTCATTACCACCTTGGTTCAAACATGGACAAAAGAATTGAATTCCAGAGGTGAGGTGAGAGTGACAGCCCTTGACACCAAGTTAGCATTCGACCGAGTGTGGCATCAAGGGGCCCTAACAAAACTGGAATCAATGGGTATCAGGGGGCAAACTCCCCGTTGGTTGGAGTCATACCTTCCACATAGGAAGATGGTCGTGGTTATGGAAGGTCAATCATCTCAGCTCCAGGACATCTCTGCAGGAGTTCCTCAGGGTAGTGTCCTAGGCCCAACCAGCTTCAGCTGCTTCATCAATGACCTTTCCTCCATCATAAGATCAGAAGTGAGGATGTTCGCCGATGATTGCACAATATTCAGCACCATTCGCGACTCCTCAGATGTGTCCATTCATAGCGGAACCCAAACAACATTCAGTTGATTATGCAGAAAGTAACGCTCACTCCACACACGTGGCAGGCAATGATGACCTCCAACAGGTCTGAGGTTATCTTCCGAGACAACAAGGTGCAGGGCTGGATGAACACAGCAGGCCAAGCAGCATCATAGGAGCAGAGAGGCTGACGTTTCGGGCCTAGACCCTTCATCAGAAAAGGGTCTAGGC
>NC_063341.1:4276303-4303352 GCF_021869965.1 Rhincodon typus
ATCCAGCCCTGCACCTTGTTGTCTCGGATTCTCCAGCATCTGCAGTTCCTACTATCTCTGAGGTTATCTTCCACTTGCTTGGGACGACAGGGGGGACGCAGGGGTGAATGAGTTAACTAGCCGTGACATCATTCAAGTGAGGTAGCGAAAAGGAATGTGGTGATAATAGGGGGCAATCTAGCAAGGGTGGGGGTGGGGTATCAACACTGTTCTCTGCAGCAAAGAGGAGGAGTCTGGATGACTGTGCTGTCTGTCTGGTGCCAGGATTCAGGACATTTGCTCAGGGCTGGAGAAGTACTCACAGTAGGAGGGGAAGATCTAGTGTTCAGGGTCCAAACTGGCTTAAGTAGAACCAGCAAACAGAGAGTATGAGAAGCTAGGTGCAAAATTAAAATTCAGAACCTCAGGTAATAATCGCTAACTGCTACACTTGCAAATTGGCATAGGGCAAATAAGAAGAGAGATATGAAATGCATGCCTCAAAGACCTGTGTGAGACAATGGTGGGAAGCAATGGCCTCATGGTATTATCGCTAGACTATTAGTCTGGAGACCCAGGTAATATTCTGATGATGCAGGTTAGAAATCCACTGCGGTAGATGGTGGAATTTGAATCCAATAAATATCTGGAATTAAGAGTCTGATGATGACCAGGAATGCATTGTTGATTGTTGGGAAAAGCCATCAGGTTCACTAGTGTTCTTTAGGGAAGGAAATCTGCCACCCTTACCTGGTCTGTCACTCTTACCTACACGTGACTCCAGACCCACAACAATATGTCGTTGATTCTCTATGGCCCTCTGGGCAATTACGGACGGGCAACAGATGCTGGCACAGCCAGCGATGCCCTCATCCTGTGAATGAAGTAAAAAAAAATGTGGGTTCGTTTCAATGGGGCACTGGGACCAGAACCAGGGAAGATGGGATTTGTAACATTGGGAAAGTCTGTACCTGAACCATACAGGGTGCTGTTGTCCTAGAAATCCACATAACCAGTGAAGCAGAAAGGGTTTTGTACTCCACTACACTTTGAACGGAAACACAAAGCCAAAAGCCCTGTACATGAACGGATAGAACGTTCATCCCAAAGTGAATGAACTGATCACACACATTGAAATAAATAAATACAATTCGATAGCCATTACAAAGATGTTGCTGCAGGATGACAAGGATAAGGTCATAGGTTGAATATAGACAGGCATATGACATTCAAGCAGAATAGGAAGTGATGTAAAGATGGGGGGAAACACTGCTGATCTCGGATAGCATCAGGAGATCAGAATGTAGAATCAGTTTGGGTGAAGATGAGGAATAGCAGGGAAAAGTTGTCATCATTGGGAATGGTCTGCAAGCCTTTTAACAGTAATCACAATATAGGATATGAAGTATGTAAGAATAAATACTGGATACTTGTGATAAATGGATGGTAATAATCAGGGGTGACTTAAACCTATATATAAGCTGGAAAAATCAGATTGGCAGCAGTAGACTGGATGAGGAGTTCACAGATTGCTTTTGAGATAGTTACTTGGAGCAGGACTTTCTGATGAAAAGTCATCTAGATTTGAAACGTTAGCCTGCTGTCTCTCCATGGATGCTGTCTGACCCACTGTTATCTACAGCATTTGTTGTTTTCAGCACTTTCTGGCGTTGACCAGAGAATAGGTTATATTAGACTTGGCATTGTGTTGCATGATAGGATTAATTGACAAACTCAGAGCAAAGACACCCCTAGGAGATAACGACCACAATATAATTGAACTTTACATCCAGTTTGAAGAGTGGGTTGAAGAATAACTTTTAAAATTAAATTAGGACAGCCATGTTGGCATGACCATGAGCTAGTTGAAATGAACTGGACACTAGGCTGAGGAATGGATCGAAAGAGAAGCAGTGACAGACAGTAACATGTATTTGTACTACAAAAAAAAGTTCTAAAGGGAGGGCCAGCCACAGTTATATTGAGATCTTAAAGGAAGCACCAAAATTAAAGAAAAAATGTATAATTACACATAGGTGAGTGGCACGTTTAATGATTGGTCAGAATATAAAGTACAGAAGAGAATAATTACAAAGTTAATGAGGAGGACGAAATAACAGTATGAGAGGAAGCTAGAGAGGTAAAAACGATAGTAAAAGTTTCTATGGGTATCTAACAAGGTAAAGAGTAAGTAATATAAGTGCTGGTCCTCTAGAGACCCAGAATAGGGAGTTAGTAGAAGATAAAAAGGAAATGGTAGATAAAATTGACAAATATTTTGCTTCTGTTTTTACTACTGAGCATACAAGTAAAGAACGTTCCAGTGACAGCTATAAATCAGTTGCTGGAAGAGATACTGAGCAAAATGATGGTGATGTGGTCTGACATGCGCAGGTAGATTCATCCTAGGGTCTTAAAAGAGGTGGCAGTTGGGATATTAGATGCAATTGAGTTAATTTTCCAAAATTCCCTTGATTCTGAAAAGGTCATATCAGATTGGAAAGCAGCAAATATGTCCTCTTTACTCAAGTAGAGCTAAAAACAGTTAGGAGATTATAGGCCAGTTAGCTTGTGTCTGTAATAGGCAAGAATTGATAAGAGATGATAGCTCTGTGCATATAGGACACGCTGAAAGAATCAGCATAGTTTTATGAAAAGGAAATCATGTTAAACCAATGTATTGGAGGTCCATAAAGGACTAACACATGCTGTAGATAAGGGGACCTCATTGACATACTGTACTTGGATTTCTACAAGGCATTTGAAAAGGTGCCACATAAAAAGCAAAGGAGAAACATGTGATATAGGGTGTAACATGTTAGCATGGATGGAAGACTGGATGGCTGGTAGAAAACAAAGTATTTAAGACATAGGCTTTTTTTATGATTGACAGGATACAATGAGTAGGGTCTTGCAGGGGTCTATGCTACAGTCTCAACATTTTATAATTTACATCAACAACCGAGATGATGGGATTAAAGGCATGGTGCCTATATGTTCGGATAACATAAAGATGTGGGAAAGCAGGCTAATATTGATAGCTCGATTGCATGGGCAATAGTCTGGACAAGAGAATATAATGTGGGAATGTGTGAAATTATTAAACTTGGCATAAAGAATAAAACAGCAGACCATTCCTTAAACAAAAATGAACTGCAGAATTCCTCGGTGCAGAGGGATTTAAGTGTTATACTGCAGGGCCCACTGCTTTTTGTCATTTATGTAAATGATTTGGATGTGAACGTAGGAGGTATGGTTAGTAAGTTTGCAGATGACACCAAAATTGGAGATGTAGTGGACAGTGAAGAAGGTTACCTCAGAGTGCAATGGAACCTTGATCAGATGGGCCAATGGGCCGAGGAGTGGCAGATGGTGTTTAATTTAGATAAACGTGACGTACTGCATTTTGGAAAGGCTAATCAGGGCGGGACTTATACACTTAATGGTAAGGTCCTGGGGAGTGTTGCTAAACAAACAGACCTTGGAGTACAGGTTCATAGTTCCTTGAAAGTGGAGTCCCAGGCAGATAGGATAGTAATGAAGGTATTTGGTATGCTTGCCTTTATTGGTCAGTGCATTGAGTATAGGAGTTGGGAGGTCATGTTGTGGCTGTACAGGACATTGGTTAGGCCAGTTTTGGAATACTGCGTGCAATTCTGGTCTCCATGCTATAGGAAGGATGTTGTGAAACTTGAAAAGGTTCAGAAAAGACTTACAAGAATGTTGCCAGGGTTGGAGCATTTAAGCTACAGGGAGAGGCTGAATTGGCTGGAGTTATTTTCCCTGGAACGTCGGAGACTGGGAATTGACATTATATAGGTTTATAAAATCATGAGGGGCATGGTTAGGATAAATAGACAAGGTCTTTTCCCTGGTGTGGGGAGTCCAAAACTAGAGGGCCCAGATTTAAGGTGAGAGGGGAAAGATTCAAAAGGGACCTAAGGCGCAGGTTTTTCAAACAGATGGTGATGCATGTATGGAATGAGCTGCTACAGGAAGTGGTGGAGGCCGGTACAATTACATTTAAAATGCACCTGGATGGGTACATGAATAGGAAGTGTTTAGAGGAGTATGGGCCAAATGCTGGCAAACGGAACCAGATTAATTTAGGCATGGACGAGTTGGACCGAAGGGTCTGTTTCCAAATGATATATCTCTATGACTCTGTGAGTTGTAAAACGTTAGTTTAACTGCAGCAAAGTGATTAAGAAGCAAAGGGAATGCTATCCTGCATTACAAGAGAAATTGAACAGAAAAGTATGGATGTTATTCTTCAATTACACAGACCACTGGTGAGACAACACCCTGAACATTGTGTGCATTTTTAGTCTCCTTATTTAAGGAAGAATGTAAATGCATTGGGAAAGGTTTACCAGACTGATAACTGGGATGAGTGGGTTGACTTATGAGGATAGGTTGGACAGACTGGGCTTGTTTCCCCTGGACTTTAGAAAAGGGACCAGTGCCTTGATTGAATCGTATAAGATCATGAAACGCTTTGACAAGGTGGATGTGAGAAAGGTGTTTCCTCTTTCGGGTGAGTCCAGAACTAAGGGACGGAGTTTTAAAATTAGGGGTCTGCCCTTTTTTGAACAGAGACGAGAATCTTGTTTCCCTGAGAAGCTTCCGCACCTCTGAAACTCTCTGCCGCAGAAGGTAGTGGGGGCGGGATCATTGACACTTCTAAGATGTGGATTTTTGTCAGGCAATGGAATCAAAGGGAGTTGACGGGAACATGGAATTCAAAACCCAAATAGATCGGCCATGAAATGTATTCGATGGCGGATCCACCTCGAGGAACTGGCCTAGAGAGAATCTAACTATTTCTGCCAGGCGTTCAATAGCATTACCCTTGCGGAACCCCTCCACTCTCAACACCACTGTGGGAGTCACTAACCAGAAAAAGAATACTACCTGGACTGGAAGGTCGGAGCTACAAGGAGACGCTGGATAGTCTGGGACTTTATCCCTGGAGCATTGGAGACTGTGGTGACGATCCTATGCAGGTCTATAAAATTATGAGAGGCATAGATAAGGTAGATAGCCGACAGCTTTTCCCCAGGTAAGGGAGTCTAAAACTAGAGGGTATAAGTTTAAAGTGAGAGGGGAGAGATACAAAAGGGTCTAGAGGGGCAACTTCTTTCACACAGAGGGTGGTGAGTGTCTGCAACAGGCTGTCCGAGGTACTGGTGGAGGGGAGTACAATTTTGTTACTTAAGAAATATTTAGACAGGTAAATGGATGGAATAGGTATGGAGGGATATGGACCAAACGCAGGCAAATGGAACTAGATAAAATTGGGAAAACTGGGCTGCATGGACAAGTTGGGCCGAAGGGCCTGTTTCCATGATGTAAACCTCTATGACTCTATAATTGAACTGGCTACAAGAGCAGATCAGAGGCTGAGAATTCAGTGACAAGCAACTCACTTCTTGTGGTCCAGAACTCTATCCATTATTCATTATCTACAAGGGAAAAGTCAGAATTGTGATAAAATACCCTCCACTTTTCTGAGTACATGAAGGTCCAACAATATTCAAGAAGCTCAGCCCCGTCCAGGGCAAAGTTGCTACCTCATCCAATACCTTAAACATATCACAGACACACAATAGCAGCAATGTTTACTATCTACAAAACGCATTGCAGAAATTCACCTTTTACAGCACCTTCCAAACCTGGGATCACTACTGTCTTGAAGGGCAAGGGCAGCATATGCATGGAAACACCACCCATTCCCCTCAAACCCGCACACTTGGGAGTATATTGCATTCCTTCACTGTCATTGTCCAAATCCTGTCATTAAGCTTGAATGGATTTGCTGCAGTTCAAAGAGGTGGTTCATTACTGTGTTCTCCAGGGCACTTAGGGATGGGTAATAAATGCTGGCCCAGCATGTATACCGTGAAAATAAAACAGGAAAACAGAATCCTGGGTCTTTTGCTTCCAGCGTTGTCCTTGCCATTAATTCCCAATCTAGGATAAACACTGACAAACCCATAGGCATAGCTGCTCTGTACATGTTACCCTGGTCATTTCAGGTAGAAAAAAATTAGCACCTCCACATCCCAAGAGAAGTCCTGTGCATTCGGAGATGTCAAGTTGCACGTCTTGCCATGGTGCTCATGTCAAGAAGCTATCAAAAGAATGTTTTCTCTTATTTCACACCAGGGCTTAGGGTTTAAATCCCTTGAAATCTCCTTATTACAATAAATTACCTTTATACACCACTTGCCCTGTGGAAGGCTCAGTGGAACACCGTTGGACAAAATTTGACATGCGTCACATGAGGAGATGGTTGAGACTTGGTGAACGAGGCAGGTTTTAAAAGGAGGATGGAGAGGGTGGAGAGATTTTAGCAGAGCTTGAGGCTAGAGAAGCCGTAGCTGAGGCTGCCAATGATATTGTAGGAATGCGGAGATCCCAGAGGATTGTGGGGCAGGCGAAGGCTCCAAGACGTTCCAGGCCCTGAAGGGATCTGAAAATGCGCATGAGGGTTTTAAGAATCCAGGTGTTGCTGGAATGGTAGCCAGCGTTGTTCAGCAAGCACAGGGTTGGCAGGGAACTGGGACTTGGTACAAGGTAAGACGGAGGTAGCAGAGTTTTGGTTGAGCTTGAGTTTACAAAGGGTGCAAACTGGAGGAGGCTGGGCAGGAGTGAATTGAAATAAAGCTACACAAAACGGGGCTGCTCCAACAGCTCAGCGGTTAGCACTGCTGCCTCACAGTGCCAGGGGCCTGGGTTCGAGTCCACCCTCGGGCGACTGTCTGTGTGGAGTTTGCACATTCTCCCCGTGTCTGCGTGGGTTCCCTCTGGGTGCTCCGGTTTCCTCCCACAGTCCAAAGATGTGCAGGTTAGGGCAGATTGGCCATGCTGAAGTGCCTCATAGTGTTCAGGGATGTGTAGGTGGGTTATGGGGATGGGTCTGGGTGGGATGCTCTGAGGGTAGGTGTGGACTTTTTGGGCTGAAGGGCCTGTTTCCACACTGTAGGGGATTCTATGATGAGCTGGTACATGGACTCTCCTTTCATTGTGGGAAACACCCCAAACTTGTTGTAAACTGGTACTCCAAGGAATGATTTCTTCAAAGGCACCATGAAATCAAAAATGCTAATTCTTTTCAATTAGTGCCAGGGTGGTCCTTCCTGTAATATTCCTGCCAACAGTTCTGTCTCCTCCATTTGATCCATTCAGTTCTACCAGTGGTTTCTCTTGAAAGAGACGAGGCTTATCTCTGTCGAACTGAGGTGTGCGCCAGGAAAGGAATGTTGAGGGGAATTTCCAAGCACACAATCTGCTGGGCCAGCACTGGGATACAGCAACCTCCAGCCTGTGTTACTTTAAAACATCTGACATAGTTGGAACCATGCCTGCTCTCGAGTACCAGAAAGAATGATTTGTATTTACATGGAACCTTTCACTAACCCTGTATGTCCCAACGTGCCTTACAACCAGTTATCAATTTTAACTGTTGCACTAATGAACGAGGCGTAGGGCCTAATTTAAGCACAGCAAGCTCCCATAAACATAATGACCCGGTAATCTGTTATTGTCTTTGGGTAAACAATACTTATGACGGAGCTCTTTAGTTCTTTTGGATAGACTGGCCCCGTGAGAGCTAGACAGGGTTTTGGCTTAATGTCTCATGCAATCATTAGCAGTGTCGTCCCCTCTCAGCGTTGCCCTGTAGTGTCAGCCTCGTCGAAGTGTTCACGTCTCTGGAGCGGGGCCTGAACCACCAGGTTGCGACTCTGAGATGAGAAGGGGCTTCGGGTTGGGAAATACCTGCTGAGTAACTCATCCACCGAGTGCATTCACGGTAGAAGAGGGACAGGCCCTAACGTGCAATATGCTCCCAAGGCTTAAAAGTGAGTTTGCCCTTCTGGCCATCTCCAAGGTCTTTGTCCAAATTATGGGCACCATTTCTTCAATAGGCCTCAGTGGGGTACTGGCCATAAACCCTGTTTCCAGCAGGGCAGCTCAAAGAAGATCACAGCTCTCCATAGGATTCAGACCTCTGTGGCAGCAGATAAGGACACAAGAATATAAGAAATAAGAGCAGAGTAGGCTATCTGGCTCCTCGAGCTTGCGCCACCATTCAATAAGATCATGGCCGACCTTTTCGCGGACTTACCTATCTACTCACCATTACCCTTAATCCCTTTACTGTTCAAAAATCTATCTATCTTTGCCTGAAAAACATTCAATAAGGTAGCCTCAACCGCTTCACTGGGCAGGGTATTCCACAGATTCACAACCCTTTGGGTGAAGAAGTTCCTCCTCAACTCAGTCCTAAACCTGCTCCCCCTTATTTTGAGGCAAAGTTCTCTTGTTCTAGTTTCACCCACCAGTAGAAACAACCTCCCTGCTTCTATCTTATCTATTCCCTTCATAATTTTATATGTTTCGATAAGATTCCCCACCTCCCCAACTCATTCTTCTAAATTCTAATGAGTATTGTCCCAGTCTACTCAATCTCTCCTCAGAAGCCAACCCTCTCAACTCTGGAATCAACACAGTGCACCACATCCTTTCCCAAGTAAGGAGACCAAAACCGTACACAGTACTCCAGGTGTGCCCTCACCAGCACCTGATACAGCTGTAACATAACCTCCCTGTTTTTAAACTCCATCCATCCAGCAATGATGGACAATATTCCATTTACCTTCTTAAATACCTGCTGCAGCTTTTTTTTTTCCTTTATTCATTCACAGGATGAGGGTTTCGCTGGCTAGGTAGCATTTATTGTCCATCCCTAATTGTTCAGAGTCAACCACATTGCTGTGGGTCTGGAGTCACATGTAGGCCAGCCCAGGTAAGGATGGCAGTTTCCTTCTTTAAGGGACATTAGAGAGACAGATGGGTTTTATGGTCATCATTGGATTGTTAATTCCAGATACTTATTGGATTCAAATTCTACCATCTGCCGTGGCGGGATTCGAAGCCGGGTCCCCAGAATGTTATCTGGGTCTCTGGATTAACAGTCTAACGATAATACCACCAGGCCATCGCTTCCCGGTACAGACCAACTTTTTATGATTCATGCACAAAGACACCCAGGTCCCTCTGCACAAGCAACACGCTGCAATTTTTCACCCTTTAAATAATAATCCATTTAATAATCGCTACAGATCAACTTTTTATGATTCATGCACAAGGACACCCAACTCCATGTGCACAAGCAGCACGCTGCAATTCTTTACCATTCAAATAATAGTCCATTTAATACCACGAAACTAGTCTGGTAAGGGTCAAATGTTTTAGATAATGCTGGGTGAGGGGGAAGGACAGAAAGATGGCCTTCCCCAGTTAGCAATGTTGAGGAACTGCATTCCATGGCACGGTCAATTTCACCTGCCTGCTGCGAATCCTAGCCTGCGGGTCATTCGGCCCGTCGCGTGTGCATTGGCCTGTTAAACCCTGCCTGGCGCTGGCGGTGGGTTTGGGTTACCTGAGTCCGAGGCGGCCGGGCTGACCAGGCTCAGCAGCTCCTGCTCCTTCTCGTAGTCGCCCTTGCAGAGTAGTTGGCCCTCCTTCAGCACAAACTCGTCTCCTTTCTGGAGCTGCCGCTCGCACACACAGCAGCAGAAGCAGGGCAGGTGATAGACGCTCTTCTGCGCCCTCATGACGAACTCCGTAGGGGCGATCGCCTCCATGCAGCCACTGCACTTGGCTGCAAACAGCCTGCACAGACACAAAGAGAAAGATCCCATTGAATGCTGAGGCTATTTCACACCCCTTGCAGATCAAGCCCTTCACACTGTCAATGCTTCTCTAATGTCGTGATTGCAGCTCGTTTCACCTCCTCACTCTGTCTCTCATCTTTTTGTTTCCAGCTCTATCTTTGCTTCATTTACCCTCCCAGGCTCTGATTCCCTCTCTAGCCCTTCGGTGGGAGTGGGCGGGCAACTTCTCTCTGGGAAAAGAGACCTAAAATTACTGGCGAACGTGCTAACAATCCCATAGTTAATATGGAAAGTCAGCAGTTCGGATGTGGCCTCCGCAGGCCTGTGCTTGCGACCAACAGTTAGCAGACAGGACAATCACGTAGGAGCTTATAATGGGCAACCATTCCACTCTGACTGAATGTGCAGATAAACATTCCCAGTTACCAATACATATCTACAAGAGTGACAGCAAATCAACAGTGAGAATTGGCAGCAACATTTAGATATTGTGATAACTATAATATTGCACTCGGTATGACTAGCGGCAGAGATTTATATTCACAACTGAATACAAAGTTGTGTCCTCGACCCCATTTGGTCAGCTTTTCCTCGTAAACAGCCACTTTCTTTCCTTACGAAGACAACCACACAGCTACAACAGGCTGGGTACCAATTCCCCTCCGACTGCAAAAGTCACTGAAGCAAAACTCCAGTGGACACACTCAAAGAAGCATAAAATACTGCAGATGCTGGAAATCTGAAGCAAACACAGAACGTGCTGGAGAAGCTCAGTATCTGTAGCGAGAGAAACAAGAGTTAATGTTTCGAGTCCTGTATGACTCTTCCTCAGAACCGAAAGACATTGGAAAATAGCAGGTTCTTGAATTGTTCAGGCCTTCTGACCTTCTCTGGCATTCTCTGTGTTTGTTTCAGATTTCCAGCATCTGTGGTATTTTGCTTTTATTCAAGCATTTAATTCCACTTCTCTTCCAGGAACACCCACCTTGAAGACCTGCTCTTCTCTCTGGCAGGATTTCCATTTTAATCTTTCGGCTCGTTCAAAACTATAAAACCTACCATTTTCCGACGGCTTCCGATTTTGAAGAAGAGTCATATTGGACTCGAAACGTTAACGCTGTCTCTTTCTCCATATATGCTGCCAGACCTGCTGAATTTCTCAGTATTCTCTGTGTTTGTCCCAGCATTTATATCTGTCTTTACATTTACAACAACCCCCCCCCCCCATTCAACAGTGACAAGATAACGTCTTTTCCTCATCAAGTATTTCAAGCACTCTTACTCCACCCATATGACATTGGATCCCAATTGTAATGGATGAGGTTCTCCAAGCTGAGATGAAATCTATTCATTTTGCATTATTTGCGAGGGTGCATGGTAGGTGTTGGGAGCCAGAGTAATTATACACCTTGTTGGTGGGGGAGGAAGGAGAAATGATCCTTTGGTTGACTGGAGATTGCAATGTTTAAGGTTCTGTGCTGAATGACAGAGGATTGATGCATCTGACCGTCCTTCAGAACAATGGGGTGGAACCCTGCTGGGAGGTATTAATGGGGCAGATCAGTTTCAAGGGTCCACACATCTGAAGCGCTGCCAGTAGCTACTTGCTAAGATGTATAGGCCACAGAGAAGTCCTGGAAGACATTGTTCACTGAATGTTTCTAAGCGAGAGAGAGAGAGATCAGGGAGGCCCAGGAATAACAGATTGTCTGAGAAGTTGGGACTTTGCGTGTGTTTAGAAACTGGGACTTTGACCAACAAAGTGGGCGTCCGTGTTGGAATGGGATCTCGGGTGGAGGTCAATTTAATAAATAGAAAACCAATAGGGATGAGTCTGTGTATAGATTCGAGAGCAATCTGGAGTAGTGTACCTTTTGGGTTAAGTTTGTATCTGTGGAACTTGCATAGAGCAGATCTGTTGTCAGCTAGGGATCAGACTAGATCTTTGCAGGAGAGCAGCGAGAATTCTTCACAAGGAAGACAGGAGTGGAACAAATTTTTGTAACTCTCAGAGAAGATTGATGTCCGGGTTGGTTGCTGAGAGATTCATGGGATCTGCCTTGGTTGCACCTGTGCAGAATTGTGTTGTGTTCATCCAAAGTTTCCTTGTGAATCCATGTTGACTTTGCGGTAATTCTGGAGGGATAGCAGATAATTGACTGTTTTATTTGTTATGATGTGGAGGTGCTGGTTTTGGACTAGGGTGGACAAGATCAGAGGTCACACAACACCAGTGAAGTGACTTCACCTGACAAAGCAGCAGATCTCCAAAAGCTTGTGATTTCAAATAAATCTGTTGGACTTTAACCTGGTGTCATGCAAATTCTGATCTTGTTTTATTTGTTAGCTGGCATATAGTAACATTTTTTCCTTAAAGCAATGGAATTTTGTGGCTTTATTCTCTTGGTGAGTACCTGGGATTTCAAATTTTCATTAGAAGGCTACTGGTCACTAATCAAATTTGCAAATCCAATCCAAAATTTGCTCCAGTCTGGAATTATAGCAAGACATTCTGTTACCCACCCGTCAATCACACGTTATACTGAAGCATCCATCCCATTCAGAACTTTGCTCTGCTGCTAACTCAGAGTAGCTTTGTCTTTTCGTGGTCTCCTATTTAGCTATCCTCCTCCAAACCAGCGAAAAGGCTGGTCTCATTTGGAAAGCAGATGTTCCATGTGATCCCAGGATTATAGGCTGTGAGTATACAATAGCTAAGCCTCAAATTAAGACTTGAGATTACTGCCACTATGTGAGATAGCCTACTGCTGACAGCAGTTAACGCTCTCACATTTATTGCCTGCAGACACATGGCCAAGAAAATAAATTGCTTAACAAAGTATTTTTACAAAGGCTCCGTGTCAGCGATCAGGTCTCTGAACCATCCAGCTCTGATTCACTGAGTTACAATCTGCGTAGAGTTATCTCAATGAGCAGGTTGGGTGAGATCTAAAGAGAGGGAAGTCAGCCGTGAATTCCTGCTCCTTGAAAACCACTTGGAAAATGCGCAAGAGATGGAGCAGTGGAAACGAGTGGAATGGTGAGTGTGTG
Organism: Rhincodon typus; assembly: GCF_021869965.1. NCBI lineage: Eukaryota > Metazoa > Chordata > Chondrichthyes > Orectolobiformes > Rhincodontidae > Rhincodon > Rhincodon typus. Next base: position 4,289,017 of record NC_063341.1, read on the forward strand.
GATGAGAACAAGAACAGGGATTGTCTGTGATGGCCGCTGTAGGGGAACAGCCATGGTGCTACTTGGGGTCATAAGTATGGCTCATGGATGCAGAATGGCAAACTGAGCAAGACTACAGAGTTGTCTGTAGCCACGGAAACAAAGGTCCCAGCAAGATCCAATATCTCTGGGAAAGAATGGGAAAAAGATTTGGGACAGGGAAGGAGACTCAGTCAGGAACGAAGACGGGATTGAAAGCTCTCAGGTTAAGCAGTGTGAGGAGCAAGTTCTCTTTAACCACACTTGGTCTGCCCCAAACCAAGCCCACCATCATATCACCCTGATGGACGCAGGTCTACTCATACTGCTTACTCTTGGGTTCCCACTCCCTAGAATTATGGCTACACTGTTCGCAAATAGAGCCAAGAACACAAAAGAAAACCGTTGAGAATTCAGAAAAATAAATACAAGCCTGTTGCAAGTCTACGAGTGCTTCCATACACCCTTTCTAATTAAAGAGACACACAGCAGCTTTTGATTCCAAGTTAAAAGAATCTTCTTTCAATACCTGAGTGATTGATGTTAAATTAATACAGGTAAATCAATATTTTATAGGATGTAATTATTATTTTGCTAATGATTGCATATATAGTGTAAATCTTATCCACTGTCTCAATTACAGTCTGTAGTATTCATATTTAATATAGTTGTCCTCATCAAACATATCAGATATTCACATCAGATATATCCTCCAACATCAACAGACTGCAAAGGAAGTGGCATTTATCCAGCTTATGTTTATCTCAGTGTCAACTCCTGTCCATGTACAGTACATACTGGATAAAAGGGGATTGATTCAGTCCTGTCTGGAACTGTGTGTGTGTGTGTGTGTGTGTGTGTGTGTGTCTCAGTGTCAGTTCCTGTCCATGTACAGTACACGCTGGGTGAAAAGGGAATGACTCAGCCACATTTGGCAAAAATTCTACAATGTTAAATAGCAGCACAACTTGAGCCTCTGTGTCATAGTGCGCTGACGATGCAACTTTCCATACCTATCTGTGTGTAACGTGTGGCATGCGGTTACGGTCCAGGTTACCATCTCCTTGAAAACTGGCCCCTCCCCCGCAGAGCTGAATGTCAGTCCGATTTAAATTACAGGAGATCGACAGGAGAAAATGCAGCCTTACAGAGTCCCCGCTCGCCCAACATGTGTTATTAGCTGCGTCGCCATGGAGACGGCAAACCCAGTTTAATAAAAAGAAAATATGCTTCTTCGGACCTACACCGCACCCCCCTCCACCCTCCCCTTTAATCTGTTTAATCGACCCTCGCTAATCTGTTTAAGAAGCTGCTGCATTGTCAAATAAGCAAGTGTGGAATTTCTTCCGCAGCCCGAAGCTTAGCAACAGTGCGGGGGAGGGGAGGGAGAGTGACAATATTTAAACATCTGATTAATGAAACATGACTCGCAATCAATCATCCCTAATCACGAGTGCCGGATTACGCCGAGCTGGTTTTTGGATTTCCATGAGCAGGGCGGAGAGAGAGAGAGAAGGGCTGGGTAGGGTTCTAGGTGGGGCATGGAGAAGCATTGCCCAAGTTCAGACTTGGTGCCTGAGGTGAATGAGTGAGGCGAGATAGCCAAGATCAGACACCCCCACCTTCGATGCCGCCGGCTGGCACTGCTGCCTCACGGCACTGGGGACCCGGGCTCGATTCCACCCTCCGGTGTCTTGTCTGTGTGGAGTTTGCACATTGTCCCCCGTGTCTGCGTGGGTTTCCTCCGGGTGCTCCGGTTTCCTCCCACAGTCCAAAGATGTGCAGGCTCGGGTGGATTGGCCATGGGAAATGCAGGGTTACAGGGATGTGGATCTGGGTGGGATGCTCTTCAGAGGGTCATTGTGGACTCGATGGGCCGAATGGCCTGCTTCCACACTGTAAGGATTCCATGGGGCTAGTCACAAATGAGACCTCTACCCCAGCCCCAAAGGTTTCAGTCGGCACCAAACATAAGATGGCATGATACAAAGTGCCATTCAGCCCAGACTACCTGTGCTGGCTCTCTGAAAGTGCTCCCCCTTTTGCCGCACCCTTTCTCTGCAGCCCTTCCAAATCTTCCTGCTGTGTGTCTTCATCCAATTCTCCTTTTGGCGGTGACAATTGAAGCTGGATCGACCACCTCTTTCAGGTGGCACTGTACCCCAGCCAGACTAACGCTGCAGCTGATCAGCGAGGCTGGGTAATCCCAGTCCCACTCGATACCCGTAACACGCACGTGTCAGCAGCGCTGGGTGAGGAAACAGTGTCGGAGGGGTTTTGGGACAAAGCTCAATGGTGCCTAGGTGGCTGACATCAGAGGGATGCAAAAAACCAGTGTTGTATATGCAAACAAGACTGCACCTCACAGGGCGCTGGGTTTGCTGCCAACATTCCCCTGATGTGTAGAGAAAATGCACTCACAGTCTCACTAGAACCAGCTCTTTATTGAACAATGGTGTCCTGATGCATTGATATTCAAAGGATATGGGGGGAAAAGCAGGAACAGGATGATAGCTGCGATAATAATGAATGGGGGAACAGGCTTGAAGGGTCGAATGGCCTATTTCTGCTCTGATTTTCTGTGTTTCTATGATAGACGTTGTCAGAGAGACTACGAAAGGGGACCTAAATGCTAAGGTTCGCTCCTACAACCTGCTGAACTATGCTGCTCACAAGTTTATGTGGAGTTATGAAAGTGGGGAGGTCTTTCTGACACCACTCAATATTACTCCATTCAGCCCATGTAGAAAAGCCAGTGTTCTAGGAACGCAGATCTTCTGTCAGGTTCAATGAGGGCTACAGAGACAGAGAGATCCATTCAGCTGAATCTCATTGACAATTTAAAATTTGATGCTTTGAAATTTAGAAATGGGATCTTCAGAAGTTCCCTCAGGCACCTCTAATTATAACTACTACAGACTTGAGACGAGGTAAGAATTCCAGGCAATGTCATGCTCCATCTAACACTCCATGGTTGTTTACATTTTCACCAGTTTTAAATAGCTTATAGGCTTCCTAGTTTCATTGCTGCCTTAAGAACAAATAAAATTTCAGTGGAATAATTTTTTTTTGCTCAGTTTAAGAACACCCGCATTTATTGCCGATCCCTAATTGCCCTAGAGAAGGTGAAGATGAGCTGCCTTTTTGCATCAGGCGGTGTAGGCACACCGACAGTGTTATCACAGTTACCTCTCTAGGATCACTTTCCCTCACCTGCTTTTCAAGCTTGGCACCAAGTCACAGGCAGTGATACAGATCTGATCAGCAAAACAGAACTCAACTACAGTACAAATCACTCATGGCACATTTACATTAGGCGCCCTTCTAAGCCATGCACTCAAAAGCCTACAGGTTCCATTATTGCAGTATGTCCTTGTGTTTTCCCCCAGGAGTTTCAGTAAGAACTGGAGGGATTGAGAGCTGATGCAACTGAGCTCGTTCTCATCAGATGAAGTGATGGGAAGAGAAGTTGGAAACTAGATTTCCCAGTGGTTAAGGGTCTAAAGCAGAAGGGTACAGATTTAAGAGACTGAGGACATAATGCAGAAGACACTTTTACTTGGAGAGTGGTGAAGCCACCTTTAATTCATTTACAGGACCTGTGTGTCGCTGGCTAGGCCAGTATTTATTGCCCATTCCTGGTTTGAAAGTAAACTTATCTGTGTGGTCTAGTCCTTCAAAGGGATAGAGGTTGTGGGTTTCAGAAGGTGATGTGTAAGGAGCTTTGGCAAGTTTCTTTCTTGTAGGGTATAGATGGTGCACACTGCTACCACTGCATGTGAGTGATGGACATAATGAATGTTAAAGGTGGTGGATGGGTCACCAATCAAGAAGGCCGCTACGTTGAGCTTCTTGAGTGTTGTTGGAGCTGCATCCTTCCAGACAAGTGAGGAGCTGTCCATTACACTCCTGACTTGTGAGGTGTAGATGGCAGAGTCCCGGAAATGGGTTGCCCACTACAGAATTCCTAGCCTCTAACCTGTTCTTGTAGTCACTGTATTTATACAGGTGGTCTGGTTCAGTTTCTGGTCAATGGCAACCCCATTAATCATGGGGGATTAAGTGATGGCAATGCCATTGAATGTCAAGGATTCTCTCTCATTGGAGATGGTCATTACCTGGCATCTTTGTGGCACAAATGTTGTTTGCCACTTATCAGCCCAAGTCTGGATATTGCCCAGATCTTGCATTTGAACACGGACTGCTTCAGTATCTGAGGAGCGAATGGTGCTGAACATTGTGCAATCATCGGCGAACATCCCCACTTCTGATCTTGTGATGGAGGTCATTGATGAAGCAGCTAAAGATTTTTGGGCCTAGGACACTACTCTGAGGAACTGGGGAGTGTGGGAGGGCTCTTGTAGCATATGTAGTGTCCGTACCTTTGAGCTAGGAAACCCAAGTCCAAGTCCCACCAGCTTCAGAGATGTGTCATAGCATCTCTGAACAGATTGATTATAAAATATCTTCCAAGGAACTCCAAGGATGTCCTGGAGCTGAAATGACTGACCTTCAACAACCACAACCATCTTCCCATGTGTCTGGTATGAGTCCAACCAGCAGAGAGTTTGTCCCTTGATTCCCATTGACATCAGTTTTGCCAGGACTCCTTGATGCCACACTTGATCAAGTTTAACCTTGAAGTCAAGGGCAGTCTCTCTCACTCTCACCTATGGAATTCTACTCTTTAGTCCATTTTTGGACCAAGGCTGTAGTGAGGTCAGGAGCAACAGTTCCCAAATGGAGCAACAGTGAGAAGATTATTGCAGAGCAAGTACCGTGTCAACAACATCGTCTTTCACTTTGCTGATGATCAAGAGTAGACTGATGGGGCAGTAACTGAGCAGACTGGATTTGTCCAGCTTTCTATGGACATGACATGGCCAGGCTACTTCCTGATGTCCCCAAATGCTTTACAACCAATTAAAATACATTTGAATGTAGTCACTGTCCTAATGCAGGAAATGCAACCATCAAATTGCATGGAAAATATTCCCACAAATAGCAACATGATAGTAATGAGATAAATTGTTTTGATGACAAATAAAGTATAAATATTGGTCCCTGCTCTTCCATGAAATAGTGCCTGGGCATGTTGTATATCGAGCTGAGCAGATAGGTAGGGCAGGGTTTGATGTCCAACCTGATAGACGGCACCTCCAAGTGTACAGCAACTCCCTCGGTACTGCACTGGAGACCCAGACGTGACCTTTGTGCTCAAGTCCTGGTGGAAGACTCAATGATCTAGGTAGGTAGTTGAAGGAAAGAGTTGATGGAAACAGTGGGAACGTGAGATGAGAACCATTGTCCACATGAAGGATACACAGTGCCATTCCTTTGCAATTCCATGTAAATAAACATAATTTTTTTTAAGTTGCAATAATTTCAGAACAAATGGTAAAGGATTTAGGCACAATTTAATATTCCCAGGAGACTGAGCAAACAAAACACATTATTTGGAGTGCATTTCTCAATACTTGAGTAGCTACAACTGCTGGATTTGACTTTTTTTTATTTACTCATAGAACATGGGCATCGCTGCATTTCTTGCCCGTCCCTCATTGCCCTTGAGAAGATGGTGGCAACCTGCAGTCCACATGCTGTAGGTTAACCCACAATGCCCTTAGGAAAGGAACGCCAGAATTTTGACACAGATCTATGATCACAGCTGCGATGATACTATGGCTTTAAGAGGTGTATTTTGTCCTTTTTCTTTGAAGAGAAGTTTTAAGGCAGATGTACCGAGCTGTCTATTGAAAGCCCATAAAGTAAACAGCTTTTGAGGTCTTGGGTTTTTTCATAAAGTTGGAACAATAGAAGCAGACTGAATGGGTGGGGTCAAGCTCCAACAGAACCAGGATTTTAAGTTTTAGACTTTCAGTAGCAGTTGCTGCAGTACATCTCTCCCTGCTCGTCTTTCTCTGTCTCAGAGATTTCTCTTGATGTTTTTCTTCCTGGACGGGAGCATTGCCTGTGAGACAATCTAGTTTTCTGAACTTGCCTTTGGCCAAGGGTGTATTTATGGGATGTTATTGAAACAGTTACTGTTTAGTAGTAAAATAATCTATTATTCTGTTAAGCTTTCCAATAGAGTTAAGTTATTCCAATTTCTTCTTTCTTCTGTTGTACTTTAACTCTAGCTAATGAACAAAGTGAGTGTTTTGCTTCAAAAAGTAACCCCAAGGCCTCAAAAGCTGTTTACTTTATGGGCTTTCAATTGATGGCTCAGGACCTCTGCCTTAAAACCTCTCTTCAAAAACAAAAGGACAAAATACACCTCTTAACACCACAGTATTGTCATACAGCCAAAAGTGAAGTCCTGAAAGCATGTTGAGTGATAATGCCCTGTGTCAAGTGTTGTAGATGAGAAAAGGAAGGTGGGAAATCCTATCTCTTTTTTTTGTGTGGGTATCTGCAATGTAATGCGCGCTTAGAGAAATCTTTCATCTCTTCGCTGTTGTGATTGTCAGTAATTAAGTCAAAATAGGCTTTCGGGTAACTGTTTAAATCAGAAGAAAAGTCAAACATACAATGCCCTGGAATGTAAATACACGTTCTCCCTCCATTAGATACACAGACACACAAACAACTAAACACGGATTCCAGAGAACAAAGCTTGCAGCTAGATTATTAACAAAATACAACAAACAAATCACATTAAGATTGAATTAAAAAGTAACTGCGGATGCTGGAAATCAGCCATAACTGTTCTGAGGAAGGGTCACTGGACCCGAAATGTTAACTCTGTTCTCTCTCCACACATGCTGCCAAATCTGCCAGCAACTTCTGATTTTGTTTCACATTAAGATTGCATCATTTAAGGTGCACGTGGTGGATCTTTGGAAAAGTACAAACGTTGGAAGTCTTAGGATTTCCAGATGAAGTTATGGCCAAGTTTCCATGGAGCTGAAGCTTTTCAGGTGGCAATGAGTTACTTGGAGGTTGAGCGGACTTGACTGGTTATTGAGGAACAATTCTATGGTTCTTTTGGCTGGTGGACTTTATCCCTCTTATCCTGTTGCTCCAGAGGAAACCTAGTTCCCCACTGGTTCTCAGAGTAATAAGATACATCAACCGCAACAAGTTTTGATCCTGTGGTCAATAGTGTTATTGATACCCAGAATGTTTTGAGATTAGACACCTTTGCTATACATTGGAGAATTGATGGCAGACTTTCACACCCACATATAACTTCTGTCTTTTCAATTCTTTATCTTTAGTTTCAAACTCAGAGTCAGCAAGTCTAGACTTTGAGCTAGGTGGTTTGTTTCAAAGGTGTAAGTTCTACAAATTTCTTTTTGCCTTGGTGGTTCTATTTGAGCGAGGGTGCCCCACCCCACTGTCACTTATATTTTAAGAAATTTGCGGAAGCATACTCAGACATGAGTTTATTCTTTTTGTAGAAGTCATAGAATGTGTCACCTGGCCTTTGGTCGCCATTTCGTACCAAAGTAAGTTGTCCATTTGCTTTGTTCCTTCTTTATTTTTAAAATGGAATATATTCGCGTGCAAACATATGATGTGACAGTGACACAAGCATATCTCCTGAATTCCACCCTGTCACCACCTCTGCTGACTCCTCCACTGTTGCTAAACTATCAGAGATCCAGTACTGGATGGGCAGAATTTTGGGAAGACTCAAGCCATTGACTCCCAACTCCATTTGCTAACCGCAGACTCTATCCCACATCCAGGATGGGGCACATTTGACCCTGAGATGGGCTTTCCAGCCTCATATTTGTGTCCAGCCCTAAGGCCGGTTATTTCCTTGTCCACACATCTCTCGGCTTTCACCCTTGCCTCAGCTCATCTGCTGCTGAGCCTCCCACTCGCACTTCCACTATCTGGAGACGGCACATCCAGCTGCTCACCACATGCTGCCCTCCATAAACTGGCGACTGTTCAAAGATCTGCCACCTGTGTCTAAAATTGCAGCGAGTCCCACAGGGACAGGGCAAGATCGGATTTAGGAGCTGGATTAATGGGCATCAGTCCTTGCAGTCCTTGTTCTGGCATTTGATAGGATCATGGCTGATCTGGATAATGACCTCACATCTACCTCCCTGTCCATCCCACAATGTTGCCTTTCATTATTTTTGTCAATTCAAAGTATTTTTGTCATGCATCTATTTGCAGTCGTACTCCTATTTTAAAACCCTGCCTGGGTTGTAATTAAAGGAATCGTGATCAAGGATAGAAAATTTGCAAAATTTCTTGATGGGTGGAAGGAATAGTGGTGCTCTTGTTACCCAATATTAGCGTCAACACCCCGACGACCGGGAGTGGGGGGAGACAGGGGCAGCACGGGGTTAGATACAGAGTAAAGCTCCTTCTATACTGTCCCCCATCAAACACTCCCAGGCCAGGGACAGCACAGGGTTAGATGCAGAGTAAAACCCCCTCTACATTATTCCAATCAAACACTGCCCTGACAGGAATGACACGCGGTTAGACGCAGAGTAAAACTCCATCGACACTGTCCCCCATCAAACACTCCCAGGACAGGGACAGCACCGGGTTAGATGCAGAGTAAGGCTTCCTCTACACTGTCCCCATCAAGCAATTCCAGGACAGGGACAGCACAGAGTTAAAGGCAGAGTAAAGCTTTCTCTACCCTGTCCGAAACAATCCCAGGACAGGGACAGGACAGGGTTAAATACAGAGTTAAACTCTCTCTACACCACTCTGATCAAACACTCCTCGGACAGGTACAGCATAGAGTTAGATACAGAGTAAAGGTCCCTCTACACTGTCCCGATCAAACACTCCCAGGACAGGAATAGCACAGAGTTAGAGACAGAGTAAAGCTTTGTGCACCCTCCCAGAATGCCAGACTCTGACACATTTTCTCTATTTTGCAACTTGATCTCACTTGAAAACAAGTTACACCGAGAGGCCCCTTCCTCTTGAATAATCTAAGCTTTCCAGTCCTCCACTTTGTGCAACACCGATGGTTTCTTTTTCCCTCAAGATGAAAAAATGGAAGTAATTGTTGTTAGAAGTCCAGACCTCCTGGGACCAGGGGTCTAAAGCCTTCAAGAGTGTCTCACAACTGAGGGAGAGAACAGGCTGCTGCAGCCTGGTTGTTTCTTTGTATCTTTCACATTCTCACACATTTAAACCACTGAATGTTCGTGTAATCCACTCGAATGGCACTTAATCTTAAGGGTAAACTATACCGAAGCACTCCAACCTTGCAATGACATCTAGCTAAACAGAGAGAGCACTTCAAGATGATTGCATTCCTACAACTGACTGAGCACATCTGATCTTCAAAGGTCGATGTTCATCAATCCCCTACAGTCTTCTGCTTTATAAATGTTAGGTACAGCCAGGCTTTCAGCATTGTGTTATCTCCACTTCCTCCTGCCTTGCAGGGACATGACTTGCTGGGGACCAGCTACCGCAGAAACAGTTATCTTTCATGGGTGTATTTCAGTGCAGTCCCAACCACAGTTAAACATGACCAATTTCCAGATAAAATCATGAGGGGCATGGATAGGGTAAGTCCACAAGGTCTTTTGCCCCGGGCTGGAGAGTCCAAAACTAGAGGGGCATAGGTTTAAGGTGAGAGGGGAAAGATTTAAAAGGGACCTAACAGGCAGCTTTTTCACGCAGAGGGTGGCATATGTATGGAATGAGCTGCCAGAGGAAGTGGTGGAGGCCGGTACAATTACAACGTTTAAAAGGCAACTGGATAGGTATATGAATAGGAAGGGTTTAGAGGGGTATGGGCCAATACTGGCAAATGCGACTAGATTTGTCTAGGATATTTGGCCAGCTTGGACTGGTTGGACCAAAGGGTCTGTTTCCGTTCTGTACAGCTCTATGACTCTCAGCCACCACCACAATGGGAGTCGATGGCCCAGTGGTATTATCGCTGGACTGTTAATCCAGAGACCCAGACAATGTTCTGGGGAAATCGAAAGAATGCGGATGCCGTGAATCAGCAACAAAAAACAGAAGTTGCTGGAAAAGCTCAGCAGGTCCGGCAGCATCTGTGAAGAAAAAATTCAGAGTTAACATTTCGGGTTCGTTTCTGAGGAAGGGTCACCGGACCCGAAACGTTAACTCTGTTTTTTTGTTCACAGATGCTGCCAGACCTGCTGAGCTTTTCCAGCAGCTTCTGTTCTTGTAACATTCTAGGGACGTGGGTTTGAATCCTGCCACGGCAGATGGTGGAATTTGAATTCAATAAATATCTGGAATTAAGAATCTAGTGACGACTGTGAATTCATTGTCGATTCTTAGAAGAAAACCCATCTGGTTCACTAATATCCTTTAGGGAAGGAAACTGCCATCCTTACCTGGTCTGGCCTACATGTGACTCCAGACCCACAGTAATGTGGTTGACTCTTAACTGCCCTCTAGGGATGGGCAATAAATACTGCATAGCCAGCGATGCCCTCATCCCATGAATGAATAAAGAAAAATAAAAATCCTATGTTGTGTAAACACATGACGGACTAATGAAAAGTGAGTTTTACTCTGTATCTAACCCCGTGCTGTCCTTGCCCCGGCAGTGTTTGATTGGGGCAGTGTAGAGGTAGCTTTACTCTGTATCTAACCCCGTGCTGTCCCTTTCCTGGGAGCGTTTGATGGGGACAATGTAGAGAGAGCTTTACTCTGTATCTAACTCCGTGTTGTCCCTGCCCTGGGAGTGTTTGATGGCAGCAGTGCAGTGGTAGAGTGAGATTTACACTTTTTACCTCAATGTCCTTTGTATTGACACAAGGCATTTGAAATATAAAATGTGCTGATTGAAACCTGTTCACATAATGATTGAATAAACTGGTACCATCAATAATAATATTACAGATTACTTCACTCCATCAACCTGAGAAAATTACCTTTAAAAGGTGCTTCTCACTTTTAACCATCGGCATCGTGGAGAAAATCCAAAACTGGAGAGTTCTTACTTTCATCTGCAGAATGCATTAAGTGTAACTATAGCAACAGTCTCCTGGTCGGCACTGCTAAGCATCCTGAGAGATGCAGGCACACTATAAAACCCACAGAGTAATAAGCAAGAAAGGCCAAGTATTGGCTCTTCCATACAGCACCAAAGGTGCTGGGTTAAATTCTCACATTGTGCCTATATAGCAGTTCTGAGAAAGAAACAATAAGTTGATCCTCACTTCATTGAGTGAAATTAAAGGAACATATTGGACAGGATACCTCTCATCCTGATTGTAACACAGGGACCATTCCCCTACCCTGCCCTTTCACCCCCTTCCCCAGCCCCCACACAGGTAGATCAGAACCAAAATGATTAATACTTGCTATTGCCTGGACTCCTGGTTCACGTACATAGAATATGTATAGCTCTGTGACAGCATCTGAGCTTGGAAACTGTGGCAGAGTGTGGAAGGAGCCAATTCTGACTTCAGTTCCCTAACCTGAGCTCCCACCCTCTCTAACCTTCTTCAAGCTATTCCTTAACTGAGAGGTCTTTGACTAAAGCTTTTAGTCACTTGCCCCAGTATCATGTAATGTGGCTCAAGGTCAAATTTTGTCTAATGAAGTGTCTTTGAATTGCTTTGAAACCTTCTATGACATTGTAGGCAATATATAAAGTGGAGTTGATGCTGCTGGTATTGAGCAACCTACATTCTATAACTATTCCACAAGACACGCACAGATCAGATGTTTCTTCAGTGAGGCACAGGTCTCACCATTACGTTGCTCTAACAAGACTGGAGTCCTTGGCTGTACTCTTCCTTTGAGGGCTCTGACATCTCTGGGTATCTTACCCAAGTTTAAGCCATGTCTGAGGAACTGACATCGTTCCCTTGAAAGGTTGGGAGACCATAGATGTGTCAGGATCATACATGGAATCCGAGCATTCAATTGACACTGGACACTCACCATCCCTCATTGATGAAGCAATGGCTCTCTTCAGTTGGGAAAAGGGAGGGCTTCAGTCATCAGGCACTGCGATGGCAGAGAAAGAATCATAGTAGGTGTCTTACACTTGACCAGACCCTCCTGACTGTAAGGGCTGATGGTCCTACCATCTCGCTGCCGTGTGCAATGTTGAATTTTGCCCAATCCAACTGCCCGCTTGCCATTCCCAACAGATAGGAGGAGATGTTTGGCCTGCTCTCTCTTCCTGCCTACGCTGTCAGCGATGCCATACCTCCCACTGTTAAGGCGTCAATGTGTTCCTGTGCTAACTCTCACACAAAGGCAATGTGTTTGTCCACTTGTTAATTCCTTGAATGAACCTGTTGAGCTCTTTAAGAGCTGTTGGCTGGTTTAACAGGATTTATCTCCTTTGCGTTCTGACCACCACCACCCCCCCACCCACCTCCACTACCACCGCAAAGCCCGGTTTAGCACATTATTAATTGTTAGTTTCTCAGTACCTGCCACACACCACTACCTCCTCCTACATCCCTCCTTTACACTCTACCACTTGAAGACAATCAGGCCTCACACACCAAGAGTCACAACATCAGCACTATTCCCTTTCACTGCTACCGTTCAACAAAAGCACTCCATAAAGACTGAAAGTTTGATGATCGAATATATTCTGTGAAAACATCTGGTCTCTGGCATCGAGGAAGATCTATTTTCGTGAAAATCTGGGACATTTTCAGATTACAGGTCGATATTCGGGCAGGCTTCATAACGGTCATGCCCCCCCTTCTCAAGGGTGATTAGGGATGGGCCGAGTTAGTGATGCCCACATCCTGTGGACGAACGAATAAAAAGATGAACATTACCTCCTGCATAATGCTACCATAACTGTGTCTCATATCGATTAACCATTTAAAGAAATACCTCACCTTCATTGAAAGGAACAATAATACAAGTTTGGTTGAGCCTGTGATCCCGGTCATTAATGACAGATAAAATCAGTGCAAGTCAGAGATGAGAATGAGAGGACTACAATGTCAATTCTCACACCAGGTCCTGATATATTCCATGCAGCCAGTTCGACAGAATTGGAAATAACTACAAGCTGATCTCTGTGAGGAGGCCACTGCCTAATCACTATTTTGCTGGCACACCAACTAACATAACAGGGAGAAACAATTGAGAATCTGCCAGGGCCCAAAGCTGCTCTTGTAGGTCTTGTCTCTGAGCAGTGCTGACTTCATCCATCAGGGCACAGGCTTGATAAAATTGGCTTCAATTAAAGGAATGATAGCATGAGGTAAATGATCAGAGGTATAGATAGACTGGACAGCCAGAGACTTTTTCCTAGGGTGGAGGTAGCTATTATGAGGAGGCATAGTTTTAAAGTTAGTGGAGGTAGATATAGGGGAGACGTCAGAGGTAGGTTCTTTACTCAGAGAGTGGTCGGGGCGTGGAATGCATTGCTGGAGAGGGTAGTGGAGTCGGCCTCATTAAGGGCATTTAAGCAGGTATTAGATAGGCATATGGATGACAGTGTAAGGTAGGGGTGGAGGTTAGATAGACCTTAGGTTTAGGGTAAAGGTTCAGCACAACATCGTGGGCTGAAGGGCCTGTACTGTGCTGTATTGTTTTATGTTCTATGTTCTATGTTCTAAATTGTACCCTTGTGGAGAAGATGGGGTGGGACCAATATAAACCAAGACCAAGCTGGCAACGGTGTCACTCCCAGGAATCACAGGTTCAAGTCTTAGCTTGGGAATTTAAGCACATAGCCCAGGCTGATCCTGCACTGCGGTACTGAGCGAGTGCTGCTCTGCCAGCGGTGCCATCGTCCAGGAGGGATATCAATCCGAGGATCTGTCTGCCCGCTAGGTGGCACTACACCAGCAGGTACACTCGGTTGTTTAGTTGGGAGCAAGGGAGGATGTTCCAAAGAGTTACAGACAAAACAAAGGAGCAAAATGGTGGCAGATGGACTTGAAAGTGGGGAACTGTCATCCAGGAATGTTTTCCTAACGAGAAGAGTCTAGGAGCCGTACAAAAGCAAAGGGTGTCGATGTGGCCAAATCATGAAAAGCTGATAGACAGGAACAAAAACGGTGCCTGGAATATCAACCTGTGATATAAAGGGCTTGAATGGAAAGTACTGGAGTCACACAGAGCTCTGGTCAAACACCAATCTGCAGTGCTCTGAGCTCTATGCTTCAGAAAGCCAGTTACACCAGAATAATACCAGAAGGTAAAAACCAGTGAAGTCATGAGGACGAGCTTGAATAGGGGGAGGCATTGGCCTAGTGGGATTATTGCTAGACTGTTAATCCAGAGACCCAGATCACGTTCTAGGGTCCTGGGTTCAAATCCCGCCATGGCAGATGGTGGCATTTGAATTCAATAAGTATCTGGAATTAAGGATCTGATGATGATGATGATGATGATGATGATGATGATGATGA
>NC_063341.1:4303362-4377252 GCF_021869965.1 Rhincodon typus
TGATGATGATGATGATGATGATGATGATGATGATGATGAATCCATTGCCAATTGTTGGGGGGAGACCCATCTGGTTTTCTAATGTTCCCTTAGGGAAGGAAACTGCCATCCTTACCTGGTCTGGCCTATGTGTGACCCCAGGCCTACAGCAACATGGCTGATGCGGAATTGGGTAATAAATGCTGCCTAGCCAGAGACACCCTCATCTTGTGAATGAATAAAGAAATGAACTCTGTTTCAGGGGATCTAACTAAGATCTTTCAAATGAAGAAGGAATTGGATGGGGTCAAGAGTCTTTCTCCCCAGAAGGCAGTTTCAAATGTTCACAACTGGGTTGAATAACACTTTTCAGTTTGAAGATAAGAGGGGTGGAGAACTGCAGATTAATATGAATGGGGATCAAGGAACTGAATGATCTGCTCAGTTCCCCATTTTTTTTTCTCACTGTAAGAGATCCCATGACACAATCAGCAGGTAAACCAACATCACAACTCCACCAAGATCGTTGGGATGGGTCTATTTCCCATTTCCTTTGTTGGAACTTGCTGGTGCTTTAACTGGTTTGTCACGTTCCCTACATTTCGGCAGTGGCTGCATTACGAAAGTATTTAATTCTTTGCGGAGTACTTCAGCGGTGAATGCTCTGTATTCATGAAAGGCTGATGGAACGCGAGTGCTTTCTGCACCCAGGAAGAGTAATGCCTGTTGTTCTTCAGTTCTCCAGAGGTGGCCCTGCAACCTCCCTGAGAGTCTGACCACACTGCCTGTGCTTCACAACTCGTCCCAGAGGTGGCGACAACGACATTCTCAACCGTCAAGCAACAAACAATGCTGGAAAACCCCAACTAACCACGGGCAACATCACAGGGAGGGAGGCCCAGGTTCTTCATGGGTTGAAGACAAATTTTCCGGGGCTGCTTTTTGCAACCCTGGAGAAAGAAATCGCAGGACCGTCAAAAAAAAAGAAAGATTGTTTTTGTCATTTCCTTTCCATATTTCTCTACACTAGCTATAAAAATATTGAAAATGAGGTGGGGGGAGAAAGAAACTGTTGAACTTGACAGTCAAGCACCTTCTAATTGGGTAACGAGTCCTTTTGCTTTTCAATCAGCATGGGAAGACTAGTGCACAACAAGGATGGATGTGATGGTCAATTAATGGCTGGAACATGGGAGGAGGTGATGGCCTAGTGGTATTATCATTGGACGGTTAATCCAGAGACCCAGACAATATCCTGGGGAATCTAGGTTCAAATCCTGCCATGACAGATGATGGAATTTGAATACAATAAATATCTGGAATTAAGAGTTTAATGGTGACCATGAATCCATTGTTGGTTGTTGGAAAAACCCACCTGGTTCACTAATGTCCTTTAGGGAAGGAAACTGCCATCCTTACCTGGTCTGGCCTATGTGTGACTCCAGACCCACAGCAATGTGGCTGACTCTTAACTGCCCTCTGGGTAATTAGGGATGGGCAATAAATACATCCCATGAATGAATAAAGAAAAATAAAACTCCAGGAATAGAGTTGGCATTCACAAAAGCAGATTCCTTGACCAGTATGAATCTTCCCGAAGGTATAAATTCATTAAAGTGATGAGGTATTTCTACACTTGGTCTTTCTTTCATGGTTAAATCGGAGACTAACGCCCATCATTGCATCATCGACCCTGCTTCTAATCATGGATCCTCAGCAACTCCATCCCAGTAAGAAGATGGTTAGATTCAAGTGACACACATGTCAGTGACTAATTCATGGAAAACACTTTTCCCCCAAGCTGAAATGCAGAAGTCCTCACACATTTCCTGGAATCGTGCAGTGTAGAAGGGGGCCTGTTCAGTCCATCCATGCCTATACTGGCTCTCCATCAAAACAGCCATCCAATTAATCCAACTCCCCTGCTTCCTCATAGATCTGTTGTCCAGTTCAAGTATCTACCCAGTTCTGCTTTGAAAGTTGTTGTATTTCCTTCCACTATACTTTCAGGCAGGTCAAATCACAGCATTGCACTCAAAAGACAAATCTCCTATCTCCCCTCTGGATCTTTTCAGCCTTAAAATGTGTCCTCAGCCTGCCACTGGAAACACCTCCATTATTATTTAGTTTGTTCATAAAATACCTCCATTAAAGCTTCTCTTGACCTTCTCTGCTCTAAGGATAACAATTAAGTTCAGCTTCTTCATGGCCTCTTCATCTAACCGGATTCCACACCTCTTCTCGAGGGTGTGACTAAATCTTCAAATACTTCTTTCTTTTCTAACTCTTGGCAGCAGCCTTGCAGAATCTGTGGTCGGTGTGCTGCATGTCACACCCTGGGAACGCAATCTCTACATGCCGCTGTCTAGCACTGCACTTCTTGATCCAGGGATAATGAGTTTTGGCAGACAAATTAAACATTTTTATTCTGCGGGATTAAGTGACATTTCACTGGCCGCCAGCAAGTCTCAGCTCACCCAAGCGACGGGATAAAGCAAGCACAAGCTTATAAGGGGGTTCGAGTGTCATCTCACTGGCCAAAGGTTCAGAGTTGTTTGAATAATCCCCTTCACCATTGAAGGGGATACATTACAATTGATTGATAAGGACTCACTTCAGCATTGTAGAGAATATTGCGGGATTTAGCAACTTATTTCCCAATGGCCCAAGTTATATTTACAAGATCTCGTGTAGGACTGAACGGGAAGGTACCAGGCTTAATTCCCACTGCATAAATCCCAGGTCTGCAACAGCTAAGAGGCTATGAGATGGTCAGGGGTTCGAATCCTACTCTAGATTTTTACACTGTCGATGATTTCTGGGATGTTAAGTGAAGGCTCCCCTCCATAACTACTCAGGCAGAAGGGAAGGAGCCTGAGGTCCCTACTTTGAAGAAGACTAGCAGAGTCTTGCCCAATAATGGTGCCAGATTGTGGTCACAAAACATTTTCACTGTATTTTGCCAAATACATGTGGCAATAAAATCATTCATTCATTCAATATTGAACCCTGAACAAGCAGCCGTGAAAACATCATCTGGTCACGTTGCTGTATGTGGCATCTTGCTGTGCAGATTGGTGGCCACGACATCCGTCTCTGGATTTTGGGACACTGGGACAAGTAAATTTCACTGGCATCCTGCTCCGGTGGGATTTCGCATGGGAATCGACACTCAGAATGGAGCTCAAGTATAATGCTTGGGCCGGGTGGGTTTGGAGCAGGTGATGTGGGGAGGAAGCATGGGGAGGAAGAGGAGGAGGTTGATGGGTCAAACTCCAAGGTTGTTTCACCAGTGGAGGCAGTGGGGCTCTGGGGAATGCAGACATTACAAAGCATGGGGCTGGACCACATCAGCACGGGATTGGAGGCAAGTGGAACGGGATTGAAGCTGGTGTTCAACTAGGGTTTTCAAATTCAGCACTGGGGGTCTCAGTTTCAGCGTGCTGGTGTTGATTGACTAATTTGACATTCTGTGGGAGAGGGAGATAATAGCAAGACACCATTCCGCTGCATGTTGCCGGGGTGTATTACAAAATTCACTCGTTGCTGTTTCCAGCTTTTCATCCACACGCATCATTAGCAGAAAAGTGCTTCGGAACATTGTCAGGTCATGAGAAGTGCAATTTAATTCTATCCATGATTTTATAATCGAGAAAAGTTGACACAAAACACGCGCTAAAGCACAGCCAAGTGGTACAGACAAGGAGTGTGCTCAGACGTAATATTTAATGTATCAACTTCAGCCTCAGTAGCAAAACCCAACAGCAATTTGGGAGTCGGAGAGGTAAAGGTATTTGAAGCGTAGCTTTTATTTAACACAAGTACAGAAATGAGGAGCTACAGCCCCACCACTGGCAGGATGATGTAATTACACTGTGACTTGTTTACATATGGAATTTCTATTTTAAATACAATTCATAATTCAGCAATTCATATTGAATACCACTGACAAGTGGAAGTATAGCTTTGTAAACTGGAAATTCATGTGGCACAGTTAACACATTTGTGTATGGGAATAGCTAATGAAGTTCTCTGAAGAAAATAAATCACAATGGGCATCTTTAATGTCTGGATTCTACCCTGTTAAAACCTGAATCTGGTGGACAGCGATGAAAGGGTTAAAGAGTTGAAAAACGAGAAAGATTGCTCAGTGCTCTGAGGATTTCATATTTGCTGGGAATACTAACATGCTATTTCCTGCAAATTCTCCCATGTGTCGTCGCTCAGCTAGGTCGAATGTAGTTGCAAATTCCCCCATCAATGCTGCTCCTTCATTTGCCAAGCTTTGTGAGCAATACTTTTGTGATCTAAGAGGAACCTTTGCCTTTTCCTGACCTAACAGGTATCCCATTCTGCCCTCAGCATCAGGATTAGTCTTCACAGGCTTCATTCAACAGGCAAGCCCCTTAGACGCAACATGCTGGGTTGCTACTGTCTGGTTTAACAGCTTTGATCGACATGCCATCACACTCACTCACATTCCCTTAAAAGTTGAATAATGTCCATCACTACATGTACCTAACAAGGCAGATTGATGTTTCAGACATGCACATGCAAATATATCCTAAAAATGAAATGAAAGATTTGATTGAGGGGAAATTTCTTTGCCCAGAGAGCGGTGAGTCTATGGAATTCACTGCCTCAGGAAGCAGTTGAAGCCAAAACATTGAACATTTTCAAGAAGGAGGTAGATATAGTTTATAGGACTTAAGGAGTTAGCTATAGTTTATAGGACTTGAGAAGTTAGATATAGTTCATAGGACTTAAGGAGTTCGATATAGTTCATAGGACTTAAGGAGTTCGATATAGTTTATAGGACTTAAGGAGTTCGATATAGTTCATAGGACTTAAGGAGTTAGATATAGTTTATTGGACTTTAGGGATCAAAGGGTATGGGGCGAAAACAGGAACAGGGTACTCAGCTATGATCGTATTGAATGGAGGAGCAGGGTCAAAGGGCCGAATAGCCTCCTCTTGTACCTATTTTCTATGTTTCTATTTCTCATTCTTGGGGCGCATCTTCTTTACAACACTAATGCCAACGCACAAACTAATATTCAATATTTATAGCCGTCAGTGCATAATTAATACATACGCACGCATGCCAACTACCACTTGTACCACACAGTAGGTTTTCTTCCTTACAGGTGGGACAGGATGGGTTTTTAAACAACAATGACAGTTGCCATAGTCACCATTACTGCTCCTATCCTTTTTGTTCCTGGTTTCTTCAACTGAGTTCAAATTCCAGCAGCTGCCACGTGGGGATTTGAACCCATGTCCCCAGAGCATTAACCTGACACTGCATTACCAGTGCAGCCACATTACCATTACACCGTCATCCATTCCAGCACCTACAGCACTCATTTGGCATCATCCAGCACAAACCAGACAACTAATTGGGATCCCATCCACCACCTCCAACGTTCATTCTCTACATCATCGATCGATGTACGCGAGGGTGTACCATCGACAAGGTACAAATCCCCAAGCCTCCATCGACAGCACCTTCTAAACCCGCATTCACCTCAATCATTAAGGACAAGGGCAGCAGTTGCACCATCTACAGGACCAACTCAAAGGCACTCACCATCCTGACCATATCACCATTCGTTCAGTGGCATTGGGTCAAAAATCCTGGAACTCCCCTCCTGACAGGATTGTGGATACCCCTGCACCAAATGGGCCACAGTGGTTCAAGATGGCAGCCCATCCCCACCTTCTCAGAGGCTACTAGGGACGGACAAAAAGAGAAACGCTGGCCTAGCCAGTGACACTCACAGCATGACAAATGTGAGGGCTTCAGCAGCTGATGAACTGAGTGGGGGAGGAGATGCCACACCAGGAGCGAAAGTCGGCAGTCCTCCTGATGGAAAAGGACACGGTGACCCAACGCAGGGTCAAAAATGGAGGGGAAAATCATCAGTTCAGCCTCAGACAGTAGTCATGGAGAGGGAGGGAGTGGGCTGGTGATGAGAGAGCGGATTTTGTATCAGTAAATATTCATCAGCCCAAATGTAATAACTACAAAACCCTCACAATTAATAAGTTCCTTTACTTTCTGCTGACAGACGTAAATACAATTACACAATCTTGCTTTTTGAAATTTTATCCAATTGTTGAGGATGTCTCAGGAACCCTTAAAACTTGCCTGTTGCCTTGTACAACAGGAGGTCACTCGAGGTCAAGTTCAATGTGAAACTTGGTTAATATATTCTAACCTCAGTCTCACATGTTGAAAGACACAATGCTTAAAACCTGCATACTAGAAAAACAATCATATTGACCATATTGTGACCAGAAAGACCAAGCAGAAATATTCAGTGTGACCCAGCAATGTATGGTCGACCAAACAGCTATCAGTGACAACCACTTCCAACTGCTAGCAGCTACTGGAATGCAGCCAACAACAAGCCCTGAACAATCAGGAGGAGGCCTATCAATGAACTAACTGGGATTCAACATTCCCCACTGGTTCTGACAGGAAGGCAGCTACAGTTTTTACCAATCCAATATAATTGTTTCTTCTTTCTGCAACGGATAATCTTGCCAATTCGTACAATGTGGAGCTCACATGATCAGCAACGAATAAAACTAGAAACGGCAGGGAGGAGAGGAATAGGAGATGGAAATGTGATTTATTGCAGCGCATCTTGTAGATGGTACACACTGCTGCTAGTGAGTGCCAGTGGAGGAGAGAGTGCTCCCAGTGTGCATCGATGGTGGAGGGAGTGAATGTTGAAGGTGGTGGATAGTATGCTGATGAGGTGTCTGGTTTGGCCTGGACAATATCAAGTGTAAATCCTTTCTGAACCCTTTCAAGTTCAATAACATCCTTCCTAAAACAAGGAGATCAGGGAAGAATGCAGTTACAATTATGAACCACACTAAACACATTTACCCACTAATTATCACCAAGAGGATCCTTTAGCTGCTAATCCCGATGACACATATTCCTCAGTTTGCTCACCTGCAAAAACTGTGATTCTAACTGTGAACTTCACTGGCTCCCCTACCCTCCATCACACAGAGCGATGAAGTGGCTAATAATTAAACTGAAGTAATGTCACCACAGTCCCAGAGTTATATACGTAACTAAAGGTAAAGTTAACATGATACACAATTATTCCAATGGACTTAAAACAGCTCGAAGCAAGAAAGGGCTCTGGCTCAATCAATTTCTTTAATCATGTCATGTACATCCTCCCCTATCACACACCCTACCCACCCATTTAATCCCCTACCCCACCCCATGTACACTCTCCCTTACCATACACCCTACCCACCCATTTCATCCCTTTCCACAGAATATGCACACCTTTTTCATTAAAGCTCCCATTTTCTGATATTTTCATCACCGTCAGACATCTCAAAGTGTATCTTAGTCAAGGACATCCTCTTGAAGTGTAATGGCCATTATAATGTAAGAAATATGGGTAGTCTACTGATGCACAGCAAGCTTTCACAAACAGCAATGTATCGGTGAGCAGATAATCTGTATTTTTGTGGTGTTGATGGAGGGATAAATATTAGCTGGAGAATTCTCGTGCCCCTCTTTGAAACAGTGCCAGGGGATTGTTTAAATCCACCCGAGCAGGCAGATTGGCCTTGATTCTTACTGTATTATAGACTTCCTCCCACACCATGTGCACTATCCTCCATAATAGACTCTGTCCCCAGCTATTGGAATGCCTGGGGGAAGGTCTGTACATAGCAATAACTGATCATGAAAGATAATCAAATCATTTTGAAACATTCATCCAGTCCTGCAAACACAGCTCACATTTATATCGTAACCTTCAAGTGCAGGTAGTGTACACTGTACACTAAAGGGGCTAGTTATAAAGTCTTTGAGCTGTACGGCATGGAAACAGACCCTTTTGTCCAACTTGTCCATGCCGACCTGATATCCTAAATTAATCTGGTCCCATTTGCCAGCATTTGGCTCATATCCCTCAAACCCTTTGTATTCATGTACCAGAGTCCTTTTAAATGTTGTAATTGTACCAACCTCCACCACATCCTCCGGCAGTTCATTTCCTACACGCACCACCCTTTGCGTGACAAAGTTGCCCCTTAGACACCTTTTGCTGGCACCGAGGGGAAGGACCAAAGACCGTCAGTGTTAGAACAGGGTGATAGGGTTAGCATTAGAAGGAGTTTGGGCAGGTTTTAGATAGCAGAAAGGCAGCTGGTGAGGTGAACCAAGCTTGACAGGGAACGCTGCTAAGGGGCAGAAATACTATAGCGTTGGGGATCAGGAATGAGTAATGGAGAGTTCATTGAACTATAGAACAATACAGTTCAGAAGAAGAGAGATAGTAGGAACTGCAGATGCTGGAGAATCCGAGACAACAAGGTGCAGGGCTGGATGAACACAGCAGGCCAAGCAGCATCATAGGAGCAGAGAGGCTGACGTTTCGGGCCTAGACCCTTCATCAGAAAAGGGGGAGGGGAAGGGGGTTTTGAAATAAATAGGGACAGAGTGGGAGGCGGATAGAAGAGGGATAGAGGAGAGGATAGGTGGAGAGGAAACAAACAGGTCGAAGAGGCGGGGATGGGGCCAGGAAAGGTGAGTGTAGGTAGGGAGTTAGGAAGGGGATAGGTCAGTCCAGGGAGGACGGACAGGTCAAGGGGGCGGGATGAGGTTGGTCGGTAGGAGATGGAGGTGCGGCTTGAGGTGGGAGGAGGGGATAGGTGGGAGGAAGAACAGGTTAGGGAGGCAGGGACGAGTTGGACTGGTTTTGGGATGCGGTGGGGGGAGGGGAGATTTTGAAACTTGTGAAATCCACATTGATACCATTGGGCTGCAGGGTTCCCAAGCGGAATATGAGTTGCTGTTCCTGCAACCTTCGGGTGGCATCGTTGTGGCACTGCAGGAGGCCCAGGATGGACATGTTGTCTGAGGAATGGGAGGGGGAGTTGAAATGGTTCGCGACTGGGAGGTGCAGTTGTTTGTTGCGAACCGAGCGTAAGTGTTCTGCAAAGCGGTCCCCGAGTCTCCGCTTGGTTTCCCCGATGTAGAGGAAGCCACACCGGGTACAGCGGATGCAGTATACCACATTGGCAGATGTGCAGGTGAACATCTGCTTGATGTGGATTTCACAAGTTTCAAAATCTCCCCTCCCCCCACCGCATCCCAAAACCAGTCCAACTCGTCCCTGCCTCCCTAACCTGTTCTTCCTCCCACCTATCCCCTCCTCCCACCTCAAGCCGCACCTCCATCTCCTACCGACCAACCTCATCCCGCCCCCTTGACCTGTCCGTCCTCCCTGGACTGACCTATCCCCTTCCTAACTCCCTACCTACACTCACCTTTCCTGGCCCCATCCCCGCCTCTTCGACCTGTTTGTTTCCTCTCCACCTATCCTCTCCTCTATCCCTCTTCTATCCGCCTCCCACTCTCTCCCTATTTATTTCAAAACCCCCTTCCCCTCCCCCTTTTCTGATGAAGGGTCTAGGCCCGAAACGTCAGCCTCTCTGCTCCTATGATGCTGCTTGGCCTGCTGTGTTCATCCAGTTCAGAAGAAGATGTTTCAGCCTGTCAAGTCTTTGGGTGCTTTCTTTTTCAAAAGACCAACCCATATCCCTGCAATGTTCTATTGTTGTTCAAGCATTAATCCAATAACGTTTTGAATCTGTATCCACTTCCCTACCAGGCAGTGCATTCTGAATTGGAACCACTGTCTCTGTTCCCTATTCAAAGACCTCAAATCAAATTCATCAGACTGGATTCACAGGTAACAAATCCGCACTGGCCCTGCTTTATTCGTTACCACATGTCAAAGTGTTAATTTCCTTCAGTATTACCTTTTCTAAATGTTTCTGCAGCACAGACATTAAAGTGGCTAATTTCCAGAATGACCCTTCTCGATTTTTATTTTGCAGGAGGTTGAAGCCCTGAACAAGTTGGTGGGGAGGGAACCAGCCCACAGATAGCTTTAATTCTGGAAGTTAGCTCAGTGGGATACTGGGAGACCTGGATCTCCAAGACTCTAGGATAATACGAGTGCAGCATGTTGTGGGCGGTGAGGACATGTCTTTCTACATTCAAAACATTTCCTGTGAGCTACATGGACCAGATGTGAAAAGGAACTTTAAATATACTTCAATCTGAGATATTTCTACTTGAAGTAATAATCAAGCTCTCCATCTACAAATGTAAGAAATTCTCCCAACCTGAACCCTCTTCCCAGCTCTTTACATCGGACTGGAAAGTGTGTATATTAAGTATTTACAAGTCTGATTGTACTTTTCCCAAGCCATGTATCAACACTACAGCACCACCTACAGCCCTGAAGGTGTTTCCAGAGGCTGAGAACTGAGAGTTTGCCCTTATGGCTTGAAGCAAATTCAGCTGCACAAGTGAGAACCTTATTTTAAAATCTCTCCTCACTCCACCCAGCCCCAACATTTCACTCCCCCATCGTTCAGTGCTTATCAGCAAGAAAACTGTTGGAGAATGGGCTGAGACAGAATGAAGGAAAAGGTGCGAGTTGCGATGCACAAAAGGAGGGAATGTGATAGTATACACAGAAGTGATGTGATAATATATGTGATGTATTGAGAGATGCAGTGTAACATAAATAGGAAAGGATTGTAATATGAATAGGAAGGGCTTGTGACTTATAAAGGGAGGTGTATGGTATAAACAGGGGGAAGTGCGATATATATAACAGGGTGTAATAAAACATAGAACATAGAACAGTCCAGCACAGTACAGGCTCTTTGGCCCACGATGTTGTGCCGAACTTTTACCCTAAACCTAAGGTCTATCTAACCTCCACCCCTACCTTATACTATCATCCATATGCCTATCTAATAGCCGCTTAAATGCCCCTAATGAGGCCGACTCCACTACCCTCTCTGGCAATGCCTTCCACGCCCCTACCACTCTCTGAGTAAAGAACCTACCTTTGACGTCTCCCCTATATTTACCTCCACTCACTTTAAAACTATGCCCCCTCGTAATAGCTACCTCCACCCTAGGAAAAAGTCTCTGGCTGTCCACTCTATCTATACCTCTGATCATTTTGTACATCTTTATCAACTCACCTCTCATCCTTCGTTGTTCTAAAGAGAAAATCCTAGCTCTCTCAACCTTTCCTCGTAAGACCTTCCCTCCATTCCAGGCAACATCCTGGTAAAAACATCCTGGTAATACTTTCAAGGAAGAGATTTCATACAAACGGTGTGAATCTGTGATATACAGAGGGAGAAAAGAGGTCAGAAACAGGAAAGATTAGATATTTAGAGACAACACAGCATGGTGCTGGAGGAGCACAGCAGGCCAGGCAGCAACAGAGGAGCAGGAAAGTTTCCGAAGAAGGGTCCCGACCCAAAACGTCAACTTTCCTGCTCCTCTGATGCTGCCTGACATGCTGTGGTCCCTCTGACTCCAGCACCTGCAGTTCTTGCTATCTCTCAAGGTTAGATATTAAGAGGGAGTGATTGTGATTTACGATGAGTGAGAATGAAAATACAGGGAGGAGGAGTGATATAAAAGGGTGGAACTATAACATCTACAGGAAGGGAATGTGATGTAAGCAAGTTTGATATATGTAAGATGGGAGTGTGATATCAACAGGGAATAGACATGGTATAAACAGGTAAATTATATTTATAACCAATGATAATACAATATAAAAAGAGAAAGGGCATGATATAAACAGGTTAGGAGATAGATATAGACAGGAAGGGAATATAATGCACCTAAAAATCAGGTATGAAATCTAACAGTGGTAGGGGAATATATAAAGACAGGTTGTGTGATATTAAGAGCAACAACTTGTGATGTATAATGGGATGCAATATGTTGTGTACAGGGATAAGGTATAATATGAAAGGGAAAGGATGTGATATAAACAGGGAGGGCATGCAATGTGAACAGGAGTGGCTTATGATATTAACTGTGGAAGAGGATGGAAAAGACAGAGATAGTGTGTTAATAACAGTGATGTATGTCATCCAAACAGGAGGGAATGATATACAAAGGGAGGGGATATGATATCATAAGGAGTGGTCATGATGTAAACAGTGATGATTTTCAGAAGGCTTTTGATAAGAAGGTCAGTAAATAAAATGAAAGTGGATTTAATTAGGGGAAATATACTTGTTCATCAACAAGTAGAAAGCAGAGGGTAGGATAAATGGATTAGTCTCAGGATAGCAGGCTTTTATTAGTTGGGTATCACAAGTGTCAGTTCTAGATCCACAACTGTTCACAATCGACATCAAAACTTGAATGTGGCAAACAATTATAATACTTCCAAATTTGTTGATGACACAGAATGCTGTGGGAATGTAAGTTGTCAGTAAGATACAATGAGGCTTTAAGCAGACTTGGCCAGGTTGGAAAAGCACATGTCAGATGAAATATAATACAAATAATGTGAATTTATCCACTTTGGTGAACAAAAAACAGGATGTTTCTTCATGGTGTGAGATTTGGAAGTATTATGTCCGAAGAGACCTGGGTGTCCTTGATCATGTGCTGCCAAAGGCTAGCATACAGCCAATAAGAATGTAATTGGTATGTGGGCGTTTATTGCATGGAGATGCAAGTAAATATAAATGCGTACAACTGCAGTCAGTCTTGGTGAGACCTCACCCAGAGGATTGTGTGCAGTTTTAATCCCCTTACAGAGGGAAATACTTGCCCCCAAGGAATAAAGAAACAGACTAATCTTTGGGGCGGGTCTAGGCCTGAAACATCAGCCTTCCTGCTGCTCTGATGCTGCTTGGCCTGCTGTGTTCATCCAGCTCTACACCTTGTTATCTCAGATTCTCCAGCATCTGTAGTTTCTACTATCTCTAATCTCTGGGGCGGCCAGGTTGTCACATTAGGAGAGATTGGGAAGATTGGGTTTGTATGCCCAAATGTTTTGAAGGTTGACGGGTGACCCCCTTGAAACTTACAAAATGTTTACAGGGGTGCGGGCTCGAAAACCAGGGGACAATCTCTGAATAAGGAGTAGGCCATTTAAGACTGAAATGAGGAGAGGCTTCTTCATTGAAAGGGTGTGCGTCTTTGAAATTCTCTACCCAAGAGGGCTGTGGAATTTCATTCACTGAATATGTCCAAGACAGAGATTGATGAGAGGGATATAAGCAGGGAAATGACAGTATATAAGGGAAGGGTCATAAGCAACAAGGAGTTCTGATATAAACAGGGCAGGTACATGATATATACAGGAAGTTATGAAATATATATAGGGGGAGAATTTGATACAGTACTGATGAAGGAGGTGGTATAATTAGAGAGTCATTTTGACCAAAGCACAATGAGAGTGTTCATTGAAAGGAAGCAAATGTAATATACCTTGGTTGGCCATAACGTATAAACAGGGAGATAGCATGATATAAATGGAAAGGGGGTGCAATAGGAAGGGGAAAAGGATAAGATGCTAACAGGGAAGGATATAACATGAAAATGGACTAGATATATTGCTAACAGGGAGGAGGTATGGAGAAAACAGGCAGGAAGTATAAACAGTGAGGGAGCCTGATATAAACAGGAATTTTATATATATAACTGTAGAGGTGTGATTTAAACTGAGGGAAAGCTATATAAACAAGTGGTGTGATAAAAAAAAAATTGGTGTATGTGAGATACAAAAAGGAGTGTGATATAAAGAGGAAGGTAATTTGATAATAGCTGTGTTACAGATTTGGGGCCCTGGTGCAACTTTGTGAGGATGTCACAGAACAGCTCTCCACTGGACGCAAGTAGTACATTGTGGCAGAGTCAGATCTGAAGACAGAAACACATGTCCAAAGAGGATTGTGTACATGTAACAGTATGGTTAAAGCCTGGTATATCTCCAATTACCATGTATACCAGTAGTCAGTATCAGGAGGGAATAAACAGAGTTCTAAAAAGGCCTAAGCCTGAAAACAGGCTTTTTCCTGAAATAAACAGAGACAGTGTCTGAAATAAACAGGACACAATATAAAGTAAGGAGCATTGTGATATACAGAGCCTGAGATACTGATATAAACAGGGAATTAATGTGGCATAAACAGCCAGAAAGACCAATATAAACAGAGGCAAGTGTGATTTTTTTTCTCTTGATTCATTCACGGGATAAGGGCATCGCTGGCTCGACAGCATTTATTGCCCATCCCTAATTGCCCAGAGGGCAGTTAAGAGTCAACCACATTGCTGTGGGTCTGGAGTCACATGTACGTCAGACCAGGTAAGGATGGCAGTTTCCTTCCCTAAAGCACATTAGTGAACCAGATGGGTTTTCTTCCAACAATCGACAATGGATTCATGCTCATTATTAGTCTCTTAATTCCAGACTATTTTTTATTGAATTCAAATCCAAATCTCACCGTAGCAGATTCAAACCCGGGTTCCCAGAACATAATCTGGGTCTCTGGATTATCAGTCCAGCGAAATACCACTAGGCCATCACCTAGGGAGTTAACATGACATGGACAGCCAGAGAGACAAATATAAACAGGGGGTCGTGTGATATAGACATGCTAGCATGTGTTATAAAGGTCTCGGTATTTTTGCCAGGATAGAGAACCACAGTGAACCACCACAGTGAAAAAGTCAGAAGACATTGGGAATTACAAGTCCTATCCATGAACTTTTTTTTTTGCGGAAGGTGGGCTGTGGGACCAGAGTTGGGGCAGAGGTTTTGTGATGAACTGTGCTTCATGCATGTGTATTTCCCAGAGGTGTCTGCTCATTTAAATAACAAACTGTCCCCCCAGAAATGAGAGTTTTCGAGTCCCTTGTGTTATCAAAATTGAAATGTGGAGATTAGAACAGAAAAGAGGTTAGCTAATTGGTACTTCTTTTAGCTAGCAAGGGAGAACAGAGGTATGGTACTGGTTAGACATGTTCCCAAGACAATGGGCTGAAGGGATGGTTTGATGGGGCTGGGGGGTGGGGTTTGAGGGTGCATCCAGTATCCCTTTGGGTACGAGGATCAAGGATATTTTGTGGGTCGGGGGGGGTTCAAGTGCCCTTTAAGATTGATAACTCAGGAAATGATTCTACATAATTGGTGTACAAATTTGTCCAATTCGTCAATGCCATCAAGAATGTCAATGAGTCTCCAATTTGAATTTAAGGATGAGTACTTTTCTCAATAGAGTATGCATGCAATACAGAAATGTAAGCAATGGAATTATGTTTTTTTCTGCCATGTGCATGATTTTGTTTTTTAATTCATTCATAGGAAATGGACATTGCTGTCTAGGCTAGCATCTATTATTCATCATTAGTTACCCTTGAGAAGCTGGTGGTGATCTGTCTTCTTGAGCGACCCCCCACCCCGTTCTTGAGGTGAAAGATGCCCACAGTACTGCTTGGAATGGAGTTTTAGGGTTTTAACTCGGTGACAATGAAGAACAGCAATGCAGTTCCAACTCAGAATATTGCCTGGCTTGGAAGGGAATCTGCAGGTGATGGTTTGCCCATATGGAGTTATAGAGTCATACACCATGGTAACAGAACGTTCGGTCCAACCAGTCCATGCCGACCATAATCCCAAACTAAACTAGTCCCACCTGCCTGTGCTTGGCCCATAAGCCTTCAAATGTTTCTTATTCATGTACTTATCCAAATGTCTTTTAAACATTGTAACTGTACCCACATCCACCACTTCCTCTGGAAGTCCATTCTACACACAAACCACTCTCTATGTAAAAAAAACTGCCCCTTTTTTTTAAAAATCTTTCTCCTCTCACCTTAAAATATGCCCCATAGTTTTGAAATCCCCCACCCTAGGGAAAAGACACCTCCCATTCACCTTATCTATACCCCTCATGATTTTATAAACCTCTATAAAGTCATCCCTCAACCTCCTATGCTCCAGTGAAAAAAGTCCCAGCCTATCCAGACTCTCCCTATAACTCAAACCCTCCATTCCTGGCAACATCCTGGTAAATCTCTTCTGAACCCTCTCCAGCTTAATAATATCCTTCCTGAAACAGGGCAACCAGAACTGGACACTGTACTCCAGATAAGGCCTCACCAATGACCTGTACAACCTCAACATGCCATCCTTGTCCTTGTAGGTGGTAAAGGTTACAGATTTGGAAGGCAGGCAGCCTGATGAGCCCTGGTGAGTTATTACAGCTCATTCTGTAGGTAGTGCACACTGCTGCTGCTCTACATTGGTGGTGGAAGAAATAAACATTAAAGGTGTTATATAAGGTGCCAGTCAAGATGTGTCCTGAATTGTGATGAGCTTAAGTATTGCTAAAGCTGTGCTGGTCCTGAATACATAATAAATTAGTATGATAGGTGAAAGAGTTGGAGGTAGACACTAAGTTGGCATTGGGTTATAAGGGGCCATGGGCAATGGGAATAGGGCACCCAGTTATCTTAGGCTGGCATGGGTGATGCACAGAGAGTTTATGGAGGTGAGGGGATCTGATGGGGACTGAGGCTAGACAGATGTTTTATATTTCTATCCTTTTGGAGAGATCCCTTTGGATTTGGACCGGGTGCTCTTAGGGCGGAGATGAGCACACTTTGGGACTGTGAACAGGCAAGCTTGTGCAAAAGGAAATGTCTAAACATTTATGAGATTGGCAAAATTAAGAAACTGTCCAAAGTAAACCTGCAGTTTAAATAAAACAGTGATAGGTACTTCAGAGTGCCTGGTCATATGAAACCATTATAGGATTTGTGCTGCATAATTGATTTCACAAGCTATTATTTTCACAATGGGATGCCTATTGATGATCAGTTTTACCTGGTTATTGAATGTACATGTTTATTGGTGTAACGTTTTTAGGTACTTGAGTGAGATATTTCTTGACATAAGATATTAACCACTTAAGTGAAACCTTTGTTTTCATAAGGGATTTGTTGAAGCAATTTCTCTCTCTTCGACGTTAGTTTTGTATCAGTGAGTGCATACTTTTTTTCTATTAGGGACATAGCTAACAGACTGGTAACTTTATTTCCTGTTATGATGCCTCTTGATTAATAGGATAATAGGAGAGTTAGGACAGAGAAGGGAGGATGTGGTGTGATACAAGCATGGAGAAGTTTGATAGCAAATAGCAAGAGGACCTGATATAAAGAGGGAAGTGATGCTATACAAATAACATGGGAAGCTATATCCACATCCAAGTAAATTATACTCACAGGGATTGCATATTACAAAAACAATGATTGAATATCATATAAAAAGGATTGGGGAGTCATACAAGCCAGGCGCTTGTGTGATATAAAGAAGGAGGGATCGTGATATAAATGAGGAGAAAGCTTGATATAAACAAGGAGGGAGTGTGATGTAAACAGGGAGGGAGTGTATTATAAACACAGAGAGTGTGTGATATGAACAGGAAGGGGTGCAATGTAAACAGGGAGGGTGTGTAATATGAACAGGGGGGGGCTGCAATACAAACAGGGAGGGTGTGTAATATGAATGGGGGGTTATGTGGTAATAAGTACCAGAGGGACCGCAATACAAACAGGGAGGGTGTGTAATATGAACAGGGAGTGTGATATAAACAGGCAGGGATGTGATATTTACAGGGAGATTATGTGATATAGACAGGGAGTATGTGATATAAACAGGGAGGGAGTGTGATATAAACACGGAGGGTGTGTGATATAAACAGGGAGGTTCTGTAATGTAAACAGGGTGGGTGTGTAATATGAACAGGAAGTGTGATATAAATAGGCAGGGGTGTGATATAAACAGGGAGGGAGTATGATATAAACAGACAGCTTGTGCAATATAAACAGGGAGTGTGATACAAAAAGGGAGGGTGTGTGATATAAACAGGGAGGGAATGTGATATAAACAGGGAGGGAGTGTGATCTAAACAGCGAGAGAGTGTGATATAAACAGGGAGCATGTGTGATATAAACAGGGAGGGAGTGTGATATAAACAGAGAGAGTGTGTGTAATATAAACAGGGAGCATGTGTGATATAAACAGGGAGAGTGTGCGATATAAACAGGAAGGGTGTGCGATATACACAGGGAGTGAGAAAGAACAGGGAAAGAATGTGACTTACACAGAGAAGGGATATGGGACATAAATGTTGTGTATCAACAGGACAGAGTGTGATATATGCATGGAAGGGTTGTGATATTTTAATAGGACGGGTGTGACATATATGGTCAGGATGTGTTACATAAAGAGGATGGGTGTTATAAGATATTAACAGAGATGGAGCATGATTTAAGCAAATAGGAAATGAATTGAGAAGGGCATTATTTAAACAGAGAATGGTGTGATTTAAAAAGGGGTGGAAGCAAGGAGATGATGCAAAGCTGTAGATAGTCATGAGGTGGCACAGGGATGTTTGAAGGACCAGGAGGGAGGTGGTGGATGGGCACTGTGTGACATTAGGGTATGAAAGGGCATGGAGTGGCTGCAGGAACATAGGTTGGCATGGACGTGGCACCGGGAGTCAGGGCTGAGAACAGGAGGGATGTTTTCTGTTTAATCCTTTATTTTTCGGTTTTGCGTACAGTGCTGGATTGCCCAGGCAGGATTTCTGTCCAGTCAGCCTCAGGAGCCACATTATTCCAAACAGTGTGTGTTTTTAAAGTGGGCTTTTGAACGCTGTCCAGTTATCAGGATTTCTGCAGCTGTATTCTGTGTGGAAGCACTGACAGGCATTGATAACTTGGATATCAATAACTCTTCAGGGTTACTTTAAGAATTTTGCTTTGGAAATGTTACAGGCACATCTGTTACGCAGTACTATCCATCTCTGCCTTAGATACATCAGTGTTTTCACCTGAGTCAGTTTCTTTTCAACTGGATTTAGCGGTAAAGAGTTCTTGCTCACAGGAACCATTCCAGAACTGTGGCATACCGTCCCAAACTGTGGAAAACCTGCCCACATCAACATTCCACAATATAAAATCAACATGGTTCATGTCTAACCTACAATCAACACCATGAATAACAGATTCCCATACCAGAGCACAGTTTACATTGATTCTGCACATTGGGATTGGCACACATGTCTCATTCATGCCCTGTACCAATACAGTTTTAATCAGAAAAGATTCTGAAGAAAGGTCTAAATCATTAAGCCTTGAGCTGAAACTGTATCCCGTAAAAGAACAGTCTTTCTTGGCTAAGAGCAGGGATTTGCGCTTGTTAAATACCCTGTCAACACCACAAATCATCTCAGACACAAAATATTCAGACCAAACATATAACAACTTCAACATCAGGAAAACGTGACAAGGAAACCGGCGTGAACACTCGGTGGATTCAGCGCTCTGCTTTCCAAACAACCTCCCTGCTGGATACCAGGTACCAACAACTCACTGCATTGGCATCCACGGACATGGGCATCTGACATGTGCCAGCCCCTAAGAACCCTCGTGGCCCATCTCTGATCCACTTAGAGGATGCTTTTGCACTTCAATGCTGCCCCGGTAACTCTCATTGTAACGCTGCAGCAAGGTCATTGTGCGTTCAGGAACACACACCCAGCTCCTGGATTGGACCAGGCTGTATCTCTGGGCTGTTTGCTTGCTCTCCTGGCTTTTTTGCACGTTCCCCCTTCAGCCACAGGATACAGCCTCATATTAGTGCTGTCTTGCCTTGCTACTTAGGGAAGACACAAAGTCTGAAAGCTTGTCACAGCCTCCACTGCTAGATTCCACCATCCACCTCACTCATCTACATGCGGTCATCAATGAACAGATTCTTTTTTCACTAGCTCTGGACTACCACTAAACATCCTGTGTAGGTTTACAAATGGAGATCTACTGACACCTAGCTGCCTGTTATATTGTACACCACATATAAATTTGCAGCTTCCCTCATTTTAGAAACTTTACGGCCCACAAGATGTATTCACAATGCTAGTGGAACCCACTCTCAAAAACACTCCATTAATACCATTGCTCTCGCAGTTTCAAAAATGTTTATCCATTTTCATTGATGGAAATGACGGGGTCAAACAATTGGCTTGTGTCCCTTGCAGACTCTAAAAAGATTTTGGATTGTCTTTCATCGAAGTCCAGAATGGTAATTGATATGCTTCAGGGACAATTTCATATGGATCCGTTATCACATTCAGAATATCTCATAATCGTTAGTTCTCCCAATAGATGCATCTAGAGGATAGACTGTGATATAAACAGGAAGGAGGAATATAATAAGTATGGGAATGTGATATAAGTAGAGGGATGAATGTGATGTAAGAGGGATATAAAAAAATAGAGAAGGGAGTGTGTTGTGAGCAACGAGATGGTATGTTATAGGCAGGGATGGGTGTGATGTAAAGATGGAGGAATTGTGATGCTGACGTGGTGAGTCTATTTAATAGAAGTCAGCTAGTTCAGTTGGCTGGTCAGCTGGCCGCAATGCAGTGTGACACTAACAGTGCGTGTACAATTCCCTCACCGTCTGAGGGTGCCACGAAGGATTCTCCTTCTCAATCGCTCCCCTCGCCTGAGGCATGGTGACCCTCAGGTTAAACCACCAAGGCACAGTGGCTCAGTGGTTAGCGCTGCAGCCTCACAGCGCCAGGGACCCAAGTTCGATTACAGCCTCGGGAGACCATCTGTGTGGAGTTTGCACATTCTCCTCGTGTCTGTTTGGGTTTCCCCCGGGTGCTCCAGTTTCCTCCCACAGTCCAAAGACGCGCAGGTTAGGATGGATTGGCCGCGCCAAATTGCCCATAGTGTTCAGGGATGTACAAGCTAGGTGGGTTAGCCATGGGAAATGCATGGTTGCAGGGATAGGTCTGGGTGGGATATTCTTCAGAGGGTCAATGTAGGACTCAATGGGCCAAATGGCCTGCTTCCATATTGCAGGGAGTCTATGATTTGTCTCTCTCTAATGAAAAAGCAGCTCTATGGCCCCCTAAGACTATGTTGTACTTATATAGACAAGAAGGGGCCATGACATATTGAGGGAGTGGTGCAGTATAAACAGGGCAGTAGTGTTGGATAAGTATAAGTATTGGATGTGATGTATAGGTGAGAGATGTAATATAACCAGGAACATAGTGTACTATAACCCATTCACTCACCCACCTACTCATCCATTCACTAGCATCAAATAAAGACTGGGCCTTCACAGTATTGCAGCTATTTAAAGGGACCATGTCCTCTCGTTCCCCTGACCCTCTGCCTCTGCAACAGTTCCCAGCCCTTTGCACTTTTTGATATCCAGGATTGCAAGATATGCAGTAATTGTGCACCAGCCCCAGGCTGGGAGGATGCTTTTTGTGGCCAGTATTCCCACAGCTCTGAAGATGCAGACCCTATTCCTGCTCTCAGGCACAGGAGGGATGGTGATCCCAGCTGTCATTCTAAAGTCTGAGGCTTTAAGGAAGAGATCCGATTTCAACTGCAACATCAAATGGTTTCCATCTATAACTCATATTGTCCTAACTAGAAGCAATTTCATCCTTTGCACAAATGCCAAGAGCAGGCAGATGGGACTAGTTTAGTTTGGGATTATGGTCGGCATGGACTGGTTGGGCAGAAGGGTCTGTTTCTGTGCTGTACGATTCTATGACTCTGTGATCAAAACATTTGCAATTTGCAAAGATTATGCCCGACGCTCATTTGGTAAAGAAGGGAAAGAAAAAGTCAACCGGTTAAATTTTCGGGAGGTGAAAATGTAAACAAACCACTTGAATATCAACGGATTTAGGAGTTGGGATTCATATCCAAGACTCTGAAAGCTGAACTTGGCAATTCAGTGTTGAATACACAGGCCTTGTTCAGTCAGGCCAGCTACGTCCCAATTGAAGCCTACCTAAATACACAGGACACTTCTTTTTCAAAAAAAAACACAGCTTGGCCAAATAACTGTAAGGCCCCAGCAATAACATGAGTTCTGAGACGAGTACAAACTGGTCTTAGCCTCTTCAGCGCACTTCAACATCCCCATGAGGGCCGTAACGTGGCTTCAGATAGCTGCACTCTGTACCCCTCCGCCCCAGCGATGACTTTTCTGATGAGTTTCATTTTGGCACGATGCCACATTGGCAGCAGCGGGAAGCCTCGGATGCGACGTTGGGACAATAGCACAGCGGGTGCCAGTTGCAGACAAAGGGGAAACGGGCGCCCCCCCCTTACACAAATCCTCGCTGTAATCGGGCCAGCAGGCTCCCGAAGCCTTTCAGGGGCAGTGAGCCCTTTGCAGTAGGGCATGAAGGCATGGGGTTCAAGATTGGATTGACGGTTAAAATTAGCAGCGCCAATGCAGCCTGCAAACCCACTGAAATAAATGGAGATACACGCTCAGGATTAAGTCCGACAGATGTCAAAATGGATAACCATTTGAAATTGGAACCAGTAACTGCGGCACTGAGCAGACATAATCTGAACAATTTACCCAATGAATTAAGTGACACCATGGAATAGAACACCCTCCCTTGCCCGAGGACTACGCTGAGAAAACAGTTCCTTTGGGATACCTGGCATTCCTCAGGTAAATGATTATTCGTCAGGGCCTTTCTCCCACCCTAATAGCTAAAGGTTTGGGCTATGGATTTTCATTGCTTTGGCCTGCCATTTTGGACGAATACCGCAGTGGTTTGTCACTGTCCCCTGCAGGCTGGCTGACCAAGTGACTCTCCCACACCCACCGCCGACTGTCCACTGTATTGGTGAGAGTTTTAGGCTGATAACCAACCAGCTGGAGCACACAATGAGCTCACTTTCTCCTGAGCAACAACTTTCAGCGTGAAGCTCGACCCCATGGCTTCTGGCCCAAAGTGAGGGGCAACACCATTGCAGTGACATGTCGGAGGTCATGCAGGAGGCTGGTAAAGGAAGGTTTTGTGGCGATTCGCTGATTGGGGTGGTCAACGACCAAAGGGGTATTCACAACAAGCTCATGGTATGCAGAGCTGTGGTGGTTCCCACCCTCCTTTATGGCTCTGAGATGTGGGCTATCTACAGCAGACACCTCGAAGCACTAGAGCAGGACCACCAACGCTGCCTGTGCAAGATCCTGCAAATCCATTGGGAAGAAAGACGCACCAACGCCAGCATCTTCAACTGGGTCAACTTTGAGGCACAGACCACCCTTGATCGGCTAAGATGGGCTGGGTACATCATCCACATGACTGGCACGAGACTCCCCCAAGCAGGTGCTCTACTCTCAGCTCCGAAATGGCAGGCAAGACCCAGGTGGACAGAGGAAATGTTTCAGGGATACCTTCAAGGCCTCACTGACAATGTGCAACATTCCCACCAATACCTGGGAATCACTGGCCCAAGACCGTCCAAAGTGGAGGAGCAGCATACAGGAAGGTGTCCAGCACCTGGAGACTTGCTGTAGGGAAAATGCGGGCTATAACGGCGTAAGGAGCGCGCTGCCGCACCAATGCCCCACCCGCCCCCATCCCGTGACCACCTTCTGCCCCGAGCATGACAGAGCATGCAGAAGCTACATTGGACTGTACAGTCAACTATGACTCACCCTGAGAGTGGAAGATAATTATCCTCGTCCGTGAGGGACTGCCAATGATAGAGTCATCCCAGCGTACAGCAAGTGTATTCCTGGCTAATGTTCTCCTCACTCATCCAACGACACTGAGGACAACATGTTATGCTCATCGTCTAAGATGTGGACTGTACGGTTCAGGCCTCCCCATCGTTTCTCCCACACTAGCTGTTGCTTTTATCCATAGAGCCCTTCAGGATCCATAGATACAATGAAATGTCAATAAGAGTTGCACAGGCTGTCTCCAACAAGTGTTGCCAACCCTCCAGAATCTTAATAAAAACCGAAAGAACTGCGGATGCTAAAAATCAGGAAGAAAAGCAGAAGTTGCTGGAAAAGCTCAGCAGGTCTGGCAGCATCTGTGGAGAGAAATCAGAGTTAACGTTTCGGGTCGGGTGACCCCTCCTCAGAAGCTTGAGTTCAGTCGGGCCAACTCATTTTTGGATTAGCTTCAAAAGGCAGGTCACGGGAGGATGGACGTGTCACTGAACCAATGTACGGGCGGGGCCTTTGGAGGTGAGAGGTTACATGATGAAACCTTCTAACAGGAGCAGGAGGAGGCCATTCAGCCCTTTGAGCCTGTTCCACCATTCAGTTAGATCTGGCCAACTCCGCAGGTTCTGTAACCCTTACCCCATTTGCCTAACAAAAGTCTAGGATGAGTTAGCTGTTGAGGAAAAAGTTCCTTTGTATCTAAGCCCATCTGTTAATTATCTTCGATGCGATTCATTCAGATTGCTCTGCACACAAAGAGAGTTGGGGCTGCAGTCACTGGATGACGCTAATGCCTCCCTTTGGGCTGTTGAGGGTTAACAGAGTGTCCTCCCCAGTGCTAGAACGGCTGTTCAGTGTCAGTTCTGGTTTACGTGCCTTCCCGATTAGTAGCAGTGTGTAACTCCCGCCTCTCGCGACAGCTATAACTGACCCCTGACTCCCTCTGAGACAGGAGCTGCTAGGCAGTGTTCAGTGAACTGGAAATGTAGCGTAGAAACAGGCAACAAGGTGTGAGTCTCTGAAAAAACACTGGGACTCACCGGCCAAGCCGTACGGGGGGTGGGGGGGTGGGGGTGTGGGGGTGCGGACTCCAAGACCAGTGCGCCTTTTAGTTGTTCCACTTTGTGGGCATATGGAACCCAGTTCAATTTTCCTCTGTCTGCCTGAACAACAGATCAGTCAGCATCGTCTCCTCACCAGGCGCAATATATCTTTTAACCCTTATTGGCTTCTACATCACCTCTCCTTCTCAACCTTCAGAACCCCTCTCTCCGTGAGTGCCCTATCGGGGTGCGGTTTGCTCACTGTCCCTTATGTGAGCAGCAGTGCCTACTTATGATGTCCAAACACAAGTTCCAGGATTTGTAGGCCGCAAGATCCAATGTAGAGAGAAACCGGAGACCGTGATCACTTTAGCCCTCCCTCCCACCAGTCGACGGGGGCAGCAGTGAATAAACAATTCCACAAATCACAGATAGCGGGCCATCACATCTGCACCACCTCCCTGAATAAACCTTTCATTTAATGTCATTTTCCCAACACCTCCCTGCATATCCATCCTTTCCAACTAACTGCCCAACTCCCCTTTAAAGGATTCAATTGAACTGCCTCTAAAATACTCTCAGGCAGAGCGTTCCAGAAGGGTCGCACCGGATTCAAAATGGTTAACTCTGTTTCTCTCTCTCCACAGATACTGCGAGACCTGCTGAATTGCTCCAACAACTTTTGTGTCCATTCCAGATCCTAACCACTTTGCCGCATGAAATCCTTTATCCCACGCTGTCACCTCTCGTCGTGGTATTGTACGAGAAATGGAATCCTGCTATTCCCAGAGCCATCACCAATTTGCAAACTTGACTCAAATGCCCTCAGCCCATCTGATTCAAGTTAAGGGGATAATTTTCCACCCACAAGAAGATAACTATTTATTATAATCAGAATGTTTTTTAACAACGGTAAGGTAGAAGTAACTCTATAGTAGCTCTATAACTTATGCCAGTCTTGTTCCCAGGAATGGCAGGACTGTCCTAGGAAGTGAAATTGGGGAAACTGGGCCTGTATTCTTCAGCACTTCAAAGAACAAGAGGTGATCTCACCAAAACTTACAAAATACTGAAAGGGTTAGACAGGGTAGATGCAGCTAAGATGTGACCCCTGGCATGGGGAATCGGGGGCACAGCTTAAAAATAAGGGGGCTACCATTTAGTGCTGAGAAGATGAGAATTTTTTTTTCACTTAGAGGGTTGTGACCTTTCAGAATTCTCTCCCCCACAGGGCTGTGGGATCTCAGTCTTTGAGTGTATTTAGGATTGAGACTGATAGATTTCTGAT
Organism: Rhincodon typus; assembly: GCF_021869965.1. Lineage (NCBI taxonomy): Eukaryota > Metazoa > Chordata > Chondrichthyes > Orectolobiformes > Rhincodontidae > Rhincodon > Rhincodon typus. The sequence continues at coordinate 4,329,090 of NC_063341.1, forward strand.
TGCCAGTGGCCTACAGGGTTATGGGGATGTGGTATTGAATGGTAGGGTTGGTTCGACAAAGCGAACAACCTTCTCCTGTTGCTATGTTCTGAAACTCTACCCCTTTCTGAAATTTCCAAAAAAAGATGACAGAGAAGCAAGAAAATGCATAAGTATTATGGATGTGAGCAAGGGAAAATACAAGTCAGAGACGCACAGTTTTAACAGGAGTTTGGATCACTGATGTTGCTCAGTTAATTCTGTTGACATCAGTTTTTATTTCCAGCTCATTTCGATTCTTTTTGACTCTTTGATCAGCACACAAGGTTGTGGGTACACTGATGCTCAGTCTTTCATTCACTGGTTGAGCATTCGCCCTTTACTGTGTCACTGAAGTTAGTTTATCTCCTTTTCCATTCAACGAGGGGACTCACAGAGAGTAGATGACAGAGAACCAGGGAAGCAGAACAGCTATCGGGAAAAGTTCTGTCATTTCTCCACATACAGGGATAAAAAGAGATTGGGTACTTTTGCTTTGTAATCTGAGAATATGCCTCTTGTAAGGTCCAATCGCAAGGCTGTAGCTACCCACCCAGGAACCAATCACAAAGTTGTTGCTATGCTGAGCACTCGTGACCCATACAATTTGTCCTGATTGAAAGAAACCATCAAATGACTATCTGGGTTAAAAACTGCCCTGTACACACATACAAGGTTTCAATATGTTTAACATCTCCCCCATTGCATGAATAAAGAAACACTGTAGATACATTTCACAATGAGATCCACTAATGTGCACTGCGACATCTTCTTCTCCAGTCTCCTTGGTTTAAAGCAGTATCTTTTCCCTTTTTTTAGGCCACAGGCCAAAATAAAGTAGACTTTACAATATCACTTTTGCTTATTTTACTAATTACTTTAAATCTGTGCCCTTTCAGTCTCAATTCTTTTTATGAATTGCAATTTCTCTCCATTTATATGCTGCAGGCCCTTCAAGGTTTTGAGAGGAGCCTGAATGCCAGGTCTGAGAACTATACAATTCAGTAAGGCACTGAATAAAATCACAGAGTAACTTGCGACACACATAGTTTCTTTGAACATTTATTTAAGTTGATTTTTTTTTCCCTCGACATATACCTGGCGTGGCCTGGTGTTTTGCTCCAGGCTCCAAAGCTAGGATGTTTTGCCCAGTCTTTACAATTCCCTGGTTAGGCCTCACCCAGATCATTCTGTTGACTTCAGGGCAGTACAATTTTTGAAAAGATGTGAAAAGGCTTTAAAGAGGGTGCTAAAGGATACTTAACAGAAAGGAGCCAGGGATGAGGGACATCCATTGAGTGGTTAGATGTGGAGACTTTGGAATTGTCCTCCTTAGGGTCGAGAATGTTGAGGCGAGATTGGAGCATTCAAAATCATGAGAGGTTTGTGTATAATTGATACAGTGAAATATGTTCACTGGCAGGACGGATGGTAATGAGCCACTTCAATAATTGGTGAGCAGGTCTGGTCACTGTCGTACGGCTTTCCCACCTCTACTCATGATGAAGTTTACTTCTCCCATCCTCTAAGTGTGGAAAAGTCCAGAGCCTGCTTGGTCTAGTATGGCAGAGGACAACCACTTCCTGGTCTAACTAGAAGAATCTCTTGTAGTTAACAAGACGTCGTTTACTGCATGCTGTTGAATAGTAACGGGGTTACATCGATATGATGGTTGTTGTTAGAGATCCTTTGAGGAGAATCAGATGTTAGCTTTCATTCCTTCCAGGCTTGTCTGGGAGAGTTCAAGGGGCATCGTCATAGTGGGCATTGCTATGGCATTCCTTAGTATTGACCTTTAAATTGAGAATTTGTGGGAGGGGCTAGTGCTGAGAAGATTGTTTATCCAGCAAATTTAACCTGAATAGGTTGGGTGGTGGGGCGGGGAAAGGTGGTGGTACAGTTTCAAGAGAAACTCCCAAAGGGAACTGCACCTCTGTGGGAAAGGGGATAACATTCTGCTGGACCAGACAAAAGTAGCAGCAAACTAAGACTAATGGGGTAGCTCTGTCAAAGGGCTAGCATAGGCATACTGGGCCGATTGGTCTCCCCTGCGCTGTAAGACTCATTGACGCAGAACTGTGCCTGAGCACAAGCCAGCACCTTCAGAGGAAGAAGGCAGAGAACAGGAAAAAGCTGAACCATCCAGGACAGGTGAGGAATCCAGTAGCTGGTTGAAAAACAGGCAAGGATCGGGATAGGGTCAGAGAAAGACGGATAAAGAACAGAAAGACGGATAAGGCATAGAAAGGAGGAGACGAAAAGACAGGAGGGAGGAATATATTAAAAGAATGAGGGAAACAGACATTGCAGAAAGAAGGAAAAGAAAGAGATTGAGAGACAGAATAAAGCAGTGAAAGCGAATTACGGGATGAGAGAAAGCAGGGAAACAAGACAGGAGAGACAGACAACATGAAAGGAAAAAATGTTGACAACAGGATGAGAGAAAGAGGATAAACAGGGAAATAATGGCAAAAGAAGACAAGAGAGAGCAAGGAAATGAAAGAGAGAGAAAAAAAAACAAAGAAATGTAAAGAAAGAATAGAGGGTCGAGATGAAGGGATTAAAAAAGGATGAAATTAAAGTATTCAATGTGGGGGAACATTGCACCTTACACTGAGATCAGGGGGCTGCCTCCTCTATTGCCAGTTAGAGGTCTGATCCCGGTGTCTCAGTTATTCCAGGGACTGACTTCTATGACACAAACACGATTAAGGATGGCAAAAACCCCCTGGCCAAGTTTCCACGCGAGATTAAACCATGATCATTGAGAATCCCCCTGGGACTGTGAATCTTTCTCTGGGGCCGTCGGCTTGAAGGAAACGGCTTTGGTTTTTAATTTTTGTCGCAGGCCCAAGCACCCGGTGGCTGTGGCACTTTATCAGTCGCCAGGTTAAGAAAAAACGTTTAAATAAGAAGAAAGAGAGAGAGGGAGAGAGAGAGAGAGAGAGAGAAGAGTCGTCAGGAATGTTGCTGAGAGTGTTGCTGGTCTCAGACGGCAGGGGTTCAGCAAGGCTTCCTTCTGCTCTTACCCGCCCGCCCGCTGTGTCATCCTGCATGCCCATCGCCGGGAGCCTAGCAACCGGCAGCGAGGGCTCACTCTCACGGAATGCCAGTGGGGCTTTTGTCATTGGCCAGGCCTCGGTGGGACCTGGCTCCCCCCACCACAAAAGGTCGTGCGAGCAAAATGCGACAGCGGGAGCTATGGCTCCAGAGAGGAGAGGAATTAGCTCTCTCCGCGAAGGGGGTCAGGAAGTGAGGGGTGGAGGCCTGCAACAGGCCTCACTGATTGACATGCTTGGAGAGCTAAAGAGGGAGGGCAGGATTCCCGATGCTGCTCTCACTCTCCACGCTGACAGGTCGCCTGCTCTGTCGTTGAGATTTAAGAAACACCAGTTGAATTTTTTTTCCCAAATTGCTTCCTCTTAAAGGCAATGTCAAAGCACGCAGTCAAAAAGCCTTGCCCTCTTGCAGCGCAGTGGTAGGGAACCTACCCCTGGACCAGCAGGTCCAGGTTCAAGTCCCACCTGCTCCAGATGTGTATAATAACATCTCTGAACAGGTTGATTAAAAAAAAATTAGGTCAAAGCCTTGCTGTCAGATAATAATGTTGCTGGAATGGCAGGGCTGAAGTAAAGGGAGACTGGATCGTTTAGGACTATATTCACTGGAGTTTAGAAGAAACTAGAGTTTATCTGGTAGAAACCTATAAAATTCAAACAGGACGAGACAGGGGAAACACAGGAAGGATGTTCCCAGGACCAGGGAGTCCAGAACTTAGGGTCACAAACTAAGGACGTGGGGTAGGGCAATTTCAGACTGAGATGAGGAGAAATTTCTTCACCCAGAGAGTGGGGAACCCGTGGAATTCTCTGCCACAGAAAGAAATTGAGGCCAAAACATTGAATGTTTTCATGAAGGAGTTAGATATAGTTCTTGCGGTTAAAGGGATTGAAGGTTTTGAGGAGAAAGTGGGGAACAGGGTTTGGAGCTGGATGATCAGCCATGATCCTGTTGAATGATGGATTAGACTTAAAAGGGCCAAATGACCTACTTCAGCTCCTACTTTCTGTGTTTCTACGTTTGGCACAACTCTCTTGCCCTGCGGTCTCCACATAATTTTTGTCTTTCACCTCTCCAGACGCTGCAATGGGCAGATAAAATCATACAAACTTAAAGCACAGAAGAGGCCATTCAGACCATAGGTGCTTGTGCTGGCTCTAAAATATTTACACCATTAAATCCATCCCACCCACCCCCCACCCTTTTCTCAAGACCCAGAAAGTGTTTATCCAATTCCTTTTGGAAAGTGTCTATCAGACCTGCTTCTACTGCACTTTCTGACAAGTTCAATGCAGATCTGCAACAGCTCGCTGTGTTAAAATAAAACTCCCTCTCCTCACCTCTCCACTGGTTCTTTCGCCAGTCAGGAATTCAATTCAAAAAATCATGGATTAAGAGTCTAATAGTGACCATGAAATCATTACTAATTGTTGGAAAAACCCATCTGGTTACCTAAGATTTTGCACCTAGGTACCTGTGTATTTAAGATGGTGTCGAGAATGACGACTTTGTAATCTTTTCACTGTACTCCTGTAACCTGCCTTTAAGGAAGGAAATCTTCCATCTTACCTGGTCTGGCCTACATGTGACTCCAGACCCACAGCAATGTCATTGACTCTCAACTGCCCTCTGGGCAATTAGGGATGGGCAATGAATGCTGCCTAACCAGCGATGTCCCTATCCCGTGAATGAATAAAAAAAATACATTTTTGGGGTTAACTGCTTCAGAGTAATCATTAGCTACACCCCTACATCCCACCCTCACCGCCCAATCTGAACCCTCTTCCAACCCCTCCCCCAATTCCTGACAGATTTTAGTTGGGGCTTTCCTCTGGGTTTCTCCCAAACCATGCAGTGTTAACTTGAGCATCAGGCAGGAGTCTCAGGACTGATCTGTTATGTGAGAATCCACCCATTAAAATTGGAGACAATTTTTTTTTTGTTTAAAAATCAGGCTACAAGTACGCTCCCTTTTGACACTTCTTCCCTGCTCACAAATGTCAATTTGCTCACGACATACACCAGGACAAGTCTCAGTACTGGATATTGAGCTATGGTTGAACAAATATTGTCTGTAGCCCCACAATAGTGCATCTACATGGTCAAGGAGGTATAGCATTTAAGATGTGCCTCAAGCAACTCTTCAACAGATGGCAAACCAGGCAGTAGGAAACTCTGAGATAACAAGGTATAGAGCTGGATGAACACAGCAGGCCAAGTAGCATCAGAGGAGCAGGAAAGCTGATGTTTCGGGTCTGGACCCTTCTTCAGAAATGGGGGAGGAGAAGGGGATTCTGAAATAAATAGAGAGAGAGGGGGAGGCAGATGGAAGATGGATAAAGGAGCAGATAGGTGGAGAGGAGACGGACAGGTCAAGGAGGCGGGGGTGGAGCCAGTAAAGGTGAGTATAGGTGGGGAGTTAGGATGGGGGTTGGTCAGTCAAGGGAAGATGGACAGGTCAAGGGGGCGGGGATGAGGCTGGGCTGGTTTTGGGATGAGGTTGGGGGCAGGTAGATTTTGAAGTCTTATGTCCTTCGCACTCAAGAATTCTCATTCTTGACTAATACATGTCTTGACTTCAATCTACTTCAAATTTCAGAAGAAGTTAAACTAATTAACATCAACAGACAACCTATCAACGGACAGTCAGTTAAAAGCAGCGAGTAGAGGATTTACCAGATTAAACAATATTAAAATTTCCCCTTTCGTTTGTCCTCAGCTATAGAAATTCAACACATCAAAGATCTTCCAGTTTGAAAGGAGTTTACATCTCACACACTGTCAAGTTCACAATCGAAGTCAACAGTATTCAACACTCCTTTGCCTAGGAAACCTTTCAGAAGCCTAACCACTTATAAAACTTTTTCCTCTGTCTCTCTCCCTCACCAGCTTTCATTGTCCATCCCTCTCTTCATACCTCTTCTCTTTCTCACTCAGGCTTTATACACAAGAACATAAGAAATTGGAGCAAGTGGCGGCCATCTGGCCCATCGAGCCTGCTCCACCATTCAATAAGACCGTAGCTGATCTTTTCATGGACTCAGTTCCACTTACCCTTATGCTCACCATAACCCTTAATTCCTTTACTGTTCAAAAATCTATCTTTGCCTTAAAAACATTCATCGAGGCAGCCTCAACTGCTTCACTGAGCAGATCTTCACCTGTCTCGGTGTTTATCTCCTACTGTCTCTACCTGCATCTCTCACTCTTTCTCTCGCCATCTCTGTCTCTCTCTCTCTCCCCCTCCCAACCTTACTGTCTCTCCCTCTGAACACACTGGCTCTTTCTCCCTCCCATTTGCTCTTTATTCCCCTCTTTTACTGTCTCCTTCTGTCTCTCTCTCTCCTCTCTCTCTGTGTCCCTCTTTCAACACATGCTCTCTCTCTCTCTCTCTGCCCCCCCCCTCCCCCAGTCTATGCCTTTTGCCTCTCTCTCGCCCTCTCCTCCCCCCCCCCAGTCTCTGCCTTTCTCTCTCTCTCCCCCCCACCCAGTCTATGCCTTCTCTCTCTCTCTCTCTCTACCCCTCCAGTCTCTGCCTTTTTTTGCTGTCTCTCAACCCCCAGTCTATGCCTTCTCTCTCTCTCTCTCTCTCTCTCCCCCTCCCCTTTCTCTCTCTCTCTCACTCTCTCTTCCCCACCACACCCCCACCCCCATCCCCACCCTCTTGCTGACACTGTTACACTGGTCTGTCTTGGTGGAACCTGCCAGTGTATTACCTTACACTCACACAATGGGCGAGTTTGAAGAGACAGAACATTGGCCTTGATGTAAAAACAAAGCCAAACCCTGCTCTTGCCCAAAACCAGTTCAGGTTTCACTCTGTATTTGAATACTTGTTTGTTTAATCTCTTTCTGTTTCTAAAATTACACACACATAAATCCCAAAGAATTCGCGTTAGCAGAATGACCCCTTTAATCCCAGCCAGAGCTAACTGGGTGGTATTTCATTTGTCACTTAGCAGCCTGTTGTGTGTTATATGGAGATCACTCCTCCCTAGTGATTGCAAAGTTACTTTATCATTCCATATACATTTTTCTTGTTTTAGCTCTGTCCCTTCTTTGACTCAAGATGGGGCTCCTGGGGATAAGAGGTGCCCTCTGCTCGTGAACATTGCACCGAGACCAGTTTGGCAGAGGATGACGCATGACTTTTGATCTCTTGCTGCCTATGGACTTCCCAGTGGGATTCACAGACAGTGGGCACAGCAGGAAGCCTGGCCAGCCTTCCATATTGAGGCCCTTCCCCACGGGCTCGCTCACTTCCTTACCTTGGCTCATCTTGGTGGCTCAGTGGTTAGCACCGCTGCATCACAGCACCAGGGACCCGGGTTCGATTCCAGCCTCAGGCGACTGTCTGTGTGGAGCTTACATATTCTCCCCATGTCTGCGTGGGTTTCCTCCCACAGTCCAAAGATGTGCAGGTTAGGCGGGTTGGCTGCGCTAAATTGCCTGGTGGGGTCTGGGGATGTGCAGGCTGGGTGGGTTAACTGTGGAAAATGCAGGGCCATGGGGATAAGATAGGGGGCTGGGTTTGGGCGAGATGCTCTTCAGAGGGTCGGCGCAGATTCGATGGGCCGAATGGCATCTTTCAGCACTGTACGGATTCTATGATCTTAAAATTCTCATTCATATCTTCCAGTCCTCACTCCTCCACATCTCTGGACCCTTGTCCAGCCCAACAAACCCTTCAAGATCTCTACATTCCCCTTATCCTGGCCTCTGGCTCTATCCCTCCCCATTTCCTTCAACCATCATTGCTGGCCATCCTTCTGTGTCCAAGATATGTGGAAGATTCGGAAATACCTCCTGGTACCACCTGTCTCTCTCCCTTTCTTTCTCTCTCTCTCCCCTCCCTTAAGATGTTCTTTAAGACCTCCCACTGTGTCCAAGCTTTTGGTCATGAGTCTTTGGATCACCTTTTGTAGTCCATTGTCAAACGTTTATCTGATATTCGCTCCTGCGAAGTGAAGTGGGGTCTCCTTACTCTGCTGAAGGCACAAATAGCTGATGTATCATCAATTTGTCCCCTACATCCAAGCCTTTAAGTTCATCACCATTTAAGCACAGATATATATGGCAATAATGAAGCTGTATAAGAATGTTGTGTATTGTATGTAACTTTGGGCGTCCCCCACAGGAAGGACACTTTGGTTTACAGAGGATGCAACACAGATTAAATCAGATAAGGCGAGGAGGTGACAGCCTGGTGGTATTATCACCAAACTGTTAACCCAGAGACCTACGCAATGCTCTGGGGTTCGAATCCCAACACAGGAGATGCTGGGATTTGAATGCAATAAATATCTGGAATTAAGAGTCTAATGATAAACAGGAATCCAATGATTGTCTGGGGAAAAACCCATCTGATTCACAAATGTCCTTTAGGGAAGGAAACTGCCATCCTTACCTGGTCTGGCCTACATGCAACTCCAGACCCACAGCAATGTGGTCGCCTCTTAACTGCCCTCTGGGCAATTAGGGATGGGCAATAAATGCTGCCTAGCCAGTGATGCCCTCATCCCATGAGTGAATTTATAAAAAAAAAAGACGTTGTTTAGAAGAGAAATATTTGCCATATTAAGGAAATCCTGAGAAAGGATAGAGTCAATGAATGTGGAGCTGGAAAAGTACAGCAGGTCAGACAGCATCTGAGGAGCAGGGAAGTCAACGTTTCGGGCCAAAACCCTTCATCAGGACTGTCCTGAAAAGGATAGATTATTGGACAGAATAATACACGTGTTTAAAATGATGGAAGGGTGGACAGAATCAGAATGTTTCCAGTAGTCAAGGGCTCTCAATCCCGAGGCATAGATTCAAAATCAAACGTTTGTGAAATATTTGTGGACACAGGGCAGGACAAATATCTTCAAAAAGGAGAAATTCACTAGGCGAGCTGTTTGCTCGTGTCGATGGTAAATCCAGGCAGGGACTGGTTGGGTGAATGGCCTTCAGAGATCAGCAGACACTGTGAAGGAGCAGAAGCAACTGGATGGTTTCCTGTCACACTGAGCAACCACGTCAACTACTGGGCCATTGGAGGGAGCTCTGATTTCATTACTACAGAGTCATAGAACCCCCTACAGTGTGGAAGCAAGCCATTCAGCCCATTGAGTCCACGCCGACCCTCTGAAAAGCACCCCACTCAGACCCACCCACATCCTATCCCTGTAACCCTACATTTCCCACGGTTAATACAGTTAACCTGCACATCTTTGAACTGTGGGAGGAAACCAGAGCACCCTATCCACCCCCACCAACACCCTCCCACCCCTCCATTCCCCACCGACCCCTTGACCCGCCAGGTTCACCCGCAAAATGCCTAGTTTATACAGGGAGCCCAACGCTGGTGCCAAATTCTGGAGTCACCAAGATTCAAAGATTGATCACTCAGATAGAGTCATAGAGTGCAGAAACAGACTCTTCAGTCCAACTAGTCCACACCGATCATGTTCCCAAACTAAACTAGTCCAGCCTGCCTGAGCTTGGCCCATATCCCTCCAAACCTTTCCTATTCATGCACCCATTCAAATGTCTTTTAAATGTTGTCTTTTGCTGCTGTAGGAATAACTAACCTGAGTAAGTGAATAACAGGGGGCTTTTAGAAGAAAAGATTGTACGAGATCTCTCTCTCCTTGAACATTTGTATTTGAGATAGGAAAAGTATTGGAGGCTAGAAGTGATGGGGACACTGTATGATTCTCGGTCACAAGTCAAGCAAAGGGATAGTGAGCAGTCAAATTGGTGGAGAGGTGGTTCGTGAACATGCATGAGGATGGGTGAGGCAGGAAGATGCAGAAAGCTGGGTCTTGTGAAGAAACCACCAGATCTAGAGACCGCTCCAGCTTCGAATACCTCAACCCGAAGTGGTGAGAATAAGTGTGGTGGTTAATGCAGCTCAACCATATCCCCTTAACAACAACTCCCCTTGGCACAAAGGGAGAGACAGCTCAAAGAGTTCAACATTAAAGGAGCTCACAGAGCTGAAAAAGGGCATGACCATGCAGCTGGAAGGGATGGAGGGGTGTAGCTGTAGGGGGAGGGAAAAGCATGTTGGGCCAGGATGAGCTGATCATCGCCTTCAGTGAAAAGTAACAGGGGTTGAGGAAACTTGGGCAGGCAGAGAGAGTGGGAGGCAAACTAAAGGGAACTCGAGTGAGGAACTCGCACAGATTGGAGCCAATTCACCCCCATTGACTACTGTGCTTTGGAAGCCCTTGCAACTGTTTCCGGAAGGTTCTTTTCAAAAGTTTGCCAGTTTGTTCCACTGGTCTGACCAGAAATTAAAAGCAAAGCATCTCTGTTGACCTCCCAGTCTGGGCCAGCTTATCTTCTCTAACCCTCTATCCCCATTTCCTCCGCCTACTCGTGGTTTAGCCACCTGTTTAAAAATCAACCACGAACTAAGTGCTACTGAGCCACTAATTTAGATATACAGATATATGTGATTACTGTCAGTAAAAATAACATTTGTGACACATGTGCTTGAGATTCCTCTCTTGACCATTCTAACAAAGATGTTAACTACTTGTTACTGTCTCAGTAAGACCACCAGACACAAAAATGTCACATCAGTGTTTTAAGTGCTCACCCACTGCTATCACCCTGTGTAATTTCTAGCCTCTATTCAATACCACAGGGCTCTGGGCTGGAGGAATTGGTTACTAAGTGAGAGTCTGGGGGAGTTGGATGATCACCGGTGGTGTTGCAGTCAGTTTTTCTATTATTTCTTCCCCTCCCGTTTAAAGATGTTGTAACTGTGCTGCGCTGTGAGAATATGGACTCGAGTATTTTGACTCTCAATCAAACAACAGCTCCGCAGGCATTCGTGCAGAATTCCTGCAAAACTAACTATAAACAGACACAGCACCCAAGTGGCCATAAAGCACCTTCCCCTCTAGATCCTGTTTTCAAAACTCTCCAACGCTCTGGGTTCAGGGTGAGGGGGTCAAACAGAACGCTACAGAAACGTCCTGTGGCTCTCCTTGAGGCAATGACAACACTGATGTCAATGGATTGTTCAAAATTCTGACAACTTGGCTGTCGAGCTGTGTCAATCTTTGAGTCCAAACGCCTTAACGACAAGGCAGAATGTTGGCAAAGGAGGGAACAATTTAAGCAGTTTTAAGCAATTCCTGCACTCCGGGCCCGACTACCTTGTGGGAGCTCCTGCCCCAGGTACCCATAGGTCTGCAGGTCTAGAACTGGCCTGTTCTGCCACTTCTGAAGACCCACGACAGAAACTCGCAATCCTGACAACGAAGACTGATGAAATGCAGAGCGGTAGATGTTGTCTACGTGGACTTTAGCAAAACTTTTCGACAAGGTTCCACATGGTAGGCTGGTTAGCAATGTTGGATCACATGGAATCCAGGGAGAGCCAGCTATTCGGATACAAAACTGGCTCGAAGAAAGGAGACAGAGGGTGGGGGTGCAGGGTTGTTTATCAGACTGGAGGCCTGGGACCAGCCGCGTGGTGATGTCTCAAATTGAGAGACAGCCGATGACTCAATTCAAGGTTTTATTCAGATGGCTAAGGGCCATCTTGCCCTTCTTTAAGAGATTATTAGTTGATTTGCAGGCTGCCATCTTTACAGATGGCAAGTGCAAACTAAATGCCATGCTACCCTTGATTAATGACCACATCTGGGCAATAGCCAGCTGTGGAGGCTACATGAACCCAGTCTAGCAGTACCATCCAAAATTTCCATCCTCGCAGTCAAATCCCTTTGTGGTCTCACCCCTCCTGACTTCTGTAACCTCATCCAGCCTCTGGTTCTTTGCAATCTCCGTACCCTCCATTCTGAATTCTCATGCATATTTCTTCTGTCCCATCATTGGCAGCCATGGTCCCAAGCTCTGGAATTCACATCACTCCTTTGCTCTTATTCCATATCCATGTTCCCGACAGCCCATCTGTAACCTGTTGGTCCCACGTTCAATATCTTTCTTGGTGATTTGACGTCATATTTTGTGAACGCTTTTGTGAAGTATCTTGGGGGTATATTAACAGGTTATATGCACCACATAAAAACAAGTAGGTTGTCCCTGTCCTACCGGCATTAACTCTTCAAACGCAGCCATGCCTAGCACTCTCGCTTCCAGATTTCAAGTTTAACTCCAACTCCAGAAAACCGAGCCCAGACAGACATCAAAGTGATCACTTCCGTGCAGTACTGAAGGAATGCTGCACTGTCAGAGATGTTGTCTTTTGGATGAAAGATTAAACTATAGCCCCATGTGCAGACGATGTACCCCCTGGCGTGCCCGGCCAATATTAGCCCCTCAATCAACATCACAAAAAGAGCTGACCCGGCGACTATTGCTTTGTTTCGAGTAGGAATGCGCTGCGTGAAAATTAGCAGCCACATTCCCCACATTACAACAGTGACAGCATGACCAAAAGGACTCAGCTGACAGTAAAGCACCCTGAGATGACTGGTGGTTGTGAGAAGTGCTACGCAAGTGGTGGTCTTTATATTTTTCTCCCCTGGGTTCAGTTTCACTACGCTTGGCAAGTTGGTGGGCCCCACTAACTCAATGTTTCAAAAGATGTTCTCACTTTAAAGTCAAGCATTCGACTGCTTGGGAAGAAAGGACAACCCAGCAAAGCCTCTCGTTACATTCTCTGCTAAATGTGGATTGCTATAACTGCAGTGATAACTGCCTGGTGCCCATTCATAATCTGATCTCATCAGTCACAGACACAGCACACAGTGAGACGGTGAGTCCTTTTGAAATCTCTGTAATATGCTATGTTGGCTGTGCACAATCACTCTCCTGATCTGATAAGTACGCAGCAGGATAACATTCCCTGCTATCATCTCTTTGAAAGTCCTCTGAAAATGACACTTCATTATTGGATCCATGCGGTTGCTGCCTCCTTATCAGAATTTTTGGACAATTCTGGATCTAGGTCGGGAGCAGAAACGCATGCAATATCCTGTTGGATTCGGCTGTCATTTCCTGTCAGAGGCCAGTAGCCATAGAAGTCACCATGGCAACGAGATATACAGATTTAGGCTGTTTAAGACTATTTCTTGGGGCGAAGAAACGAATGGATTAGCCTCGAGATTAATGTGAAAAATGGATTTTAATTTCCGATCGCTGCCAACAGAGTGATGGGAGATGGCGTTGAGACTTATACAGAAGGCAATAGGCCCTTTGACAAGTAATGGATGAGCCTTACATTGGGCTCCAGCCTCAAGTCTTTGGAGGCTGGTACTTGGAAAAGCTGGTGGGAGAGTGAGAATCCTCCAGGAGGCTTAACTTTGCTTGTCACCGCCAGAAACTTCAAATCTTCCCCTAAACCGATATCTGTCCAGCTCTTGGCAAGCAGTGAAGGGTCTTTTGGGACAACTGGAACAGGAGGAGGTCACACAGCCTTCTCCGCCCTTAAGTTAGATCATTGCTGATCTGCGACATAAAGCCACTTAAAAGGCCTTTGTTTCTGATCCTCTCAGCACCTTTACCCAGCAAAAATCTGCCAGTCTCAAGAGTTGAAAGCTTCCCTGGTCCCAGCAATTCTTATAACAGGAATTCAAACTCTCACACTGCCTCGGTGAGATTCAAGTTTACGGTCTCTGCTTTGTGAGACAGGGACATAACTAAGTTATACCACTCTGAAGTTAAGTTACAGCCTTTTATTTTCCTTAGTGACTAAACGATAAACGGTGAACCCAAGTGCACCCCAATGCAGCCAAGATGCCTAATGCATGGAAGATCAGCGCAAGAAATTGAGTTCGCGGATCCCTCGATACAATGAAGTCCATGGATCTACCTCTTGTAGCTACCAGGATCCCCTCTAAGTAGCAAACCCTTGTAATTTCTTGCAGCAGCATTGTACTCTTGTTTTAAATATATACTGTATCTGATAAATGCAAACCAGAATTACAAACTGTGATAACAGAGCAAGACTGCATTTCACAGTGAGAATGGTATAAGAGATATATCATTAAGTGTTAGTAAATCTGCACATAAGGTATACCTATTTACCTGGATAGTGTGCAAGGCTGTCACTAGCAAAATCAATGCTTGCAGCTAAAACATCTATAGTTGGTCAGCGATTTCTATCAGGCAATGCAGTGTGGAGGTAAGGTGCCCAATACTGGACAAAATTCTGTAACAGCAGTCTTTTTGGTTTGTATCAGAGTCTCTTTGCTCCTGAACACAATTGGCCTTATTTACAAAATGGAGTTTCATTTTTGATACGCCATCAGTTTGCTGACCTAATCTTTTAAGATGTGTATACCTGAACACTCAAAACATCTCTGTGCTTTCTAAGTTCAGCTATTCACCCTTATTCGGCTTCCATATGTTAACTCATGCTGCTCCATCTTGTATTTCATCAAACACTTATCTGCACAATCTACTAACCAACTATCTCTTTCTTAAAAGACACTTAAAATCCCCTTCAGACTTAACAATGCTTCCTACTTTTGTAATCTTCGGTATTGTGCACTGTGTACTCAAGCCCTTTTCACTTTATAGGTCCCAAGGGGACACCATTGTTTGCACCCTTCTAGTCTGAAAAACATCCATTAATCACTAATCTCTGCTTTCTGTCCTTTAACCAACTCCCTGACAATGTTGCCACACTCCTTTTAAAACCATTTTATCGACAGGATTCTGGTGCAGCACCTATCAAACAGCCACATAGAATGCCAACCTTCACTTGTTGCACATTTAATGTAGTGAAATCTCTCAAGGCACATCACAGAGGAGCAAAATCTGACAAAAAGCTATATAAGGAGATGTGAGGTAACCACAAAGCTGGCCAAAGATGTAGGTTTAAAAGGAGTGAGCGCAAGAAGGAGCGAGGATTGGGGAAGCTTACGGAGGAGTTCTATTTATTCATTCACAATACAAGGACACCGATAGCAATAACAAAATTTATTGTCCAACCCTGCACAACGGAGGGGCTTGCTGGGCTATTTCAGTGGATAGCGAAGAGTCGACCACCTTGCTGTGGGTATGGAGTCACATGTAGCCCAGACTAGGTAAGGACAGTAGGTTTCCTTCCCTAAAGGACATCAGTGAACCACGTGGGGTTTTGATGGTAGGTTGATGGTTCCAAGGCCGCTCTTACCTGTTGATTATATCATTAATTAAACTTACATTCTCCAACTGCCAGACCGGGAAGTGAGCTCGTGTTTCTGGGTCATTGGTAACCCCCCTACCCGCCCCCAGAAATTCTAATGGAATAGGACAACCACTTCCAAATTTCGCAGCTTCGGAACAAGGGAGCTGAAGGTACAATCAAACCAATGGTGGGATGCATAAAAACCCGGAATTGGAGGAGCGCAGAGATCTTGGAGGTTCCCCAAAAAAAGGGAAGGACTTGAACGGTCCCTGCGGAAAGTGGACAGGGATGGGGCGGGGGGTGGGGGTGGAATATCTTATTGGTGGTGGGGTCCGATTGTAGGTGGCAGCAGTGTCACAGGATGATGCGTTGTATTTGGAGGTCATAGTCTCACCACTGATATCCATTTCAAACCTACAGACTCCCCACAATTACCCTGACTACACTTCCTCTCACCCATCCTCCTGTAAAAATGCTATCCCATACTCAATCCCTGTGCCTCTACCACATCGGCTCCATGCTCCCCACCAACCCCATCACCACAGTATCTTTCCCTGCACTGTGGATACCCCTACACCGAAAGCACTGTGGTGGTTCAGGGAAGCAGCTAACCACCAGCTTCCTCGGGGCAACTAGGGACGGGTAATAACTTCTGGCCTTCTCACTTGACGCCCACATCTCATGAACAGATAAAAACAATACAAATGATTACATTTCAAACCATTCTTCATTGGTTGTAAAGTGTTCTGAGGTTTTGAAAGGTGATATGTATGCCTTCAATTCCTTTACAAAAAGACTTTACTGGGGCAGAGAGGTCAGTGTGAGTACAGGGGCGTTGGGAGTGGGAGTTAGGTTATGGGAAATACACTCGGACACATTTGTCAGAAAGTCTCTGCATTGGATGTGTTTCAGTCTCTTGCTCTTGGGTGTTAAAAAAGTCCAGCCTTACACTGACATGACCTGGCATCCTGATAACAGGATGTGCTACAGTGTGAAGTCTAAATGATTTTATCACCAGACTGGTCATGATCAAACCTGCTCTCCTTGTCACACAGAAGGGGCATTTAGCCATTGAGCCACCTTGAGCGCGGGTGAAGCTACCTAATTTAACCACCCTGCTTGCTGGTAAACAAAAGGAGAGAGATAAGCAGCATGAAGCTCCCCAAAGCAAATGAATTCTGCCATGTGCACCATTGTCAATATTTACATACAGCTGTAAAGCACTGACACTCACTCCATCGAAAAGGAAGTTTAATTTCCTGATCAACATTGATTGCTGCATTCTGCTGAAGGTTTACACTTTTCAAAAAAAGCTCAGGATATTGAATAAACACTCACTTAATGTAATGCTGGATCATGCAGGAGGGGAGGGCAGGGCAACGAGAGCAGTCAACAACATTAATGAGGAGGACAGAAAGGGAGAAAGGGTTTACACGGTGCCTTCACCAGGCTGCCTGGTCACATCACATCTCTGTTTATGGGAGCTTGCTGTGTGCAAAATGACTGCCCTGCTTCCAGAGTTGCAGCACTGCAAGAGTTTCCCAGCATCAACCATCTTCAGCTGCTTCATTGATGACCTTCCTTCCAGCATTAGGCTGGACATGGGGATGTTCGCTGATGATTGCACAATGTTTAGCACCATTTGTGACTCCTCAGATACAAATGCAGCAAGAGCCAGACAAAATCCAGGCTTCGGCTGGCAAGTTGCAAGTGACATTCACACAATGCCAATACCAAGATTTGAACATTTCCAATTCACAATGACTAAATCCATCACTATCAGCATCATTGACCAGAAACTGAACTGAAGTAGCCATATAAATGCCACAGTCACAAGGCTAGAATTCCTGCACTTTCTGATTCTGCAAATCCTGTCCTTCATCAACAACATGCAAGTCAGGAGTGTTATGGAATATCATCAATTTGCCTGCAGTGCCAACAAGACTCAAGAAGCTTCACACCATCCAGAACAAAGAAGCCCACTTGATTGGCACTACATCCACAAACCTCCACTTCCTCCACCACCAACACTCAGTAGCAGCAGTGTATACTGTCTACAAGATGCACTGCAGAAATTCACCAAAGATCCTTAGACAGCACCGCGAGAATCCTGGATGACTACCATCTGGAAGGACAACGTCAGCAGATACATGGGAACAACACCCCCTGCAAGTTTCCCTCCAAGCCACACACCATCCTCACTTGGAAAAATACGACCGTTCCTTCATTGTCACTGGGTCAAAATCCTGGAACTACCACCCTAATAGCCCTAGGGATATCCCTACACCAAAAGCACTGCGGTGGTTCAGAAAGACAGCTCACCACCAGCTTCCTCAGGGCAACTAGGGATGGGTAATAAATTCTGGCCTTGTCACTGATGCCCACATCTCATGAACAGATAAAGACAATACAAATGATTACATTTCAAACTATTCTCCATTGGTTGTAAAGTGCTTTGGTGTGTTCTGAGGTTTTGAAAGATGATATATATGCTTTCAATTCCTTTAACTAAAAGTCAAGTGACAAGAACAGATTATCCTGAGTCAATGTCACGCCCCCAGAACCACTCCATGTTATAAAAGTGTGGCCTTAGATTGGACTAGAATAAGTAATGTATCTATAATAAAAGTGTATGTTTAAATGAGACCGGGAAGAGTGAAGTTTGATTAGCACAATATACCTTTATATCCTTTCTGTTTACTTGTTATGTGAAACAGCTTTATACAGTCCTAGCCTTGTGGTTAGACTATGGTACTCACTCACTACCACATGGAGAATTGAGGTAAGAGATCATTGAAGGCTAAGTTAGATGAGTAGCTGGAGGAGCAAGGGATAGAAGGATGTGCTGATAAGGTTAGATGAGGTTAAGTGAAATGAGGTTTGATTGGAGTATATAAATACCAGAATTGTAAGGCCAAATGGCCTATTTCAGCAATACATGTATATTGCTTCACAGCCAGTATGCAGTAAACTTTTAAGAGACATGCTCATAATATCACCATCAACATGTAACCTGAGATATAAAAGGTCTCTGTCTCCATCTTACCTGGGCCACTTAATGCATTGCATGCTGACAATAGAGTGCTATTGCTTGCAACTGAGTAGCTTATTATTCGCCCAGGCACTGAAATGCCTGTGACTATAATTTGTCAGGAGTTGTAAGAAACATCTATTGAATCTTTCAGGACTACATTACCCATATCCAGTTCTTACGCTATAGGTAGTTAATGCAATTGTTGTCTTATGAGATACAAATGTCCTGCTAAAGGCAAAAGGCCAAACCATGGCAGCAGGTTGACCAGTACGCACCAAACTCAGTATAGTCACAATTCATGAGATTCAAAGCCCACCCACAAGATGCAATCAAATCAGTTAATATTGAAGATTTTCTTAAGGGAGATCTGTTGCAATTTTACCAGAGTTGGTGTGAGCAGTTGCAACTGTTGAAGATGAGCAATCACAAGACTTGCAAAAAACGATTATCCAGGGAAGGCCTGACAGTGTCAAGAAGTACCTGAGAATGTTCATTCATTTTGACCAAGTAGTAATGAGCATGCAAGTCATTTCCAAGGGCAAATAAGTCCTAGTAGCAAAAGGACTACACATGGATGTCATGTCTATGTTACATCAGGGACACATTGGAATTGAACACACATGGTGCCTAGCAGACAGTTCTATGTACTGGTCAGGGATGAATCAGGATAGTCAAAGAATACTGAATGCAAATAAGACACTGCAAATGTGCCAATCCCAGGAACGGAGGGAGACTCTACATCCACTTAAAATTCCTTCCACACCCTGCATGAAAATAGCAGATCTATTCATAGTGTCATAGAATCCGTACAGTGCAGAAACAGGCCATTCGGCCCATTGAGTCTGCACCAACCCCTCTGAAGAACATTCCACCCAGACCCAGTCCCCCCATCCAAACCCCGTATTTATCATGGCTAATCCACCTAGCCTGCAGTCAAAAAACATGGAGCAGGAAAAGCACAGCAGGTCAGACAGCATCCGAGGAGCAAGAAAGTCAATGTTTCGGGTCAGAACTCTTCTTCAGGACTGGGGAGAGGGAGGGAAGCCAAGGAATGAATAGAGGGAGGGGGTGATGGGGCTGGGGGGAGGGTAGGTGAGATGGAGATGGGTGGATATAGGTAGGGGATTATTCTGGCTGGAGAGTGGGAAAGGTGGAGCGGATAGGTGAGTCAGAAGATGGACAGGTTGGGGGTGGAGAGATTTTGAAGGTGGTGAAGTCAATATTCAGGCCATTGGGCTGTAAGCTCCCAACGCAAAATATCAGGTGTTGTTCCTCCTGTTGATGTTTGGCCTCACTCTGATGCAGGTGGAGGCCCCAAGGATGGACCTGTCACCAGGCGAGTGGGACGGGGGGAGTTAAAGTGGATGGCAACCGGAAGGTCAGGTTGGTTGGTGAGTGCAGAGCGGAGCTGCTCCACAGACCGGTCGCTAAGTCTATGTTTGGTCTCCCCGATATAGGTGAGATCACATCAGGAGCAACGGATACATCAGTACACCTCATTTTCACCATGGACATTCAGTCCCAAAACACCTATATCCCCCACGAGGATGGCCTAAAAGCCCTCTGCCTCTCCCTCTCCCGTAGGCCCAACCAGTCCCATTCCAGTCACTTGGCAGTTGTGGTCCTCACCCTCAACAACTTTTCCTTTGATTCCTCCCACTTCCTATAAACCAAAGGGGTGGCTATGGACACCCGCGTGGGCCTGAGCTATACCTGCCTCTTGGTAGGATTTGTGGAACAGGCCCTCATCAACAACTGCACTGGCACCATCCCTCACCTCTTACTCTGTTATATTGATGATTGTATTGATGCTGCCTCATGTTCCCGTGAGGAGCTCGAACAGTTCATCAACTTTGCCAACACCTTCCACCATACCCTCAAATTTACCATTTCTGACACCTCCCTTCCCTTCCTGGACCTCTCTATCTCCATCTCCGGCAACCAACTCACCACTGATATCCATTTCAAACCTATGGACTCACACAATTACCTTGGCTACACCTCCTCTCACCCACCATCCTGTAAAAATTCTATCCCATTCTCTCAGTTCCTCCGCCTCTGCTGCATCTGCTCCCAGGATGAGGCGTTCTACTCTAGGAATTTCCAGATATCCTCCTACTTTAGCGACCGTCGTTTCCCCTCCTCTGTTATTAATGACGCCCTCGACCAGATGTACACCATTTCCTGCACTTCTACCCTCAAACCCTCTCCCCCAACAACAATGCGTATAGAGTTCCCTCAGTCCTCACTCACCACCCCTCCAACCTCTTGAATACAACCCATCATCCTCCAACATTTGTGCCACCTACAATCAGACCCCACCAGCACAATGATATTTCCCTCCCCACCCCTGCCCACTTTCCACAGGGAACACTCATTCCGTGACTCCCTTGTCAGCTCCACACTCGCCACCAACCCTTTCACCAAACCTGGTACCTTTCCCTGCAACCGCAGGAAGTGCTACACCTGTCCCTACACCTCCCCCCTCACCTCCATCCAAGGCCCCAAACAATCCTTCCAAATCCAACAAGATTCACTGGCACTTCATCTAACCTCATCTACTGCATTTGTTGCGGTCTCCTCTATTTCAGGGAGACCAAACGTAGACTCGGGGATCAGATTGCGGAGCATCTGCGCTCTGCATGCACCAACCGACCCAAACTTCTGGTTGCCATCCACTTTAACTCCCCCTTCCATTCTCTGAGTGACATGTCTATCCTTGGGCTCCTGAACTGTCAGAGTGAGGCCAAATGCAAACAGGAGGAACAACACCTCATATTTCACCTTGGGAGCTTCCAACCCAATGGCCTGAATATCG
The DNA here is from genome assembly GCF_021869965.1 of Rhincodon typus. Lineage (NCBI taxonomy): Eukaryota > Metazoa > Chordata > Chondrichthyes > Orectolobiformes > Rhincodontidae > Rhincodon > Rhincodon typus. Next base: position 4,350,099 of record NC_063341.1, read on the forward strand.
GCTTTGCCAGCTTCAAAATCTCTCCACCCCCAACCTGTCCATCTTCTGACTTACTCATCTGTTCCACCCTTTCCAATGACCAACCGCAATAACCCCCTACCTGCGTCTACCTATTTCCATCTCACCTACCCTTCCCCCAGCCCCACCACTCCTCCCTCCATTCAGTTCTGGGCTTCCCTCCCTCTCCCCAGTCCTGAAGAAGGATTCCGACCTGAAACGTTTTTTTCCCTGCTGTTCGGATACTGTCTGACCTGCTGTGCTTTTCCTGCTCCACATTTTTTGACTCTACCTTCTGGCATCTGCAGTCCTTTCCTGTCTCCACCATGCCTGCACATTCCCAGACACGGTGGGCAATTTAGCAATTTAGCAAGCCACCCTAACCTTCACATCTTTGGACTGTGGGAGGAAACCGGAGCACCCGGTGGAAACACACACAGACACAGTGAGAACATGCAAACTCCACACAGACAGTTGCCCAAGGGTGGAATTGAACCCGGGTCCCTGGCGCTGTGAGGCAGCAGTGCTAACCACCATGCCTGGGGGAGATTATGCCCTTGGCAACAAGGACTTTGCCAAATGTTTTGACTCAGCAACACCACGAGTGAAACCACTAACCATCATATGGTGACTGCTATTTTCAGTTTATTTAGTATAACAGAATTGTCAGTGTTAGCCAACAGACCAGTGTCCTCTAACAAACCACTTCAAGAGAAGACTTATGTTAGACCATCACCCCACTATCCAGGCTCAAATTGTCCAGCGTAACAAACGTATGGTACACACCATCAAACTTCTGATCAAAAATCAAGCAGCAAAACAATCAGTTTGCTACATTTTCATACAACACCAATGAAGAAGGGACTGCTATCCCCAGCATAACGTATGCTTGGAAGACAAGCGCAAATGACCTTCCATGGTTACCATTGTCTAACCAGGGCATTCTTCTTGAAAGTCAGAGAAGAAGTGTCACACGACCAGCAACCAGACAGAGAACTATCACAACAGTGCACTGCACAGAAAGGGCTAGTCAGAAGTTCCAATCACAAATAAGTTGGAAAACAACAGAGCTTTCTGGAATATGCAACTTGCACAGATTGTACAAAATCATCAGTGATCATGGTGCTACATTGCACGAGGAGAGTATTGAAGGAAACTCCAGTGACTGAGTGATAATGTTCGGCAGCATCTGTGAAGAAAAAAGTCAGAGTTAACATTAACTCTGGTTTTTTTCAATCATAGATGCTGCCAGGCCTGCTGAGCTTTTCCAGCAACTTCTGTTTTTGTTCCTGATTTACAGCATCCGCAGCTCTTTCAGTTTTTATTTGTGCGATAATGTTGACTGATGGCAAGCAGTAGCAAGACAACTGTGCAACACTCCCTCTACTCTGCGCAGATGTGTTCATGCTGCCACTCCAATATTCCACGATCACCATCCCAATGCCAACCATGGCAATCAGGTCACTGCTGCACAGGGACCTCGGATGCCCACAATGCAGGTAAGAAAATTCAAAGGACTGCTGCAACCAAATTGAGAACAGCACCAAGCTCCCTAGATGAGCATACAATCACCAGATCAGGAGGAGGTGTCAAGTCTTCAAAATGCGCTATTGTAGTTTGAATTGTTAACTTTGCTAACTCTGTTTTTACCTGTTTGTATCATTTTCAAATTGACAACACATACCTATATGCAACCATAGATAAATCCAAAACTGGTATCTATTTTATCCTTTGAAAAAAAAGGGGATGTTGTGTTATGTCTTATTGCTAATACAGAATCATAGAGATGTACAGCATGGAAACAGACCCTTCGATCCAACTTGATGCCAACCAGATATCCTAGATAAATCTAGTCCCATTTGCCAACATTTGGCCCATATCCCTCTAAACCCTTCCTATTTATATACCCATCCAGATACCTTTTAAATGTCGTCATTGTACCAGCCTCTACCAATTCCTCTGGCAGCTCATTCCATACACGCAACACCTTCTGAAAATGTTGCCTCTTAGGTCCCTTTTAAATCTTTCCCCTCTCACCTTAAACCTATGCCCTCTAGTTTTGGTCTCCCCTACCCTGGGACAAAGACCTTGCCTATTCAGCTTATCCATGCCCCTCATGATTTTATAAACCTCTATAAAGGTTACCCCTCAGTCCCCGACACTCCAGGCAAAATAGCCCCAGTCTATTCAGCCTCTCCCTGTAGCTCAAAACCTCCAACCCTGGCAACATCCTTGTAAATCTTTTCTGAACCCTTTCAAGTTTAACATCTTTCCTATAGCAGGGAGACCAGCATTGAACACAGTATTCCAAAAGGGGCCTAACCAATGTCTTGTACCTTGTAATGTACCTGTAATGGATGTGCTTGCGGTATCATCATCAGACCATACCATCCAGCAGAATGGTCTCAGGGTCCATCTTAACTGAAGAGTGGCACAGTTGAAGCATGACACATTGGAAATATACTACTGACTGTAACCATATAACCATTAGCTCAGGAACCAGAGAGTAGCCCTTTATCAGATCATCATTTTATGTACATATATCAGGGCCTGTAATAAACATCTTTCAAATCTTTCTATGCTACATTACCCATATCTCATTCTTAAGTTACAGGAGCTAACATAAGTATTGCCTCATCAGATACAATTACCCTGCTGGAAGCAAAAAGTGGCAGATCAATACATTCTCTGTAATTCTATGGAACACTGCCACTGGCACTGGGCGTTTAGTCTCTTTTGCGCGCAACTTTTGCGTGCATTTTTTTTAAAATAAAACACATCTGACAAATGACTCGACTTGCGCTGATTTAAGAGGCATCGCGGCTCGTGCCCTATCCCTAATCAGAGAGTGCCGGGATTTTCCAAACAAACAGCCTGTTTGTGTGAAGGCAGAGGCGCTTCCACAAGGTGGAGAGAGCCCCGTTAACATCTTAAAACACTGCTGTCGACTTACAGCTGCTGGCTTCACATTCTTCATTCTCCCCTGGCCGCACACCACCTCACCCCCCCCCCCCCACCCCTTCAAAGGAAGGCTAAACAGTCATTAGTTTAATTAGCTGGGGAATTTCACACCTCTCTTTATAGCCTGCTCCTTTATTGCCAGTTGATTCTCGGGTGGGTTTAAAGTCAACAGCGGAGGCCACACAGGATCGAGAGGCGACAATTAAAACAATGATGATGGGGGTCCCTGGCCTCCCGTTGATGGATTAGCTCCGACCTGTGACTAGGAACAGACCTCTCGCGTCCCTGCTCCACAGCCCGAGGCGCACCTGGGACAGTAGCCACCAGCTTAAAACCTGTGCCATGGACACTCAAGGGATGCTCCTGATAAACATCGACCCTTCAGCAAGTCAGGCCCGGCCCAAGCAGTCGGTATCCCTCAGGCTTTGGAGCGTCTCTCCTCGCGTCCCTTTCATTCCCCCCCCCCCCAACTTCTGATATGAATATTATCGTGGCCGACACCTACAATAGTTTTGCTTCGGAGAATTTTCCGCACAGAGCTTCCAGCCGCAGGCCTTACAACCCACAAGCAGGCCTGCAGGAATTTTCAAAATTAATTAAATCTTCTTCCTTTTCTTTAGCTTCCCCCACCCCGCAGATACCGGGGTTTCCAGAACTTTCCGTAAGTGTTTAATCACCGAGCTGCAGATGTCATTGTAAATTTAATTATTTCAGTAATTTAAAAAGTGTACATCCACATATATTTATCTGTGCCATCCTTTCAGAGGAGAGTGCTATCACTGAGCTGTGATGGTTTACACAGTCAATATTGCTAATTGCTGTCAAAGGTGCAGAGATTGAAGTCCACAGATACAATAAAAAGAGTTCTGTTGCGGGATTTATGGGGCTGTAGTTAACTGAAGATAACTTTAACAGGACTAATTTTGGTTTACCTTGTCAAAGAAACAACTTGTCTTTAAGGCTGTACCTTTTATCACCACATTTGCACCTAATGAGGTCCTTTTGAACAGCAATCACTTTTTCTTCACCCCAGGCAACAATGTTTGTGCCTAGCAAGATCCCACGAGTGTTAACGCGAAGCTGTTTCTGGAGTCTTTGGCTGCGGGTTAAATATCAGCCCGGATACCAGAGGAGAATGGCCCCATATTACTTTTACAGCCAGAGAGAGAGGGCAGTCAGAATCACAGCCCAACAGTGTCTGGATTGCACCTCCTGGAGAAACAGCCATGAACCAGGCAGTCAGAGCTGGTCTTCAACATATCCAAAGTGTGCTACTCACTGACACGCAAGGTCTAGCACAGGAATAATGGGCCGAGCAGCTTCCAACTCTTGCAGGAGGCAACTCAACGCTTGCAATGCGTGACAATGTTAGCGCAGTTAAATTTTAGCAAAACACAATCACCTGCCAGGTCTGGGCTCACTGACACGCAACATATCACAGTGCAGCAACGCCTCAGTCTTTTTTTTTTGAAAAGATTTCCATCCTTGTTTTCAAATTCCTCCGTGGTGTCATGCCTCCCTCAGGACGTGTCTCCCACAGTCTTCGAGATATGTGGTTTTCCAGTCAGCCTGTTCAGAGATGTTATTACGCACCTCTGGAGCAGCTGGGGATTTAAACCCGGGCCTCCCGGCTCAGAGGTAGGAACACTACCACTTACAGGAGCCCACAAACCTCGAGATATCCGCACCTCGTCAATTCTACCCACTTCTCCAACCCAATCAATCGTTCAGTCCACCACCAGTACCTGGGCCTCAAAATTTTGGAAGTCCTTCTGCCCCACTCTTGTTTTTCAATGGTCTTTGTGATTGAGCCTTCAGTCGCTGCCCCTAAGGTAGCGCTAATGAGACAGCAACTGTAGGTCCAAGGCACTTTGCAAACACAGATTCTTCAGCCTCCAGAGAGATACAGGAGGATCTCTGGCCTTCTGTAAAACTGGCTGCATTAACTCGACCAGCACCAAAGACAATAAAGTCTGCAGCAATTGTTCTTTCCCGAGCACCGTGTCTCAACCCAAAGTTTAAAGTCAGGTCGGCAACGTTCAGCCAGTATCAAAAAGTTTGCTGTTTAAAAGGGGGTTTCAGGCTCCTTGAGGAATGAGCATTGATTTCTCGCTTCCCATCGCTGTGGTGAGCCGCCCCCGGCCAGGCCTGTACGTGTTCTTGCAGCTGTAAAGGCAAGGCCTCCGCGTGTGCAGAGAAACGGCTGCAGGTCGCTAAATGTGTGCCGGCAGTGTCAGAAATAGCAGCCTTCTCTGAAATGCAGAGACTGAAGGTGTGAACTGGGAGGCTAAAGTTGTTAACCAGGACCTGGGTCTGTTTGGTGTGAACTGGGAGGCGAAAGTTGTTAACCAGGAGTGACTCAGCTCTCCGACAATGCTTGGGTTGACTCTGTATCACCGTAGTTCAGTCCAAGCTGAGTTAACATTGGGAAGCGCAATCGTCGCTGTCTTGCCTGGGTCGCCATGGCATCACAGTTTTTAACACCGGCTGATCTTATTCCTGGAGATTTCATCACATCAGAATATATAGCAGAGAGAAAGACCATTCGGCCCAACCAGTCCATGTTGGTGTTTACCCTCCCACTCCAGACCCCTCCCCGCTTTCCTCATTTGGATCCTCCATCCTAACACTCTGTTCCCTTCTCCCTGACCTGCCTGTCCAGTTTGCCCCGAACCACTTCGATACTGTTCACTTCAACCATTCCCTGTGGGAGTGAGTTCCACATCCTCTCTGCTCTCTGGGTGAAGTTTTCTCCTGAATGCCCTGTTGGATTTCCTGGGGACTATCCAGTACTGACCCTGTCTAGTTATACTCCTCCCCACAAGAGGAATCGCTCTCTCTCTCTTTCCATTCAATCAAATCCTCTCAACATTGTAAAGACCTCAATGAGGTCACCCCCTCAGTGTTTTGTCAAGAGGGAAGAAGCCCAGCCTGTCTACCCTTTGCTGATGTGTAAACCCACACATTGCTGGGATCGTCCTTATAAATCTCCTCTTGCCTCTCTCCAGTGCCTCTGTGTGACAACCAGAACTGCACACAGTATCCAAGTGTGGTCTAACCAAGGCTCCAGACAGGTTGACCCATAACCTTACTGGAGTCACAAGACCTCCAACTGCTCTGCCCCCTGCAGGACCAACACACGTACACTCACTGCTCTCCGCCTTCCTGCCCTGTTTGACAAATGATAGATTTCTCATGATTCATTTTCCCAGCAACTCCCACATTTCACTTAGTACAGAGAAGGATAATAGAACCACTGGAGACTATTCGACCCATCGTGGTTCTACTGGCTCTCTGAAGGAGCAACTCATCTGGTGCCATTCCTGTCTTTTCCCCATAATGTTCAACTTTTTCTCTCTTCAAACAATTTTCTTCTGAAAGCCATGGCTGACCATTTGTACAGGCCTAGCTTCTCCAATGTCTTGTCCAAACTCTCTGCGATGTCTTCACATTCCTTCCTACAGCGCACTGCCCAGAACTGGATGCAATACTCTTAAACAAAGTTTATGCTTCACACAGGTTTATCATAGCTTCCTGGTTTTTGTACTCCACACTCCCACTTATGAACCCCAGGCTTCCATATCCTTAATTAACTCCTCTCTATCTGCCCTGCCACCTCCGCTGATTTATGCACATTTCCTCCCAGGGATGGAAAGTGTGCAAAAATGTCTTTAAAACTTTCAAATGACTTTTCTTCAGCGATGTTCCAGAGACTCAGAAACTTCAGGGAAATTCTACAGGGACCGGGAGCCTCTGTGTGAATCAGTATCACAAACTCCACCTACCCTGAGGGTTGCCAACACCCATGGCCTGCCCTGCAGACTCCAGGCGATCTCCAGGACACGTTTTGTCAAACGGCCCAGCAAAGCAATACAATAAAGTCACGTTCTCCACTTATTTGTATATTTGCAAGTCGGGGTAGTCAGTGGCTTGGAGGCAGACTTGCAGATGGTGGTGTGCTTATGCTGCCCTTGTCCTTCTGGATGGGTTTGCAAGGTACTTGCTGAGGAGCCTGGATGAATTTCTGCCGTGCACCTTGTAGTTGGTACACGCTACTGAGTGTCAGTGGAGGAGAGAGCGGATATCGAAGGGATGTCAAACTACCATGTTTCTATGATTAGAATCCCAACTGTGTGGAAACAGGCCCTTCGGCCCAACAAGTCCACACCGACCCTCAAAGCACCCACCCAAACCCATCTCCCTATAACCCACCTAACCTACACATCCCTGAACACTACAGGCAATTTAGCATGGCCAATCCACCTAAGTGCCTTGTTTCTTACAACGCAGAAGTGGCCTTAGTTCAAAATTATATCATTGATAGCAAAACGCTTTGGGAACGTTTCTGAAGAAGGGTCCAGTCAGCTTTCCTGCTCCTCTAATGCTACTTGGCCTGCTCTGTTCATCCAGCTCTACACCTCGTTATCTCTTGGGAACGTCTTGAGGGGCTGGATAAGTGGGAATAGCTTCCTTTCTTTAGCTGTCACTGATGGTGCTGAGTGAGGGAGAGGGCTTGATCTGGCCTTTCCACCCTCGTGTGTGGTAGAAGGCACACAGGAAGAGCTCTCCGGGATCTGGCTATGTAGAGCCTCCCTGACAGCCCCGTCACTGCAGCAAGAGACAAAGGACTGGATTAGAACCTGAGCAAGGACAGATGACATGGTGAATATATCAATGAATCCAGCTCTCAAAGCGCACGGTGGAAGGCACCAACAGGATGGGGTGGATCGATTCATCTCTCTCTCTCTCTCTCGAGTCCTGGTGTACGTTCTCACACCTAGGTGCCAACTCATTCCGTCAGGCTGTGAAATCCGACCCCCAGTGCCGCCACTCCAGCGAGAGGAACCAGTTCACAGGTGGTCGGGATCGCGTGGAGGTATTTGATCAGCGCTGACAACCCACTGCAAACTTTCAGCCTTTGCTGAGAACTTGGGACATCGTTGCCACAAGACATGGTCACCCGGGCAACATCCACTCTCCAGCCGCCTCCCCACATCTCCTGCGTGTGTGTGTGTGTGTGTGTGGTTTATTTTTGTTGCAAATCTGACCCTCTGCATCAATTTATAATTTTCACCGACCTGTGAAGGGACAGCGTGAGTCAGAGGCACGTGGCAATCTACTGTAAAAGCTTTAAAACGCTGTCTCGCAAAACTCAAGCCAGACAAGCTAAAGTCAGAACCTTCTGTGGAACTGTTGAATGCCAAATGAAATACACACAGTGGCTACAAGAGCAGATCAGAAGCTGGGAATACTTGGAGAGTAACTCACCTCCTGACTTCCCAAACCCAGTCCACCATCTACAAGGCGCAAATTAGGAGTGTGATGGAATACTCCCCACTTGCCTGGATGAGTGCAGCCCCAACAACACTCAAGAAGCTTGGCACCATCCAGGACAAAGCAGCCCGCTTGATTGGCACCACATCCATAAGCATCCACTCCCTCCACCACCGACGCTCAGTAGCAGCAGTGTGTACTGTCTACAAGATACACTGCAGAAATTCACCAAAAATCCTCAGACAGCACCTTCCAAACCCACGATCACTTCCATCTAGAAGGACAAGGGCAGCAGACATATGGGAACAACACCACCTTCAAGTTCCCCTCCAGGTCACTCACTATCCTGAGTTGGAAATATATCCTTCACTGTCGCTGGGTCAAATCCTAATAACATTGTAGGCCTACGTAGAGTTTATGGGCTGCAATGGTTCAAAAAGGCAGTTCACCATCAACTTCTCAAGGGTAGCTAGGGATGGACAATAAATGATGACCCAGCCAGTGATGCCCAGATCCCTGAGTGAATGAGAAAAATTCTCACTTGATCAGACTTCTGCAGCAAGTCAACCTAAACCCCACTACATTTTTTTTATTTGCTCGCAATCACACTCCAAAAGAAACTCAGTCAATGTGGGTCATTTTCTCTTAATTCCTGCGATTACGGGCAATCTGTGAAACTGTTGTGTAAATTCTGGCACTTTGACAAGACAAGAGAGTAATCTGTAATCCCCGAGACAATGCAGGAGATGCAGGGTCCAAAGATGTGCAGGTTAGGTGGGGGTGGCCATGCTAAATTGCCAGTAGTGTCCAGGGATGTGCAGGCTGGGTGAGTTCGTCATGGGAAAGGGTTATCAGCAATAGTGTGGGCTCTAGAGGGATGCTGTTCAGAGAGTCGGTGTGGACTCGATGGGCTGAATGGCCTACTTGCGCATGGTAGGGATTCTATGATTAAACGCCTCTGGGGCTATCTGGCACCAGTACCTCGCCTGAGTAACCATTGCTCATGAGTAAGAATGAGCAGCAGGCACTTGCACTGCGCATTAACCAAGCCCTACGAAGGGCTCAGTGAATGGTATTGGTGATAAGTGGAATCCCGGTGTCGCTATCGCTTGCCCCGGAGTAACGATGCGCAGACTAACGGCTCACTGTCAACAGCGAGCCAACTGTTGCTGATCAGATTGCTGCTGTATGTGGAATCGCCCTGGTCTGAGCGTTAGGACAGTTTGCGTCTGCAACGTGTCATGGCAGTGAATAGCCTCAGTTCCTTTAAGGGGAAATCCATCAGTAGTGAATCACAGAATCAATATGGTGCAGAAGGAGGCTATTTGGCCCATCGTGTCTGCAGCAGTCCTTACACCTGGTGCCAATTTGCTGCATACCATTTCTATCCAAATAATCATCCAATCTCTTCTTGGATGCTTCATTTGAACTTGCCTCCACCACATTTCTAGGCAAGGAGATGAGGTAGAAAACGTCAAAAGGATATGCCGATGAAGTGAGATAATGTCAGCATGAACCAGTTGGGCCAAATGGCCTGTTTCAGTACTGTGGGTGCTACATAATTCTAAGTGTTGTTCAGTTGCCATTGCCAGCTGGCCAGTGTCTACAGTGTAGTGTTCCTCCAACCTTGTGATAATTGCAGACTTCCGTCAAGACGAAAAGAAAAGCCTTCCTCCCTTCTCTATCAGCTATGCTCTTCAAACTGTGCTATTAATATTTTGTAGGACCTTCAGATGCAAGAGGGAGTGATAAAGCCTCCTCTTATCTTGGAGCAGCGTGCCTGCCTGGCAGCCGCTAGTAACATTAAACACCAGGTGCCTGACCAGCCCCACCACTCCTCCGTACCGAGAGCACAAATGTAGCTCCTCCCTCATAACCAGGCAGTCACAGTGGCAATGACCCCAGCGACTCCAAACTGCAACATAAACACCTCACAGTCAGCACAAGCATGGAGGGGTGGCTGGCAGGGGGAGTGAGAGACCAGTGCAATTTGCGGGATTACAGCCCATTGAGCTTCTGCGTGCGTTGAGCTCGGATGGGTGGAGGATGTGCTGTGTCTGGACGCGGTCTGACTTCACTCGTGACTAGACCCTGTCCCTAAGAGCGCAGCTTTGCACAGGCAGAGAGCGTTCAATCCCCATCAATGGTATAAATCCACTTCATACTGATGAACAAGAAGAAACGCCACTTGTCATTTCCACTTGCAACTTCCATTTATCTCCGAAGTCACACAACACCCGGTGAAGTCTTCAGTTCTGAGGAAGGGTCACCGGACCCGAAACGCTAACTCTGTTTTCTCCTCCACAGATGCTGCCAGACCTGCTGAGCTTTTCCAGCAACTTTGTTTTTGTTCTCACAGCAAATTACACGCTTTGCAAAAAAATTTATTCAGACACTGGTTAGATCTGAGTGGGAGTATGATGTCAAATTTGGGTACCACCTTTTGAGAAAGGTGTCAAGGTTTCAGAAATGCAGACTCACTAGAATGGTTCGAAGGTGAGGAGCTTCAATTCTGTAGGCCAACTGGAGAAGGTAGGGCAGTTCTCCTTGGAGTAGAGAAGCAACCGTATCATTGATTTGCCACTGCACAGCCCTCCAAAAGCAGAAGTCACTCAATGGAACGCTGATTAACCTGCCTGGAACTCCCCAGCAGCTACATGCCCATGCAGCTTAGAGGGAAAGTTGCAGAAAAGGTTAAGAGGAGATTTGAACAAAGTACTCCCAAACTACGAGAGGATTGGATAGGTTTAAGAAAAAGAAATTTTTTTCCACAGGCAATAGGGTCAGTAACCCTTTGAAGATTTGAGATTATTGGCAAAAGTTCCTGGGGGGAGGAGGAATGAGAAGAATTTTTGTTTAAATCAGCATAGTGTTGTGATCTGAGGGGTACAATGGAGGAAAGAACAGAGCAGTTGGACCAAATGGATAGCTCGTTGAAACAGTTAGCACGCAAAGGATGGGCTGATAAATTTCCCTCTGGATTTATGATTCCACATGAACTGATTGTTATTACTGTAGGTCAGCTAGAGTGGCATCATTTATTCTCCAGCTTCATCGAGTTACCCCGCTGAATCTGCATTTTCTACGGTTAGTTCCCAGGGGGAGGGGATGTTATCCAGGGCACTGGGAGAGGTCGCTTTAGTATTTTTTAAAGCACAGGTGAGCAAATCCCCCCGCAACAGCAACAACTCCGATTACTTTGGCTCAACTCCCCCAGTCCTCTCCTCACCAACCTCCATGAATGACCCACCAGCCAAACAGCCAGAGAACACACTCACGTCCACACACTCCACGGCCCCGATCAGCCGGTCTTCAGGGCTTTGCAATCTCAAATCCGCACAGGGAAACACTGCCTTTAATTCGCTCAGGTGGAAACTGCACAAGCCGAAGCAAACTCAGGGGCCTCTGAGCCAGCGAGACTAGAAAGGCCACACAGCGTTTGGGAAGGTTCAACACAACGGCCCCATCTCAGGTGGTCTTTTGATTGTTCACTGAATCATTCCAAATATGTAACCCTTTGACCCCCCAACCCCTGGGCGCAGACCCTGACCGCAAGCAAGGTGTGACCAGGTTAACAGACCCTTCACTTAATTACGGGAGGTGGAATCGAACAACAAAAGTTGGATCATAATTACAACATGTAGGAATGCTGCTTCAGCTCTGGCCAGGCATGCCGAAGGCTAAAGACACACAATAGGGAAAGACAAGAGAACCCTTCAGTAGAAATAGGAAGAGATTATTTTGGGGATGCCACAACTTGATCAACAATTCACAACCCAATCTCATGAACAGACCTGTTCAAAGCACTGGGCAGTTTATTTTACCTGATGTTCAAATACAGCTTGTTTTGAGAAACTGTGGGGTATTGTTGGAGGGAGAGATAGTAGGAACTGCAGATGCTGGAAAATCTGAGATAACAAGGTGTAGAGCTGGATGAACACTGCAGGCCAAGCAGCATCACAGGAGCAGGAGGATCATTGATGATTTACCCTCTGCTGTTGGTATTATCCAAGGATAAGCAGCTGCTCTGCTAGCCTGGCGCCTAATATTACATCTTGTCTTCCAGCTTCTTCAGAGTGCATTGATGAGGGTGTCACGAGACAGGCCATTGAACCAGTCTGCACGTGACATAGCAATAGAATGGATTCAGACAGCATCTTTCGCAATCTCAGGACACGTCCCCTTTTGCAATCAGTGAACTATTTCTGAACTGTGGTCACTTCGAAACCTAAAAAAAAGGCAGTCAATTTACACACAGCAAGATCCCACATCCAGCGAAATGATACTGACCAATCACAGAAGAAGGGTCTAGGCCTGAAACGTCAGCCTTCCTGCTCCTCTGATGCTGCTTGGCCTGCTGTGTTCATCCAGCTCTACACCTTGATATCTCAGATTCTCCAGCATCTGCAGTTCCTGCTATCTCTCAATCACAACCACTCCCTGTTTTTGTGACTCCCGCATTCTATCCATTTTCTGGGTAAACAGTTCCTCCTGAATTTCCCAACAGCGCTTACTAATGATGAACTTATACTCATTCAATTTGATTTGATTTGTCGGCATGTGTGTTTTGTCACAAATACACAGTGAGAAAGTGTTGTATAGAGTTGCCACTCTCCGGTGCCAGCTTAAAACACAGAAAAATAAACCAAAACGTAGAATATAAAAAGACAGAAAAATAAAGAACTAAAGAAGAAAAGCGTCCAACTGTACAGTCCTCTTTGTTAGATGCTCTGCCGTGGGCCATGGGCCTGGTGGCCAGGCCCGAGATCCCTTCACTGTGTTGGCACTACTGGAATCACAGTTGCCACTCTTTGACTCCACCTCACCTCCACCAATGCCCTCACCACTATGAGTCCTCGCTGGACCTTGACAATGCAAACGCTACCGATGCCGGTTAACACACCAGCCCAAACTTGAGTCCGCCACCACCATGAGTCTGCTTCAGGCTCACCTTGCCTCAGGTGTTAGTTTTGTTGCAAGTCGACACATCTGCCCTCTGTTTATCCCGTTTGTCTCCTTCACAGTTAGAAGAACGCAAAAATTAAGAGCAAGAGAAGGCCATTAAGCCCCTCAAGCCTGCTCCGCCATTCAAGAAGGTCACAGCTGAACTCCACTTTCTTCCCTGCCCCTATAAGCTTCAACTCCTTTGTCAATTAAACATCGAACTCAGCTGTGAATGTATTCAATGGCCCAGGCTCTGGCAAAGGGAATTCCAAATGTCAATGATCTTCTAAGAGAAGAACATTTTTCCCCATCTTAGATCGGAAACCTCTTCTTTACACTATGCCCCTTATTTCTAGACAGTCCCAAGGAGGGGCGGAGGCATCCCCTCAGCATCCAACTTCTTCAGCCCACTCTCAATCTTATATTTTTCAATAAGGTCATCTCACATGTTTTTGAAACTCCAATCCTAACCCAATCTGCTCAAGCTTTCCTAATTAGACGTACCCCTCCTTGTAATATTCAGCCGAGTGAATCATCTCTGAACTGCCCTAAATAAATGGCTCAGTGGTTAGCACTGCTGCCACACAGCGCCAGGGACCTGGGTTTAAGTCCAGCTTCGGGCATCTGACTGTGTGGAGTTTGCATGTTGTCCCCATGTCTGCGTGGGTTTCCTTCAGGTGCTCCGGTTTCCTCCCACAGTCCAAAGGTGTGCAGGTTAGGGTGGATTAGCCATGCTAAATTGCCCATAGTGTTCAGGGATGTGCGGGCTAGGTGGATTAGTCATGGGAAATGCAAGTTACAGGGATATGGTCAGGGTGTGGGTTGGGGTGGGATGCCCATTGAAGGGTCAGTGTGGACTCAATGGACCAAATGGCCTGCTTCCACACTATAGGGATTCTATGATTCTGTGAAAAGAGCATAAGACATAGGAGCAGAAATTGGCCATTCAGCCCATCAAGTCTGCTCCACCACTTAATAAGATCATTGCTGACCTGATAATTCTCAACTCCACTTGCGTGCCTTTTCCCCATAGCTGTTAATTCCATTACTGATTAAAAATCTGTCTACCTCAGCCTTGAATACACTCAACGACTCAGTCTCGACAGCCCTCTGTGGTAAACAACTTTACAGATTCACTACCCTCTGAGAGAAGAAATTCTTCCTCATCTCCATCTTAAAGAGAGTATTTGCCACACAAGATGTCACAGTGATCCTGATACACCAGGCGTATTAACAGAGTATTCTCTCTCTGTCACTGGCCTATTAACAGAGGCTGAAATTTTGCAATACTGTTACCAACAATTTAAAACAGCCCAGCGTCTCTTCCAGATACAGGCTGGTTTCACATTTGTACAATGTTTCAACTGATCAGAGAGATCATTTAAGGGATCCGTATCCATTCCAATGCTGTAATATCACAATGGTGATTCAACCACTAGCTTTGCAACAATTAGCATCGAGATAGCACCTTTATCTGTGGAACAACACCTCCACAGGATTTTCAAACACAATTCGACACATCAGGAAATATTCAAAAAAGGTGACCAAATGCTTGACCCAAAAAGCTAAATTCTAAGGAGCAACTCAAGCACACAGACCAACAGATTGAAGAACAGCTTCTTCCCTGCTGTTATTAGACTTCTGAATGGGCCTGTCAAATTTTAAATTTAATGCTGACCTCGGTCTCTGTGCACCTTCTCTGCAGCTTTAACGTTGTATTCCTCGCTCCGTACTATTACCCTAATGCACTTTGTATGGTATCATCTGCCTGTACTGCACGTAAAATCAAATTTCTCACTGTACCTAGATACGTATGACAACAATAAATCAAATTAATTAAAAATAGAGGAAAAAGAGATGGAAACATTTAACGTGAGGAATGTTTGAGGACTCTGGGTCTATACTCGATGGAGTTTAGAAGGATGAGGGGGGATCTAATTGAAACTTACAGAATACTGAATGGCCTGGACAGAGTGGATGTTGGGAAGATGCTTCCATTGGTAGGACAGACTAGGATCCAAGGGCACAGCCTTAGAGTAAAGGGAAGACCTTTTAGAACGGAGATAAAGAGAAACCTCTTCAGCCAGAGAGTGATGAATCTGTGAAATTCACTGCCACAGAAGACTGTGGAGGCCAGGTCATTGAGTACATTTAAGACTGAGATAGATAGGTTCTTGACTGTCAAGGGGTTCAAGGGTTATGGGGAGAATGGGGTTGAGGAACTTATTAGCCATGATTGAATGGTGGAGCAGACTCGATGGGCTGAATGGCCTAATTTCTTCTCCTATGTCTTATGGTCTTATTTAGAGAGAGAATTCCAGAGTTTAGGGCCTGGGGAGCTGGAGGCACAGTGGTCTGATATAAATTGGGAATGAGCAGGAGATTGAAATAGGAGGAGTACAGATCTCTTGGGCGGATTGTGCAGCTGGTAAAGATTACAAAGGTAGGGAAGATGAGGCCATGAAGGAATTTGAAAAGAAGGGATGAGAATTTAAAAAAAAACATTGCTCAATCAGGAGCTAACATCGGTCAACAAGCAGAGGAATGGCCAGCCTACAGGACATGCTGTAAATTAGTGTGAGCCAATAGAACAGTTTACACAGCAACAGTGAGCTTCCAGTGATCATGAGTCAAAGGGACAGCCATACTACAGAGTCACAGAGTCATAGAGGTCTACAGCATGGAAACAGCTCCTTCGGCCCAACTTGCCCATGACGCCTAGTTTTCACAACTAATCTAGTCCCATTTGCCTGTGTTTGGTCCATATCCCTCCATACCTATCCCATCCATGTACCTGTCTAAATGTTTCTTAAATGAAAAAATTGTACTCGCCTCCACCACCTCCTCTGGCAGCTCATTCCAGACACTCATCAACTTCTTGTGTGAAAAAAATTGCCCTTCTGGACCCTTTTGTATCTCTCCCCTCTCACTTTAAACCTCTGCTCTCTACTTTTAGACTCCCCTACCCTGGGGAAAAGCTACTGGCTATTTACCATATCTATACCTCTCATGATTTTATTGGCATCTAATAAGGTCACTCCTCAGTCTCTGAAGCTCCAGGGTAAAATGTCCCAGCCTATCCAACCTCTCCTTATAACTCAAACCTTCCAGTCCAGGTAGCATCCTAGTAAATCTTTTTTGCACTCTTTCTAGTTTAATAGTATCTTTTCTATAGTAGGGTTACCAGAACTGCATGCAGTACTCTAAATGTGGCCTCACCAATGTCTTGTACAGCTGCAACAAGATGTCCCAACCCCTACACTCAATGCTCTGACCAATGAAAGCAAGCATGCTGAAAGCCTTCTTCACTACCCTGTCTGCCTGTGACTCCATTTTCAAGGAGTCATGAACCTGTACCCCTAGGTCTCTTTGTTCCAGAACACTCCACGGGGCCCTACTAATTGACGCTAATAAACGTAAAACTGAATATGCTACACAGTGAGCAAACACAAATCTGAACTTGTATGGCCCGTTCTTCATCTCTCTCTGCCTCTATTTTGCTGAGATGACCACACAGTTACCCCTCAATTCAATACAGACTCAAAATCCACAACCTGTTGCATGATCAGTAAGACAGCCACATTTAAAACAGAAGCTTCAATCATTTTCCTCCACGTTGAATTTTGTAACTATGCATCATTCGGGACCTCTGGGGTACTGAACTCAGAAATGGAGAGGACGGGGGTGGTTTTAGAGGACTTCAGAAGCCTAAACAAAAGAGCTGAGAGTCTGGAGTGACTATGACGGAGGAGCAACAGCCAAGGATAGGAAAACCACACAATGGCAGAAGGCTACCCCACTAGGGGTTATTATGGTCTCAAACTGATGGAAGTATTGTGACCTCAGCCTATTAACTTGTACCAAGGATGATCTACGCTGATAAGTGTAATAAAGGAACAGCTAACACTGCACCCATGCTCAGTTGTTGAACATAAAGCTTCCACACTCTGATAATGAGAGTTCAGGGTGTGAGCAGTCCTGATAGGGTCATATTTATTGCACATCCCTAATGGTTCTAAGAAGCAATTATACGCACAACTCCATGGCTTATTCCATAATATGCAATATTACCTATTTTAATTACCTATTCAAATTACCTATTTACCACCAAGTGACATAGGTGAGTCAAGCTTTTAAATTTTCATTTTTTGGTGTTTACCCACAAATGATCAAATTTATTGAACACACGTTCACAATCTGAGGAAGGGTCACCGGACCCAAAACATTAACTCTGACTTTTTCTTCACAGGTGCTGCCGTTTCTGTTGAGCTTTTCCAGCAACTTCTGTTTTTGTACACATTCACAATCTCTGGGTTTTTCATCCAGAACCCTAAAGTATGTGCATTATTGTGTATACTTTTGTATATATGTACATGTGTGGGCACGCGCGTGAATGTGAGTTTATATACATGCTCACTCCCACAAAGCCTAATGTGAGACATAGAGCTGTTGAAATCAAACAAATCTTGCTTTGCCAACATGTAACTGACATTCAAAACCAAACACCTTTTAAAAACTGCAAGTTACAGCCATCACCTGCTGTGTTATAGCCAGGAAACAGTGATATTCTTGTAAAACAATAAAGTAGCGTATTGGAGGTCCTTTGGGCCATTGGCCCTTAAAGAAATCCAGTTAGTTCTATTTTCTACTCTTTCAACAATCTCTGCATTTTTGTTAGTTTCAAGTATTTATCCAGTTTCCTTTTCAAGACTATAGTGGAATCTATTCCCCATCAGGAGGTGCATTTCAAATCTTAGGCCCTTGTTACATGAAAATGTTTCTCTCCTTGCTTTCCTCTTTTGTCAATCATCTTAAATAGTTATCGTCTGGTTATTCATCTTTCTGCCACTCGAAGAAACTTCCCTTTGCTTACCCCGTCCCAACCCTTCGCCATTTTCGAATCCTCTGCCAAATCTTTGTTTAACCTTCTCTGCTCTAAGGAGAATACGCCCAGCTCCTCTAGTCTATCCATGATCCCTCAGAACAGATGGTGTTAATTTCTCTCTCTCATCCTGTATTCCCCGCTCTCCACTGCCTGCCTGAGCCTGCCTCTTGTGAGCTGTTTGTCTTGCTGATGAACAGGGGAGGCCAGAATTTGCAGCAGTGACTGACAATCCTTTGTCAGAAGGTTCAAAGTTTGTAATCACTTAAGCAAGGCTCCCACTAAATTCAGAGGTTTGGGTCCTGTGACATAAGAACATTGCATAAAAACAATTAAAAATGGAGCAAGAGGAGGCCATTCTACCCTCAGCCCCGCTCAATCATCATTGGTCTGACTGGTGCCACAACTCCACTTTCCTGCTGGTCCGCCACCCTACCTCATTAACCAAAGATCAAGCTTCATAATATTCAATGACTCAGCCTCCACTGTTCTCTGGGGAAGAGGACTCTAGGGAAATTCCGAACAATTTCCAAATGGGAACGACCCTCAGAGACGAGGTTCCCGCTCATCTCCATCTTAAATATGAGACCCTTCGTTTGGAAACTATGTCCCGAATTCTCCAAGCTCCGCCTTGTGAAGGGCAACATCCGGCTGGATTTTGTGCAGGCGACAGTGATTTTGTCCACCATTTCTAGCGGGTGTCCTATATTGGCTCTTTTAGGGAACAAACTGGATAATGGCAAGCCGTCTCCAGGATCAAGAATCACAGAGTTGGAGATTTCCACAATCTCTGTTGAGTCATAGTGCCATTGGGAAGGCAGCGGTCATACTACACCCCACCCAAGGCTTAGGCTAAATCACTGGATTCCAGCCCACAGGTGAGCAATGGGCAATGGTAGAGTTCATGGGGAAGGGTGTTGAAGGGCTCGGAGTGGCTCACCCTCCCCAATTTCGAGTCATTCAACGAGGTATTGAGTGCCATTGAACAAACCTCACTCTAGCTACCTGCAAGCAACTCCACATAGCTTTGTTTGTCATGTTCCCACCATGGTGAGCCTCATGTCCTGCCAATGGGTTAATACCAGTGGATGCCTCTGTCCATGGGCCTAGCTACTACTGACTTTCACCAGTCCCATCAACCCCCACCTGATTAAATACATCCCCAAGCCCAAACCTGATTAAATACATCCCCAACGCCCACCTGATTAAATATATCCCCAACCCCAAACCTGATTAAATACATCCCCAACCCCAAACCTGCTGTGAGTGTGGGCATTACGTTCCACCTAATACAGCCTCCACTGTGTCGAGGTCCATTAGATTCATACGTTTCAACTACAGGCACTTCTCTTCCATCAAAACTCTGATAGGTTTCGGCCCAACTTGCTCAATCAATTCTCAACCCTTCATTAGGCAAATGAGCCTTCTCTGAAATGCTTCCAGTGCCAGTATCGTAAGAAGCAGAAGCCAGATCCAGCCCTTCAAGGTTGTTCCACAGTTCAGGGCTGATTTGACTACGGCCTTAATTCCACACTCCTGTCTGCTGCCAACAGTTCGTAACTTCTGTCTGAGTCAATTTTGAATACTTTTAATAAGCCAGTCTGTACTGGTTTCTGGATAGGGAAAGTCCAAGTGACCTTAGATAAAATAATCTCCCTTCATCACTGTCTTAAATGAGAGACCACGTATCTTTCGACCATGCCCTCAGTCTAGAATCTGATTAGCATCTGCCTCGTCAAGTCCCCTCAGAATCTTATCTATCAGTCTTCTAAATTCCATTGAGAAAGGTCCGAGCTAGTTCACCTTTTCTCATTAGACAACCCTCCATCAGCCACATAAGCGTCTTCCAATATGCCCCATTGGAAAAGTAAACCAAAACTGTATGCAGTATTCCAGGTATGAAGTCACCAATCCTCTGTACAGCAAGACTGGCTTACATTTATTCTTCAACCCTCTTGTAGTAAAGGCCGACATTCCAACTGCCTTCAGAATTACTTGCTGTACCTACACACTAACCTTTAGTGATCTGTGTATGTGGACACCCCTTGTATCATAGCAACACTGCAGTCTCTCTCCATTGAAATAATATTCAGTGGTTCCACTCCAGGAAATCACCACGACAAATCTTTCAGTTCTGGGCCCAGTCAGAGGACCACGTTCCGTCTCCCGTCTCTCAAGCGCCAAGATTACATCTCAGATGTCCTCGTTTTTCAAGGACCGCAACTTCCCCCACTTCAGGGGTCAAGAACGCCCTTCACCGTGTCTCCCGCATTTCCTGCAACTCATCCCTCACACCTCCTCCCCGCAATAACAACCAAACCAGAATCCCCCTCGTCCTCATGTACCACCCCACCAACCTCCGGATCCAACGCATCATCCTCCAACACTTCCGCCATCTGCAATCCGACCCCACCACCAAAGACATTTTTCCCTCCCCACCCTTATCTGCTTTCCGGAGGGACCACTCTCTCCGTGACTCCCTTGTCCGCTCCACACTCCCCTCCAGCCCCACCACTTCCGGCACTTTTCCCTGCAACCGCAGGAAGTGCTACACCTGCCCCCACACCTCCTCCCTCACCCCCATCCCAGGCCCCAAGAAGACTTTTCACATCAAGCAGATGTTCACCTGCACATCTGCTAATGTGGTATACTGCATCCGCTGTACCGTTGTGGCCTCCTCTACATCGGGGAAACCAAGCGGAGGCTTGGGGACCGCTTTGCCGAACACCTACGCTCGGTTCGCAATAAACAACTGCACCTCTCAGTCGCGAACCATTTCAACTCCCCCTCCCATTCCTCAGACGACATGTCCATCCTGGGCCTCCTGCAGTGCCACAATGATGCCACCCGAAGGTTGCCGTAACAGCAACTCATATTCTGCTTGGGAACCCTGCAGCCCAATGGTATCAATGTGGATTTCGCAAGCTTCAAAATCTCCCCTCCCCCTACCGCATCCCAAAACCAGCCCAGCTCGTCCCCGCCTCCCTAACCTGTTCTTCCTCCCACCTATCCCCTCCTCCCACCTCAAGCCGCACCCCCATTTCCTACCTGCTAACCTCATCCCGCCCCCTTGACCTTTCCGTCCTCCCTGGACTGACCTATCCCCTCCCTACCTCCCCACCTACACTCACCTTTACTGGCTCCATCCCCACCTCTTTGACCTGTCTGTCTCCTCTCCACCTATCTTCTCCTCTATCCATCTTCTATCCGCCTCCCTCTCTCTCCCTATCTATTTCAGAACCCCCTTCCCCTCCCCCATTTCTGATGAAGGGACTAGGCCCGAAACGTCAGCCTTCCTGCTCCTATGATGCTGCTTGGCCTGCTGTGTTCATCCAGTTCTACACCTTGTTACCTCAGATTTTCCAACATCTGCAGTTCCTACTATCACTGATGACACATCTTTCTCCATTGGGTCTTGAGCTATACAAAAGCAGATATAATATCTTATGTGTTTGCATGGAAAGGTGCCATAGCATGAGGATGTATTGTTGGGAGTCACTGAGGAACTGGTCCCATCCCTGAGTGCTGAAAGGGGAGGAAAAGGGGAAGATGTGTTTGATATGCTCTACCCTTGATTCTGTGAGAGCCACCTCTCCCGCTCCACCAGCAAAATCAACGCTGCCAAAGGCATCAAAGTCACAATACAAACAGCGGCCATGAATCAGATAAGATCAGATTGCAACACATTCAGAAATACACAACCGCCTTTGAATTCCTCTGCTTGGATCTACATTGGAATCCTGTTACGTGTCAGTCTTTGGACTCTGAAACCAACTTCATGTCTATCCCAAGGGGAAATGCAACAATGGGATGAAGCAACTTAATCCCATTGAAAGGCAGCGTGTCTCAAAATCGGCTTTAATTTTGCATGAGCACCATTTAGAGTCAAGAAAAAAGCTTTAAATCTATTAGTGACAAGGCACAGGGCTCTTGATTTGACATTCACATGTAAAAAGGAACCCATGGTTCGAAAAACCTACACAGGTTAAACAACTATTAGAACTGTATATTTCTAATGGTCTTCTGTGGGTGCTGCATTTTGAAGGTCAAAGATTTAGCAGGTTACAGATAAATAAACGCTGCCTTGCTGAACTGGCTCTTTTTGAAGCCAAGGAGCGTGAATTTCGTTTATGTCTTGTATTTGGATTTGGGATATAAATAAATGTAAATTAGAAAAGGCAGTGAAGAGAAAGGAGGTGAATCAGAATGACAGAACGTTGCAATCTAATCTATGTAGATAGATAGAAGACTGGAGTGGGACTATATTTTAATTTAGGCAACAGACCTCTCCTTTGGCAGGTGAAAAAGCCCCAGTCAAATACTTTCTCAGCTGCTTTGTAAAGGAATGACCACCATGTTATAACATTGCAATGGTAATGCAAATATGCCAAGTATATTCTCTAAATGCCTGAATTGTTGGAAGACAACACCCAAGAACCATCAAGGATGAGAAAGTGTTTTGTTGATCTAAGTTTTTCCTTATACTATTAAAACCCTCCTCACATAATATCCCAATGCAGTGCCTGCGGAAATGAAACCAGGCTTAGTCAAAATCTGTCCATCATATGAGGGTCTGTAGCATTAGTGACAATGACTAGCAATCCAGAGGCCCTGGCTAATGTTCAGATAACATGGATCCACCATGGCAACTGGTGAAATTTCGATTCAATTAATAAGTCTGGAATATAAATCTGGCCCTCAGTAATTGCGGCGGTTTTAAAATACCTATCTATGTCACTCCTTTGGGGAAGGAAATCTGCTATCCTTACCTGCCTTGGCCTGTGTGTGACTCCAGGCCCACAGCAATGTGGTTGACCCTTAACCACCTCTGAAACATCCTAACAAACTGCTCAGATCTAAGGCAGTTAGGGATGGGTAACACCTATCCCATAAAGGAATAAGTAGAAAAACAATACAACAAATGGGAAACAACTGAGGAAAATCGAGGATAATGATCAATGTCCATCAAGTTTCCATCCTGGAGAAGTGACAGCCATGAAGCCAATCATTATCAACAGCATCGTATCCAACAGCACATCATATGGTCCGATGGTCTAGAATCCTTCTATTCCTGTTTAAAGGCATATTCGGAAATTGCAGCCAATTCTTGGCTCAAACAACCCAAGTGATAAATCTGACTCTTTCGCTCAGGGTGAAAGGTCATTGGACATCCATTCAGAGGTCAAGGTGCTCAAAATCCTTTGTTGCACATGCTCCTTACCATTGTCATACGTACTGCATCTCTGGCAGGACAGGAAGCCAAAAATTCGTAACAATGTGTGAGGCAAAATGGCAAAATTACGTGGAGAAAGACCAGAACAATCCCAGTGCCAGACTCAGCCGAGGGTGACATTCGAAGTGTCAAAACACAGAAAGAATGTGCTTTTGTAAAGTATCTTTCATAACCTTTGCATGCCTCAAAGTGCTTCATGGCCAATCAGAAACAGTACCTTTGAAGAACTGCTTCTGTTATAATGCAGAGAATGTGCAGCAAATTGGCAATGCAGCAAGATCCCATAAATACCAACCAGACAAATGAACGAACCATCTGCCTTGGTGACGGGCAAGAATGTACTAAACATTAATCAGGCATCCCCTGCTCCTCCCCATAATCATGCCAGGGGATCTATAGTGTCCATCTGAACAGGCAAACAGGATCTCATTCGGCAGCTCATCAGAAATTAAGCACTTCTGACAGTACAGCACTCTGCCTGCTCTGCATCAAAGTGTCAGCCTGGACTGTGTTCACCTTGCAGCGTTCGAACACACTAATTTTTGATTTAGAGGCCATAGCACCATCACTGATGCAGGTTCCAAATGTGTTAGGCTAGATAAATTGCTACACAGGACAACTTGTAGGGAGACAGGCAGATGCAAGAACAGATACTGACTGACACAGTCAAATGCACAAATCTGTAATCAAAACAGACAAACACTCAGGGATCCTGATAAACCAACATTCAGATAATTGGAGAAAATACTCATTAGGTTCTCTGGTACAGGCTCGGTAAATTTATCCAGTCAATAGCTGAATTGTATAAACAGATTTGCTGCCCAGTCTGTTCATAGCTGGGGTGCTAGACTTTGATGGGAGGGGATCATCAGCTCAGATTCCTGCTGGTAGTAGTTATTCACCGACCCCTACTAGAGGTGTTTGTTGTGTCAATATCAACTGAAGGGAGGATGGGGACCACCTGTCATACCTCCTGTGGTCAAATGCCCTACATTCACTGTCAAGACTTATAAATGAGTAATGGTTCCTTGGTGAGGTAACACCGTAACCCCAGAACTATGCACCGTTAAGCGGTGGGGTGGATGGGACAGAGCATTAAAGAGTTCAGGACAGTGGGAAAGTGAGAAAAAAAAAATCAGCAGAACAAATTGGTAAGGAAGAAACAGATTTGCAGACAAATATATACACAGCCAGCGAAAGGCACACACATCCATCCACCCAGATTGACACATACCACACTGAGTGAGAGAGAGAAAGAGAAAGAGAGAGTGGAAGAGGAAGATATTGAGACACCCAGGGAGACATGCATACACGCACATGCATACATACCACAATTGCAAACACACACTCCATACATTACACTGCACAGACGCATAAAAACATGTGCACGAGCGCGCGCGCGCGCACACACACACAAACAAACACACACACCATATGTGCATTCAGTGAGACACACACCTATCGGACTGAGAGAGATACATCAATGCACAAACCCAGAGACAGACGTGCACACACCCAAGAGACACACACACACATACACAGGAATACTCATACATCCAGAAAGACTGACACACATGCATGGAGAGATGTGAACACACGCAGCAGTGATAGAGGGGAACACATACACAGAGCGCCAACAGGCTCATAGACATATAAAGCACCCACAGAAACCGATACATAATCAGAGAGACATGCACATATCCAGAGACAGAAGCATGTGTACACTTAGAGAAATGTACGCTCTGCTGGTTCTGCAGGTTTACAAGTGCAAAGCTAGGATAGATAGTCATAGACTTCAAAACTAACAAGCTAATAGGCAGCCATGCATTAACATAGGAGAAAAAAAACTGAACAGTCAAATTAGGCAGCCAAAGCGTCACAGATATATGGACAATTACATTAAGAAAAATTGAAAAGAAAAATGGAATTTAGAGAATTGGAAGATAGATAGACATCAAGAAAGCTCCTCCGACTTTGGAAGTATTAAACCATTTTTATCTTCGAAGTCATGTGTCGTATCATACAAATATCCAAATATATTCAACCAGATGAGCATTCGGTACATCTGGATATATGGAGAAATATGCTTTATAGGCAAACATATTTACAGTCATACACACAAATAACAGGAAAGTTACATCAATTGTCTCTATTTAGAAATCTCTAAATAAAATCCATATATATTAGGAATTGTCTATCTAGTATCTGTCAGAGATGTTACACTTCAGCTTCTTTCAAGACTACATGGATGATTCTGGGCTGACAGACGGAATGAATTACTGTCCAGAGGCTTGTGCTGGATTATTAACCCCCTGCGGCTTTAGGAACTCCGGGGCAGATGATTAAAGCCACTTTAGAAACACATCATCTTGTGTTACACATGCTGGCAAAATCCCAGAGGGCAGGAGATAAACAGCTAAATGACAGGACCCCCTCATCAGGACATGGGCCAGGGCAAGACTCGTGGGCTTGTTTTTTTTTACCTTGTTTACATACACCTCCTCCAAGAGCCAGTGGTGGACTCGTACTGAAGGATAGATTCCAAAAGGTCTCCCTAAACGATCAAATATAAAGGTGAGGCACCCCCTCACCCTGAAGGAGCTCTTCAGGCATTACACAGGAGCCTTGTTCAACCCTTACCACAATATGGAATCTTGTTGGGAAAGTTCCCATTGATAAAAGCCTCATGCTTATAAAGGTTAATGATTACAACACTTCATTTCTTGTTTCAAACTTCCATCTGTACAAATTTTGTCCTCTCTTAGGAGCTTTGGGTCAGGAGGGGGTTGTTCCAAAGTTCGAATCAACTTCAGGTATCCTGTATCTTAATTACCCCTACCCTAGTCCAATAACCCTTAACAACTTCACCTAAAGATAACTAACCAATCAATTGGTGCTCCCTGACATGACCCCTGAACAGCCCAGATTGACTATTCAAAATTCAATCTCCTGGTTATGGAATCCCACTACAAGAGGAAATTGATCACCTCAATCCACCCTCTAAAATATAGTTAAGTCTAGTGTGTTTATTTTGTTTTGCCAAACTGTACATGGGGATGAAGATAAAGTGGGCACACAGCTTGTTCCCAAATTTACAATGAACCTTGAGGCTAACTGGTAGAGAAGGGTCACACAGGGCAATTTCCCCCGACCAAGCAGGCAAATAGATTATGGATCAAACTAATCATGGATCAAACTCAGGCGGCTCAACATTCTTTCCCATTTATGCTCAGAGGGAGATATTGCGTTCTACAGCCATTTCCTCTGGGATGGGCACAGTTTGGCTGGGCAGTGTGGGTCTCAAGCATTTGGCTGCATGTCACTGTGTTTTAGTGCCATAGTGTTCTACCCATCACTAGCCATCCTGCCACCACAGAACACTATACAGGATTGTCAGCTCTGTGTTTCCCTGCTGGGTTCACCTGGCAGGATGCTCACGGTTCAAGTTCTTTTGCTTAGCTTTGATGAAAACCGCAAGCCTCATCATAAGGCAAGGTTTCGAGAGGAGGAAAGCGCTGTTGCTTAAATATACTTACAGACAGTAAGTCCGCTCCAGACAGTGAGCCGGTCTTTCAAAGAGCTGGCAAAGGTCAGATGGACAAACAGCCTCCATCAAGCGCTCCTTCTATAATCTCAGAATTTTCAAAGAACATGATACGTGATGTGAGCCATGATTGGTGGTCACCTAAAACTCAGATGAGTGTCACAAATGGAGTGGAAGCCAATTGTTAATACATCTCCATATAGACACACACACACACATACATGTACTCTCTCTCTCACACACACACTCTCTCTCTCTCCCACACACACACACACACACACTCTCTCTCTCTCTCACACACACACACACACACACACAC